>NW_026249864.1:600000-909197 GCF_024043165.1 Alternaria incomplexa | reverse complement strand
CCTTGTATGAGGTGCCGGTGGGAGCCACCGTTACCGAATATCTCCCCCCCAATGTACACAACCAAAGTTCCGTCGCGAAAAGACCCCTCGGGCTTGAGCGCGAAAGACAGAGAAGTAGGTATTGGGTCCGTAGTCTTTTCGATGCTATAAAATGACGCTAGCGACATCCAATGACGTCCCCAAGGTCCCTGCATATGGTTTGGGCCACATTACCGCTTGGCGCCACATGTATCCCCCACATAGACACTCCACCTGCCGCCATTGCAACGTCGCCTTCCAAGGTTGCTTCATAGACATCCGTGGAGTGTCCGAAAAGCAAATTCACTATACATAGACGTCAGCATGAAGCTCACCCTCATCCTCGCCTTGGCTACGGCCGCTCTCGCTGGCGAGATTGTCAACAACGAGGCAAGTAACACCCCGCGAAGCTATACGGCATGCATGGCGTGCTAACGCCTTGTACAGCATCTCAAGACCGAAGTCCTCACCGAAGCCAACTGCGTGCGCAAGACCAAGGCCGGCGACAAGGTCAACGTCCACTACCGCGGCACCCTCGAAAGCGACGGCAGCGAATTCGACGCCTCATACAACCGCGGCCAGCCCTTGTCCTTCGCCGTCGGTACCGGTCAAGTCATCAAGGGATGGGACCAAGGCCTGCTAGACATGTGCCCCGGCGAAAAGAGGAAGCTCACAATCCAGCCTGAGTGGGCCTATGGCTCGCGGGGTGCTGGCCCCATCCCCGCCAACAGCGTCTTGAGTAAGTGCTATTGGGACACACGGCGAATACATTGACTGACGTATGACAGTCTTCGAGTCGGAGTTGGTCTCCATTGACGGCGTTGACAAAGAGGAGTTGTAACAGGGTCTGAGATGACTATTTGCACATACATAGCATTGTACGTGTGAGAATAAACTCGAGGTCCCGTAGGCAGGCTGCGCCTTGCTGCTATAGTAGAATCAACATGATGTGACTCATGTCAATCCTGACCGTGACCTTCAACCCATTGGATCTTCAACTCCTTGGTTCACCATCCGTTGAGTCTGCCGTCTCGACGACTTTCCTGTATTTTCCAGATCTGCGTAATTCTAGTTTCCAGTTGGATGTTATTGTTGAACATTAACACAATTGTGTCCGCTTTTATCTTCACCTTTGGACATTCCGCACTTACCGTAGCTCTAGTCGACGTTCTGCAAGCTAACGTTCGTGTTTTTCTAGTTCTATCAGTCCCGTCAAAGTATATTCTGCTACTACCATACTGCAACTTGACAGACAGCGTGCACTAATCAGCACGCATTCCCCACACTAATCTTTCTACACGAACGAGCAAGATGCCATCCTTCTCCAATCCAGGGTATCGTTCAGTATGCTAAAATCCCCTTCGCCGCACCAACCTCCATACTGAAGCCCTCTTGACAAGGTCAAAACCCCAGACGTTCGCTCTGAGATCAAACACATGATCGCCATTGTAGTTGCAATCAGCAAGACCGCCTCATCGCTCGTCCAAGGGTCAAAGGCAAGAAGGTCATGACAAAGGGTCGAAGACAAAGGCGCTCGTAGTCGAGGAAGTGAACGAGCTTGACGCATTTCCGAAGGACTGCGACGTTCTTCTATCCAAGCCAAAAAAGAAGGCAGAACAAGACACATTTTGTAAAATAGCACCTTCCGGTGCAGATCTGTTCATTTGAACTTATGAAAGCAGGCGCGCTCAGCACACATGATGAGCGGTGTTGCGTTGCTTGGCGCTCGATAGACCCATGCCCTCATCACCATAAACAAAGTCATTAAATGGTAGCTGTGCTCGAGCCGCAATGCGATGACTAGGCATTCAATCCCGAGGCTGAAGTGGTTTGAATGCGATCATAAGATTGACGCAGTCAAAATCATGGATTTATCAAGTGTGATGTAATACCTACAAGACCAATGTATTTGAGCCTGCATCTATGCCAGCTCCCGTTCCAGATTCGTCGCAAAGACACATCGTATACGCCGCCTCCGACTCGCGAGTCTCGATGCACGTTGTTGACCCTACGGAGGGAAACGAACTGCATCTGATAGATGCTTCAGAGGCGGTTGAAGCTACCTAGGTATGAACAGGAGTACAGCGGCAGAGAAGAAGCGCCTCCTTTGGTGCAAAGACCAGCCATTATGCAAAGACCAAACGTGATTGCGACAGGAATGCACGTTTGAAGTTTAGGAAAAGACGTAAGAGCCTCAGTTGCCAGGTTGGAAAGAAGGCTTGGGCTTGTTCACTTGCAAGTGCAGCCCTGGTTCCTCCATCATCATCACATCGCCCTTGTCTTGTGCCGTCGCTGTTTTCTGGCTGTCGCTACTGATGGTTGTGAACTGCCGGTCGCGGCTTGCGTCGTGTTGATCATCGTTATTGGTATCGATGTAATGCTCTTGCAGCTCGATGTCGACGGCCCCCTTCATACTCTCTCGTGTGCGCCATTGGAAGCGTGGGAATGAGTTTGGCGGGAATGGATTCCTGCTCGGACTGGTATCGAAGTAAGGAATGAAACGGCTCTGGATAATAGAGATGGGCAGTCAGCACTGATCTCATCTTCGTACACAGGGAGAATCTTACCAGCATCCACTTGATCGCTGGGCCACACGCGGCAATTACACCCAGATTGGCTTCTACATTTGACAACACGCTTCGTATGTTGTAGGGGTCCTCGACGTAAATCGTGGGCAACGCCATAACCTCGACGAATTTGTGTAGACGGTAGCAGCCAATAGCTGTCACGGTAAGTGGCAGCGAGAGAAACCCTATCACGAACACCTTGTTCTTCAAAGGCATTCGTAGATCGTAGAGGACCCAGGCTGGAATTAGTGATACGAGGACATCGGTAATGATCGTCACACCGATCGTGCCGAATACATACGCAGCGCGATCGCCGCATGTACCATCTATGCTCCCATGCCATGCTTTTTGTATAGGCCAGCACATAAACAGACTACCCAAAGTAGAACTGATGATGAACATGATGTTTATAGCGATCAGAGTCCAGAGACTTGCGATGATGAGGCGATCCATACAACGGAGCTTCAAGAGCGTGATCAGGAACGAGATCTTGGCTAGACCTAGAATGGGGTTGTAGATGACGTTGTTCGTATGTCGCCACTATGAGGATGGTTGTCAGTACCAGAGTTGACGCCTAAGTATTATATAGTTGACCATACAAAACCGACGTCTGACTTATGCGGGGCTCCCTCGGGAATATCGGCCGAATGGTATCCTGCGTAAGACACCAGAATGACTGAATTGGGTCAGATGGTAGAGGTGTACAGAGCATTTCGAACGTACACTTCCACATAGTGGCTGTGAGTGCTACCAGTATAGCCTCTGCTACTACCAAGAGTGTATCCTCTAGAGCAGTTTTGTTAGCGTAAGTTTAGTTTCGTAGGAAAGGATATCACCAACCGATAGCATAGGTACGCTCCTTGATCTTTCTCCATATTCTGATAGATACAACCAAGAAGGACACTAGGAAAGGGAAAATTATGAGGAAGATGTTGACTGATTGAAGGCCTGTACCTGCCATGCTGCGCGAAGAGGAAGATCACGAGTTCACCTCGAAGGGCTACAGTGGCGTGAAAGTCTGTCCTCGGCAGAGTTGAACGGAATTTAATTGTATAGGAGTGTAGGTAATCTTATAGATGGCGCTCGCGTACCCTAAGAAGAGTTTCATGACGCCGCAATCCGACATTCTTTCATGTTCATCACATGTGTGATACGCTCCAAAACGTCGGGTGTCGATATTGGCGAGCGGTCCATGGTCCCGTCCCGTTTACCGTGCCACATCCCATAAAGACAAAGCTCCAAATCTGGGCATGGGTACGGACGGGGAACCCAATATGTTGCCACCTTCAAACCTCAGCATCCAACAGCACAAACAATCTTTTCGACAGCTGCATTAGTCACAAGCCCAGCTTATGTCGCCTCGTGAGCTGTCGACAGATGCGAGAAGTAGGTAAGCCACCTGCATTGACCAAAGCACGAAGGTGCCAGACCTCGCTTTGGGAGTGCCCCTCAATTTCGGATGAGGCGGCAATGCAAAGGATTCGCAATGCTCTAATCTATTCCCAAAATCAACGAAGGTCGCTGACATTGGTCCGCGGATTGCCGCTTGTGCAACAGAGCGGCAAAGGTGCAAACGTAGGATTCAGTGCCAAGGCTCTAGAGTAAGGGCTCCCTAGGTAAGCACAATAAGTGGGGCGGGCTCGGCCCCGGGGGAAGCGGGCGTGCCGCCCCCTGAAAGTTGAGGTATGATTGGGGCTTGCCAATGCCGCATACCAGGCCGTGCAAGCGGCAAATCAGCAAAGCTACAAGGGAGACTGTCTCCGTGTTCTTTTCTTTTGCGACTGACGAATCGTATATCAAACCGACCGCTGTCTTATTCCTGCAGTCCCTGCGTCTGTATACATGTGCATGACTTTGTTGGGCCTTCCTCTTGGGTAACATGATAGTCAAAAACTACGTCTTGTCAGAATCTAGAGCAGTGACACGCGAATCATGTACTGAAAGCCCACTGAGAATGAGCCAGAGAGATAGGCATCAACCGGCTAAAGGATACAAGATAAAAGGTCGAGCAGCTCAATGTTGGACCATTACCAGCCCCATCCACTTCGTCTTCGCTTTTCAAGTCGCCATGTACGCTATGCAGCGGTCAACGACACTACTCTTGGCTCTCTCGCCATTGCTTACACTCGTCCAAGCATCCGCCGTGGATGGTATCGAGCCTGCAGCTGCTACCGTTCCAAATACGCCGGCAGCAGGAGCATCTTTACAGGCAGCGGAGAAACTCCAATTGACTGATGAAGTGATCGAACGCCTGGAAACAGAAGAAGCCACATCAAACTATGCCAAATACTTCAAATTTGGTGATAGCGATGCTCCTGCCTATTCAGCGTCTTGCAAGACGTTTCCCGGAGACGACGCTTGGCCGAAAGACACCACCTGGCACATGTTCGACGTGCTCCTCGGCGGAGCATTGATCCCAACCAAGCCAATTGCGGCATCGTGTTACGACACGAGATGGGGAAAGAAAGATGCCGCAGCGTGCTCGGATGTTATCAACAATTTCACAAGTCCGCTTTTCCATTCTGCTGATCCCACATCAAGTAAGCTATCTCCTTTAACAGACTTCGAGGCGTAGATTAATGGTGATCTCCAGATATGTGGCCGATCTATCAGGGCAGGACATGTATGCCTGACAACGCAACCACCGGCGAAACATGCACTCTGGGTGCATACCCAGAATACGCGGTCAAGGTCACTAATGTGGCACAGATCCAGCTTGCAATCAACTTTGCGCGTGCCACCAACATGCGTCTTGTCATCAAGAACACGGGCCACTGCTATCTTGGAAAGTCAACTGGCGCTGGAGCATTGAGTCTATGGATGCACAACATGGACCAGATCGACTTTATGTCTCAGTACGAAGGCCCGGGGTACTCGGGACCTGCGCTCAAGCTTTCTGCGGGTGTCAATGTGCGGCAAGTGTATGAAGCCGCGGACAAGAACGGCGTGACCGTATTGGGCGCGATAGCCGCGGTAAGTGACTTCGCTCTACCATCAAGCGAACAATGGAGCTAATGCAAAATAGAGTGTTGGATATGCTGGTGGCATGATAACCGGAGGAGGACAAAATCCTCTTGCTGGCATCTACGGGATGTCGGCCGATCACGTCGTCGCTTTCCAGGTCGTCACTGCGGCTGGTCGCTTTATCACTGTCTCTGAAGCTTCAAACGCTGATCTATTCTGGGCGCTTAGAGGCGGCGGCGGCGGAACTTTCGCCGTCGTCACATCTGTCATCATTCGAGCGCATCCTAAGCTCAACTCTGTCACATCGAGTTGGACCCTTGATGCTTCGAACAACAGCGTCGATGCCTTCTGGGCGGGTACGAAGAAGTTCTATGACGTCTTCCTTGACTGGGCGGACGCGGGAATATACAGTTTCTACTTCATGGGGGCAACACCGGCCCCATACCTACGAATGGGATTCCTGATCGCGCCCAACCACACTATGGAATCATATACCGAGCTCGTAAAGCCCTTCTTCCAATACCTCCAGGACAGCAACATCACTCTCACGGTACCCGAAGCACCTATCGCGCATAACACATTCTACTCTGCTTATCAAGCAACATGGGGACGTGTACCCTTTGGTGTCGGTTCGGACAGCTCAATGCCCGCGAATCGAATTGTTCCCAGACGCAACTTCTTGGAGAAGTATGACGAGACATTTGCGCTCATCAAGGAGCACGTGTTGTCCGGCAAGCACTTCTTGGGATATCACAAGGCACCAAAAAAGTATGCAAACACGAACAATGCCGTCAGCCCAGCCTGGCGTGAATGTGCTTTGTTCATGGTGACCTCTTCCAACCGATCAGCCGACCACTCTACCCCTGAAGCCCTTGCCGCCGCCAGTAAAGATCTCCACGAGAATATTTTGCAGCCTTGGCGCGACATAGCACCTGTATCAGAGGGTGGTGGTACATATCTCAACGAAGCAAGCGTGGATGAGCCTGACTGGCAGGAGTCATTTTATGCGGGTTATTACCCCAAGCTGAGCGAGATCAAGAAGAAGTGGGACCCGACCGATGTCTTCTACGCGACCACTGCCGTTGGAAGTGAGAGGTGGGTGGTTCAAGACGGAGAACAGGGTGTTCAGACTCAGAACGGAAGATTGTGCCGGGCCTGAGGAAAGCGAACTGTAGGCAAACCTTTCGTAGCTACATCATATAGGCCAATCATTAGACATAGTAGCTCAAAGCATCCTTCCTCATCTTATACATGATGCGCTGAAATGTGACTATGGAGCTATGACACTATTCCTTGCGTGACACCAACATGCATGCACTGGTCCATACTCGCACGGTCTCATCACTCTCGGGTGGTGACATGAACAGACAGCATTGACGATGAAACCGCACTAAGAAAGTAACTACTCAACGGCTGCTCATCTCTCTATTCTTCGTCAGGATTTCGGTTGCGATGTCCTTGTGACGACGACTTGAAAGTACGGTCCTGGCCACAGTGCTTTTGAGTACTCCTCCTACATATTGAGGAGTACCTGGGTAGGGAGTTGGCGACAATGGAAACTCGCAAAAGCCACCCATTCTGGGTCCTTCTACCCCCAAGATACAACGCGCGACAGAGCCACCTGCTTAAGCTGTAGACCACTTTGCAACTCCGATTAACATCGCGCTTGTTGCAATAAGATATTCATTTGGTCTTGCAAACCCTCACAAAGAAACCATGTTCATCATAGCACGTGTGGACACATCGGTGCCTCGCTCCGTCCACATTGGTTGAGTTTTGCGCGTCGTCCTCATCCCTTCGCCACCAATATACCTCTATCATATAACGCCGTGACGATACTCACGCCTCTGCCCACGTCGCGAGCGAGCGTAGTACTGCTGCAGAATTCGTCTCCGTCATTCTTATACAAGGTCTTCAGCCCTTCCTCTTCACTCCACTCTCCCACCCAACTAGGCGCCGTACACTCGCAAGCTCCTTTCTCCTCATCTAATCCCTGCACGTTACAATTTGCTCTCGCTTTGCTCACAGCTGTGAGTGCTGGGGCGAAAGGGTGGCCTGCCAAAAGAAGCTTGCCCGAAGAATCGACAAAAAGGTTGTCGACCGTCGAAGGCGCACGAATATATTTTCTGAAATACAGACTGATCGTGTCAGAGTAAAAGTTGTAGAAGTTTACGCCCATCGTGGAAGACGAGGCAACAGCAACAGTCGTCGAATTGAGCATGGCAATGCCGTTGGCGAAGGGGACGTGCGTCAACGTCTTGGTGTGCTGCAGGTTGTGGACATCAGTATAGACGACACTACCTCCAGGAATGCCAGAAAATGTTTCGACTTGTGATATGAACGGTGAGACCAATGCGCCGATGTAGTGGTCATTGGTAACTAATAGCTTCCCATCTCCTAGAGAGTGTATGGAATTCGGCGTATGGATCAACGGATGTTTCAATGTCTGCACATATCTGGCTACCGAATTCTGGACGGAGACTTGGAACACTTCGATGAGATTTCCAGAGTTACGGGAATGGTTGACGACATATAGCGTAGAAGTCGCGGCATCAAATTCGATGCCCAGAGGCTGAAAATCCGCCGCGTTGTTATAGTCAGTCAGAACGAGAGGCTTCAAAGCGTCTGAGTCCAGAATGTTGGGCGTTGAATAGTCGTAGATCCAGATATGTGGGCTATCGGTGCCATCTCTTTTATCCAAAGGTGACGCAAAGGCGCCCTGCATATGTAAGCCCTCGTCGCGTTGAAACTCTTTTGCTCTTAGGGGCAAATCCAAAGGGCGGCTACGCACCATTACCGTGTTCCACTGATCTCTCTCCGGATTGCAGCTCAAGAACGCAATACCCATCTCTTCTTCCACCAGTACATCCTCGCAATTGCGAAGCCGATCGCGGAACTTGACTTCGTGACTCTTGAAGTGGTTGACATTTTCAAATTTCCCTGGTCTGTTTGCGAATATCGTGGAGAACCCGAGATAGCGGTCGTATACCCACGGCGCGGCAATGGCGATTGCTGCGATAAGCAGCTGCGTTACGGGTCAGTTACCAGTCGTCAATCACCCTCGGACCGCTGCATCTCATATCAACTTACGATAGATCGCATCGCCATGTTTACAGGAGCGCGTCCTAGCCCGACGAGTACTGGTGATGTAGTAAAGATGACCGGCACAGTCGTACACGAAGTTCACTGTGCTAACAGGTCGCCTTGACCCCACCAGAAGAGGGGACAGCCATCCTCGTTTGCACAAGATTCGTCAGCATCTCCAGGGTTTGAGTAGTAAGCATGTCGGTGTTTCCTGCTGTATCGGGCCGTTAGTAGCTTGGGTTGTCGTGGAAGGCGCGACTGCACAAATGCCGGGGCGGAGCAACAACCTGACGTCATGACCTGCGAGTGAGCAACTCCAATCCTATTGACACACACTTAACACACACCACACAAGACCTCCATTTAGCGAGGTAGCGTGTAGCCTTACTCGTGAACGTATGATTTCTAGCTAGGCTGTTGTCGTTACTGCTTAGCAGCACGCCTACCTGGGAAGTTTGACCCGACTCGGCAAGGACAGGAACACGCTCGGGCAAAGTCAACACTGATACAATCTTTACAGTCGCCACCGGAGAAGTCGGTTTGTGAGCTGTCCACCTTTACAGACGCGTCTGTCAATCTCCCGGAATTGGTGCAGGCGTGCAATGTGGATCGTAAGATCTCAACTCGGTGGGTATCCTCCCGTCAAAGTCTCAGTCTCGCTTTCATCATTTGTAACTTGGTAGCAAGCGTTTCCAACATCTCTACACTTTGATCAGAGGGCTGTTTCTAGGTCTCAATGATGAAGGGATCGCAATGAGGCGATGCCGCCATCAGCTCGCTCGACACGTCGAGATACCCAATTGCGCTATATTCACTTATGGGCCCGGTAAAGGAACGCCGGATTGACGTTAGTAATCTCGAAGCGCCTCAATTTCTTGGGAACGATTATTGCCTGGAGATCAAGAAGCTGGGTGACGGCATTTTCCTCCGAGGAGCGGATGAGCAGCCCAAAATAAATGGCAAGAGTTCTGAGCCCCGGAATGACGTTCGGAGTTCCAAGTTTTTTTGAAATATCCAGTACGCAAGATACTCTAGAATTTGGACGGCTGCAGGTAATAACTACACAAATCGAGGATACGTAGCACGGGTCGGAAACCTGTATGCATCTGCTTAATAGTAGATGAGTCGCTGATCTTTAACAGTTGCAAATCTAAGAGATACTAGTTTGCTCGCCAATTAGAGACTCGAAGTATTTAATGTAGTGATCTCGAAAATGACACTCTTCCGCCTTCACAAGCATCGGTGCACCCCTTAACACTGCACGGCCGTTATAGCTAGGCAACTCTACTCTAAACTCTACTGGTCTCTTTAGATTCGGGAAGGGATAGGACTGCTCTTAGGTATTTCTTCAACTATCTAGTAATAAACATAAAGTATGCGTGTGGGTACAGTCGTGCTGTGTTGGTTTGCTGAATATTCAGGTCTTGTTGTAGTGTCATTTGTTGAACAGTAGGGCCATGGGCCATGGTCACGAGAAGTGCATCTTCTCTGAACTACCGACTGCATCGAGAGTCCTCTAGTGCATGATATATACGTGCTCGTACAAAATTTGCCTGTAATCATATACTCTCGTTGTAGTAGTGACATGTTGCACCTGATGAGAGAAGATGCATGAACTGCCGTGAGATCTTTTCTGGGCACTCTATGTGCTCGAAGGTTGTCCAGGTACATGGCGCGCATCCGCAAGAGTATCAGTGTACTTCAATCTAGCATGCTGCAGCTACGTTGTGAGCAAGTACTCGTACCCAAGGCAAGTAAAATGACCTCTTTCGTCTCCACAAGTTCACATCTGTGAATCATCCGAACGGTTCCTCATGTCCGTCCAAAGCCTGCAGATGCCGAGCGATCGGTATATATCATGCTCGCTATGAACGAGGTAGTTTAGGCTCAATGGATTGGCCATGGCTTGATTCTAGATCTTGACGCACCGTCCTTTCCGAGACTCTGGCATGATCTCCGATGCGATCGCCGTGCATTCAAGTCGTTGGCTAGGTCTCATGTGCAACTCAGACCCAAATGTGTATCGGCCTAGAAATCTTCATGTTGAAATATGGCGATTACACACAGCGGTGTGCTATACGCGTTTGATAATGTGGAGAGCCGGAACGTGAGCACTAACACTGCCGCTTGACAGTGGCCGAAAGCTGACATTTGAGAACGGCAAGGAACAGGTAGTCACTCCATGCGGCGTATGCCTACGGAATAGGTAAGTGCATAGGGGGGCGGGGTCACTTGTAGGGTGCAAACAGATTGTTCTCGGTATCATATACGTGCGCCGCTTGCCAACATAGCCATCGATGTTGGTTTGCTGACAAGACGATATTGAGCAGTCTTGGTAAAGGCACAGGACGCTGGACAGGAAGGTTGCTGGGTAACGGACAAGTTCTTCGCTAGTCCTACACACCTGCCCTCAAACGTCGGGACGTGAGAAGACGACCGGCCACGCGCGCTGAATGAGGCCAGCGAGCGGGCGTGTGGTCCAATGTGGACATCGACTCACGCTCTGTAGCTGACCGAGACACGAAAGATGTTAAGGAACGGAGCCGATAGGGGCGTGGCTCGCAGTGGCTTATTGGCTTGGCGACACTGTTTAGAGTGTTGGGTGCCGTGACGGCGAGACAGTTGCAGCGACTTCCAGGCTATACCTCCGGCACTAACGCACTGCGCAACGAGTCCACCTCCATGTTCAACAGGACAACACAATCTACATCATCATCCGCGCCACGGAGGGGCAACGCAACTTCCAACGCTTGCCGGAAAGTTACGTTGACAGCGCTGCCCCTCGCGACATGCCCTGTAGCGGCTGCATTCTGGCGCTGTAGTGTGAGCCTTGTTGCCGCGCAGGGGGCAGCCTTTGGCGAAGGCGTTGGGGACCGCGCCGCCAGAGACAATCGCGTCCCGTTTTTTCTGGCCAGAACGTCGCTCGATTTGGCTGCGTTTTATTGCATTGTACAAACCAGTGCATATCCAGCCTATCATAGTCATTGCGCTCACAGACCGTGATTCGGTCGAAAGCTTCTATTACCCGCATCGCGTGCCAGTCATCAGCCGAAGAAACGAGTTTTGCTTGCACGGGGCCGTCGTGGCTTGTTAGCTGCTCGCAGGCCAGGCATGGGCGCCGGTGGCTTGAAGGATTCGCTGCTTGCATGGCAATCATCATAAGGGCCGGCCGCTCCTCATGCTTGGACACGTTCTGGCTGCTAAATAAATCGACGAAAGGCTGTTCGTGCCGTTCTTCTGGCTGCGATCGACATTGATAAGCAAGTCCCCCCAGCTGGCCGTCACTCTTTGCCTTTTCCTAGTCACCACCGTTACCCTACCCCTGACGGCCCGCAAAAAGCCCTCGGACACTTGCTGAACCACTGCAAGGTACCCGAATCTGAGGTTGGACAAAGTACCTAGGCAGTCATTGACAGTGGCGGCAAACCCCCTGGTCACAGCAACGGTACCTACGTACGGCCATGGGCCTCCGGATTCCGAGGAGATTCTGCGGTTAATAATAGCATCCTCGACTGCTATAGTACCGTTTATTGGAGATGGGTTCTCAATGTTTCGAATGCGAGTCGGTAGCGATCCTGTCGCACCATGCTCCCCTGCCAACGCGGAGGAGGCAACACGAAAACCGCTGCCGCGGTGTCCCCTTATATCTTCGAGTGTCACCACGCATCGGCCGTCAGTTTCGCGCGCTGCTTCTGCTGCTCGTCATATCTCTATCCTGCAGTTCCCAGGCTGCCCCCGTATCCGCAACGGAAGCCTATGGTGATCGACCGGCCCTGCTCGTCGAAGACGACCTTGCCTGGACAGGATCGGCGTTGTACCTGGATCTCAGCCCACCACCCACCGCGTCGCGATTGATGCCTCCTCTAAAACGCGACGACGATGTTACCCGCACACCCTCTGCAACTCTTTCGGAACGCGCCATTACAACAGACTCTGATGGCTCTGGCACCGGATTCAAAGTCCCCACGGCATTCGATACTGGCCTATCAAATAATTTCACCAACTCATGCGCAAACTTCCTTAATCGCCTGCGTCAGAGTCAGGCATTCAATGACTGCCACCCATTCTCCTTGCTATTGCAGGTATGGTACTTCAATAATACGAGAGAGAAGAGTGGCTAATCAGTACCATGTAGACGTCAAGCGGTTTCTTCGACGCCTCCAAATCTACACTACGCATCACACAGACTCTCGATGCAACATGTGGAGTAAATGCAGCACAATGCAAACCTACCCTGGATAGTTTCGCAGTGGAGCTGCTATCGGAAATGGCATGCAAGGCCGATTACGACACCGACAATCCCCTGGTGCTACAGGCTTACAATGGCCTCGTTGCATACCAACCGTCTTACCAAGCAAGCTGTTTGCATGATGACGAGGGAAATTATTGCTTTGCGAACGCCGTCAGCAACATGTCATCACCGGGAGATGCCTACCCATACTACCTACCCATTGGCCAAGAACTTCCCGGCGGATCAAGGCCAACCTGCAACTCGTGTTTGCAACAAGCAATGGGTGTATTTGCTACTTACAGCAACAACGCCACACAACCTCTTTCAAAAACATATACATCGGCCGCTCAGCAAATATCAATAGCATGCGGCTCGACGTTTGTCAACGTCACAGCCGCCCCACTCAAAGGGGCTGCATCGACGACGACGACCACCACAATCACACCCACGATAAGCTTGATCTTAATGTTTTTACTTTACTTCTTCCAGTGATGGAGCGATACCCTATACATTCCATACTTGTAAATACTTTACCTTATTCATTATTGATATCAGGATCGACAGGTCATTAGCGACGGCGCTTGGGGGGATTCTTTTTTGGCCGTCTTGGATTGTTGCAAACCTGGCGGGATAGTCATGGGGTCCTCTGGCCAATAACGTTGGCTTTCGCCGCGATCGGGCCTGTCGAGGCACGACGAGACACTTGGACGTGTACACAGTTCGCCATGAGTGAGGCGTCTTTTCTGTACACCAATAACCATTGCACAGTGATCGAATGATCAAAAGTCAGCTACGCACAAAGCAGTTTTTTGAACTCGTTTCACGAATACCAGTATCGAGGGCTTGATTAGTGATTGGCTGTGAGTCTGTCGGTGTAATATGAAGGGCCATGGCGCAACCCATGAGCCTGGGATTCTTGGTCACCGATGCCACATAACCAGGTAATCTATCCGTCACGATCGCGCCCTTGGGTCCGCTCCCGCTGACGATTTGCCTATACCCTGTCCCCGTCGCTGTCATTTCGTTTCGGCCGACGCACTTGTTTCCGAAGAAAAGGAAATTACAGCATAGCGCGCGATGGATATGGTGACTCCATGTAAGGCGGACAAGGACGATATGTGGATCTGAAAGCGTCATATGTCAGCGCATGTCCGGCTGTGGGTCTGATCACCTGCTCGGCATGTCTTCTCGATCTCCTCCGAACAAGCCTGAAACGTGGCGGACCCTCGTCACGTGGTGATCAGCCTTGCGGGGTGCCGTGATTTGACAGAAAGCGGTCGCCTGGGACGTTACACATCAACGTTGTGCTTCAGCTTCCCGTTGTCGGACCTTTTGTACAACGTCGATAACATGCACTTGATTTGCGCTATGGACTTGATTGCGTCCATGTCAAGACCGGCTGTGGTAAGGAATTGCCAGGTCGGCCGGCATACCCCGTGGACCAATTCAGCAGAACAACGTTGGTTTCCCGCGCCGCGGTGGAGCTGTGGACTGTCCTGTCATCTCCAACGCCCTCCATCCTTGCATGGATGATCCGCGCAGCCGTTGGTCGTCAGCTGTGCCAGGCCAGCCTCTTCCTGGCTCTTATGTCAAACACTTCATGCGTTTGAAAGGCCCGACCAGTCTTCTGCCAGCCGTGTCCCATGCACTTTCTTGTACCTGAGACGACCAGCTTCGCCGCGAGGGTTTGCTATGCGTGTCCCTTCCACTCCTCTCATTCCCCCATGACTTGTACTAATTGACAAAGTCGATATTAATCGGGCTGGCCTGTCTCTTCATCTTGCTTCACGGCATAGTCACTCTCTTTGTTGCCACCACGCTCCTTAGACACATTCATTATCGACGTCTCCTCGAATACTTTTCATACATCCGACACCGTTCCTTGACCGCTACCTCCACTTGGACTAATACACGACATTCCATATCTCGACCCTACGATGGCCGACGTCATGGCTCAACAAAGCATGTTATCTGCGCCTGCATCCAGACAAGACATTGTCAGCGCACTACTTAACGACTATGGCAACTCTTTTGGCCGAGGCGACGCATCTCCTTCAACGTGGTCGCCCGTACCTGCGGACAAAAAGCTTCCTGCGCCGCCGTCACGATCAGATAGCGTCGCACGTAAACCGCTTCCAGCTGCGTTGAGAATGGAAGCAAAGTTTCAGCTGAGAGGTAAGCAGAGATCACACAAATTCTATTATAAAGATTGCATCCATATTTGGTTATTCATCAAGAGCTCGCTGGTACAGACTGTGTGTCATATTGCAACCTCGATTCCGCATGCCAATGTGCTGTATGCGTGGTGATACATCATCGTTGCTTTGTCGTCGCTCAGAGAGCCGCATGGACAAAGCCATCATATCATAAACCTGAGCGAATAGTGCTAACAGAGAACAGATGACCAAGACGCACCTGTTCTCCCAAGGAGTCCGGTGCCAGGCTCCCCACCTCGACCAAGGAGGAGGATCGAGTCACGTAGCCTTTCTCGCGAATCTAAGCCAGCATCTCTCAAGCTTACCATCAGCAACGGTTCAACAGCGACTGTGCCCTCTACCCCAGCATTTCCAGCACGATCAGAGTCTCTCCCTTCTTCAGCAATAGAGGAGAAAGATCTTCCACCTCCACCACCTGCAAAGTCCGAGAGGCGGAAGTCGATTAAGCAGTCTAATACGGGAAGCCAATCGTCAAGGCCAGCGACGGATCTCGCGAGAAACGATTCGCTTCTTTCCCAAGGCGAAAGCAGAGACTCTACGGAGACGTCTACTACAACCACATCATCGGTTATTGGGCGCAAAGCAGTACCAGACCAAGGTCTCAAGAAGTTCAAAAGTCTGGCAGAACTGAATAACGGACCGCGAGGAAGGAAGGGCGCTCCAATGCCCCCCACATCAGCGCCCAGAAACTTGAGCGTTGATAGCCAGCGATCAGATGCTGTCTCAAGGAAAGGCAGTGTCGACAGTCAAGCAAACATGCCCGAGGCTGCCACACCTCAGCCCGCCGAAAAGCTACGAAAGACGGAAGCAGAGCTCCCACCGACACCAGAGGAAGAACAAGACACCAGGGTCCCTGTACCACCTAAGAAAGTCTTCACGGGTCTTCCCTCAAACCCTCGTATCAAAGCCCCGGCATCGCCCCTTCACTTCCGCGGCAAAAGCAGCACAGGCTTCAATGTCTTGAAGGTATATATTTGCCTCCCTTTTCCCTCCCCAGTACTTGTACGATAGTTGTCGTACTGCGTTGCAATGTTCGCAAACTCAAGGGTACCTGGATCCTGTTCCAAAAGAAGAATACTGTATGTTGACTGAGATCTCGTAGGCAATGAGGCCGGCTCCTCCAATCCCCACGATGGAATTGCACACCATTACGCCTGAGATGACACCTTCCCCGACGTTGAAGCCAGTCCTAGCAAAGAAGGATGCTGAGATCTCTCCGGTTACCCCACTGCCACCACCGAAAGATGAGAGGCGGCCTTTTAGCTTCGAACCTGCTGTTGCCACCACTGAGACCCAGCAAAAGTCAACAGAGCAGGAAGAATACCTCGCAATGTCGGAATTACCACTTCAAAGCACCACTCCACCAGCTGAGACCCGACTACCCATGCGCACCACATCACTAGACCCACCCGAACCATCCCCGGGCTTCCAACGACCCACAAGTGCCCCATCATCCCGCCCAACATCATCCGACCTCCAAGATTACAACCTCTCCCCCTTCCCAGGACCTTCCGTTCCAACATCGCCCGTTGACGGCTTGCGCACAGAGCCCACAACGCCACCCACACCGCCTCCCTTCGAGCCCCTAACCCGCCGACCAATCCCTTTGCCCGTGTCTTACATTCCACGTATCACGCCCGCACAACTCTCCTGCTACACAAGACATTGCCACAACATCTGGTCTAACAATATTTTCCAGCCCATGGGCTGCATGGTGTGCCATGAGAACGACAAAGATAGGAAGTGGGCGTGTACGTGGTGTCAGTTGCGGATTTGCCGTAGCTGTAGTGAGGATCTGAGGGCGATTCCAGGCAGAGACTTGGGAACGCTGATACAGAAGAGAGAGAAGGGGGAGGTCATGGCGCCGGGAATGAAGCTTAAGGAAGACAGGTTTACGATGGTTGTTGAGGACATTGATGGGGAGGAAAGGGGAGAGGGAATGGATAGTGAATGTGTTGCGTAAGGTTTCTTTGGGTTTGGGTTGGGTGTCCGGTTGACTTCTTCCCACGCGCAGTACAGGCGCGCATCGGGTGGATGAATTGCTTCATCACATGATATCACATTTACGCAACGTTGGAGTTGGATGGGAAGTTATACCTAGAATGCTGCGCATCGTTTAGCTAGCTTGGCGGCCTTCACGGCAAACTTGATTACCGTATTGACTCAATGGTATCTTGCCGAGCCAGTGTTGACTTCGTCATCTTTCGTACATGTTCTACTTCGTCTCTTTCATCTCCTGCAGTATCCTCACAACCTGGGGTAGAACCTTCTCCGCATTCTCACTTAAGCGCGCAGCTTCCCGGCCAGTATTGGTGTCCGCGACGTTTCCAAAGAAGGTTTCCTCGCCCCGGACACCACCCATGTTGAGTATCCCAATCGGCATCTGCATGTCCTTTGCTTTCTTCACTAGCCGCCAGGCAGAGTACGTCGCAAGACTACTTCCAATGACGAGTATCCTGCCTGCTGCATCGACTGCCTCTTCCGCAGCGACTTTTGTGGCAGCGGGTATAGACTCGCCGAACATGATGACAGCAGGCTTCAGCACTCCGCCTTCGCTCGCCGGGTCCCAGGCGCCATCCTTGTCGACTTGTACGTGGATTTTGCCTCCGTCTGCGCGCTTTGGCGGCTTCTCCAAGCACGTCGGACACGGAGGGTATCGGAATGTGGTGTACGGGGCGTTGGGCACGTCGACGTCACCATCTGGGTTCGACTTGAGCCCTTTCTTGCGGCGCTCGTCGGGGTTCTCGGTGTCTAGGGCGCCCGATTCGATCATCTCGGCGAGGAAAGCGGCCCAGGAGGGGTTCAGGGTGGTGAGTTGGCTCTGGAAAGCCCGGCGCGAATATTCGTTGCGACAGGTGAGGCAGACGAGGTTGCGCAGGTAGCCGTGTAGCTCGATGGTGGAGAGGTCTGGGTGCGCCGTTGGGTGGAACGAGTCTACGTCTGCTCAACTCGTTAGCATGCTGTGACGTTTGCCAGGGAGAACATACTCTGCGTGATGATACTTCCAACAACACCCATACGCCCCAACTCGCCACAAGCCTCGTGGGCCTTGTTTGGCTTGGCCTTCTCTAGGTTCGTCCAGCCGAGGAAACTCCTCGCCCAATACCTCTTCCTCGCTTCGTGGCTGTCACAGAACTCGTGAAAGTAGACGGGCCGGTACGTCTTGTTCAGTGTGTAGGTGCCATTTGTGCCTCTGTAATCGGCCAAGCCAGACGCTACCGAGATACCTGCCCCCGTAAGCAGCAGCGTCTTGCCCGCATGCTCGCCCCGACCAAGCCGAGTCGAGAGGCTCGATTGCGCCGCCCTCGAAGGCGCACCAGACGTGGACAGGGACGGCGACAAGAAGTCGACCAAAGCTGCGATGGCACCGCTCGCCGTCGTCGCGCTCGCAGGAATCAGCTTAGGTGCCGGGAGGGGATCGGTATAGGGAACGCGAAGCAGAGGGGCTCGGGGCATCGCGCAATCGCACACGCTCAAACATTGTAATTTCTCGCGTCCACCTTCGCAGAAGCCAAAGGGCGGATTGGGGGCCAGCAAGCGCGCGTGCGGCCAAAACGGTGGTTATGTCATGATACGTTTTTAGCGCGGCACCATCGAGGTCCGGGGCCCGAGATGGATTGCTAGCCCGCGCGTGCGCACGAGTTTGTCGCGTGGTAAGCCGACGGATAGCTATCGTGCCGCTGCAGGAATGCGTATATTTGGGGGCTGCAAGGTGCTGCGAGTTTGTATTGGGAGTTTGCGGAGTGGGGTAGAATATAGGTGCAGTGTGAGGCTGAGTGCATGTGGGGGGCTGTGCTGTAGCTGTCACAACAACGGCTCAAACTTGAGAATGAAGCGCTCGATGAGGGCTACTGTCATGACTCGTGGGCGATTACAAAATCGATGCAGCCGAGTCTCTGTGATTGCTAGTAGAGTGAGATATGTACAGTAACGGATCGGACTTGCTCCGGATGTGTGACAGTATGACAGCCATTGCGAACCATGGCCGCGACGTGGAATAAAGGGATGAAAAAATGTAACATTGACAAGAAATATATGGCTACATCATCGATAAGGGCCCTCTCCATGCCCAAGTGTTACCATGAAAAGCATGTACTGGAAACTTCGAAAATGAAAAACGCCCATTAAGCCTTCCTCGCATACCCGGTCCAGATGGGAATGAATGTCCGGTTCCTCCTTCCTGATTACAGTCCTCCGTGCGAATGTCGTAGGTTCAAGGGGTATAAGGTGACTGCCAGTACGACTGGCTATAATCCATCATCGAGGTGATGCGTGCCTGAGAAAGCCACCAGAGAGGTTGCCCGTGGTATCGACTGTCTTCAATGGGGGGTATTGGGACAAAAAGAGACTGCTTGCCGCTTTTAAGGTAAGCTGAGAGTTCGTAGCGATCGTGACAACGAGATGTAAAACAGATATGAGACATTGAGAGGGAGTCAGCCGGCTGGCAATGACACTGCGATATTATTGCTGATGTGGGAGGTGATGCGAAGCGTATTGCATGGGCTGCTGCATAGTCTGCTGCATCGGTGGTTGCATTTGCTGTTGCATTTGTTGTTGCATCGGCTGTTGCATGTGATGTTGGTGTTGTGGCATTGGCTGCAGCATAGACTGGATGCTCGGTACCCGTTGCTGATGTTGGTGTTGATGTAACGGGTAGCTTGGGTATGCGGAGTAATGATTTTCGGGAATCGTAGACATGCTATGCATTTCCACATGGGGATCCTCTTGTTCTTCTTCCAGGTCAGAAATGCCTACGCCACTATCTTCATGGTCGTGGTAGGTACCATTCTCGAGCTTCTTTTGTGCCGACCTAAAGGCCTGAGTGAGGTTCTTGAGACCCTTCTCCATGCACTGAGTAGAGTCAACACCAGGTGCTTCAAAGAGTACGAAATCACGCATGACATACCTTTGTCTCTACCAATTGCCATTTCTCTCCAACTCGGGCAGCCAACATGCTCCACATGTCCCTTCGAACTTCCATATAGGCTTGCGCTAGTACGTCCAGCTTCACGCCGTCCCACTGCTCCGCATTTTGCCTCTCCATCAACCGTTCGTGCCGTTTGCGACAGGCATTTGGGGTCTTGGAAGGGAAGTGCTTCGGTCCAATCTGGTTCCAGTTGAGGCCTTGAGCCCTGGCCTGAATGAGCGTCTCATCATCTCTAGCGGACCAAGAGGAACTGCGAGTTCCGCCTGCGGCCGATGCGGTCGACACGGAAAGGCGGTGCGCCGGGCCCTTTTCAATCTTAGGCATGTTGACCAGTTGAATGAAAAGACTAGTAGGACAAGAAAGTGATGACGAGAATGGAGATAGGAAAGACGCGGCGAGGAGGAAGATGAGAGCAATGGAAGCGACCGAGTAGCGTATTATGATTAGGGGAGTGTTGGCGTAGGCGAACGAGAGTGACGGATGAGGAACGACAGGTAGGAGATATCCTTGCGAGTAGAAATGAAACAACTGCTGTTCGTACCTTTGGGTCTGTATTGTCTGAGGCTCTATCAAGGGGGCATGGCCAACATCTTTATACAGTGAGCCGCATACAGAGCCTCCATCCACGACAAAGACCAGTAGGCCACTCGGAGAATTGTTTTGAAACCAGGACATGTTTCTGTAATCGCCGGATCGATCTTCATCTACCGAGAACGGCATGTGCGACTAGGCGAAGAGGAGGCTGTTCACTGGGTCGTGGCTCCAAGCGCCATGAAAAGGGACCAGGGCAGGCCCAAATTGGGCCTGTGAATGGCCGAAGCACAAACCGTGAGCGGTTCGTCCCTCGAACAAGGAAGGGGGACTATAGCGGAAGCGCCTGTTTGAGAATATCCCACTGTGTTCCCTGATGCGGCTGTGTCTAAGAATATCCCCGCTGGCGAGTGGTGGAGGGGCAGCGATGGAGGGGAAAGGGCGGCTAATCTGATTCGGCGAGCGCATAAGTAGGGCCCAAATAAAGACCTTGGCAAGCGACACAAGGGCAAGGGGTGCCTCATCTGGTCGAACACCTGTAGGATGTCGTAGTCATCAATAATCAGTAGGGCTGAGCTCGGGAACCTGCAGATAGATGCATGTGCAGAAACGTGGAGTGGAAGGTCAGCAACCCGTTCCAAAGACGTTTTCGAAACGGCGCACTGAGCTCAGGGAGTTCAAGGGAACCTTGGAGGGCTTGAGAATAGCCGACCTCAAGACGCAAAAAGAATATGCGGCCGCCCGATAGCCCGCGAGGCGCTCACGATAGGCGCGGCCACTGGATGGGCGAGTGTGGGTTGTGGGTCTCAGCAAACACGAATTCACATCACAGCGGGACCGCGGGAAGAACCGAAAGCACGTTCTGTCCAAGGCTCCCATGAGAAGCGCCCGCGAACTGCTGCCGGCCGTTGCTGTGCCTCTGACGAACTGGAGCTTTGGAGATCAATCCCTGACGTGCTGTAGCAGTGTTTCGCAAGTGCGGTACCGCGTCGCTTGCAGCTGCATCGGATTCGACGGCACCTGCAACGCAGACCTGTGTGGGTGCAGCAATGCCGCGCTTTACTATGTAGGTATTCTAAGTAAGGGCATAGCCAAGCCGTAGATGACTAGAAAATGCGTTTCGGTAGTGCATCATACAAAGAATTTCTCGGTTCGACAAGCGGTCACGTCGTACCAGAGAAGCGTTCGTCTGACGCTGCAGCGTGGCCTTTCACACAGCCCCAACCTCGGCATCCGAACTCACCAGAATCGATAAACAGCATGCACCAAGCCTCCTCACCCCAACATCGTCACTCATTGCAATTCATTCACCATTAAACCGCGGAAAGAGCGCTCCGCACCGTGTGCCCGGAGAATAGCAATAAACATTCTGGATCGAAGTTGGGTATGGTCCATTAAGAATAGCAACTGCTCAGTACCCCAACGAATGTGTTTCGGTACCCACCCAGCTGGTCACTCTGTTGAACCAACTGTCGTGTGCCCCGATGGTCCCGAGGTCCTCTCGAGTATACTATATGCTTTACAACCATCGTAGCAGGCGCGTTCGCTTGGTCCCCAACTCGCTGAACATGTCGGATCAACTTCGGGCTTGCATAGCTACCAGACCCAAATCATTCGCGGAACTTGGAGTTCCGCTATGGCCTTTTGCTTTCGTTGCACGAACATTCGAAAACGTCCAGCCTGTGAGCCTCAATGCCACAGGCGGTTGGGCGACTTCTCACGAGTTGAGTACCTCTGGCGTCTGATGATTTAATAATCACGTCGTAGGTGCTCATTTTTGTGAAGCGAAACATTGGGTTTGTGTTTACCGCTCAGCACTTCAAAGGGGCAAGGTTACTCTTCCACGGCACCGCTTCCTGTTGTCTCCCTACTCGGCAAGATTTGCCCCGGGGCCTTGATCGATGACTCGGATTCGAGTCGAGCCAGCAGCCCGGTTGGTGTATGCTAAGATCGCATCCAATACTCCATCTCGGTACCTGCTACTTTGCATAATGCCGGTATGGTTTGAACATGAGATCATAGGTCCACACGCGCGGTGGTTGACGGAGAACAAGCTCGATGGGTGTGCCGGAAGCAGAAAGGGGATACGCCAGTGCAGCCGAGGTCGCCTTGCCCCTGTCCATCATCACGATCCTCCTTGTCGTCTTCATCTCCACCCCGCAACCCCTTCATCCACTGTCCGAGCCAACGAGTATCTTGATATGTGATGGGACCGTTGATGTGGCTGAAGACGAATACATTCAGCTACGATCATGGCTTCGACGCAACGTGCCGCATGACTGCTATGGCTGCACGTGGCGCATTGGACAAAGCCTTCGCAATCTACACTCGATCGGATCGGATCGTGGTGCACCTATACAGGCAGCTTGTAGGAGACCGCCAGCTTGGCAATACAACGACTTTGTACCCCAGTCTTGAACTTAGCACTCTACACGAGATACGAAGATCAATTCAAGACCAATCACTTTGAATATACATTAGGCATGTACTTTTCTTCGTGAGCGAGGACGTTTCTCTTTGTACTTTCTCTGTTAAGAAGAGTTGGGTTGTCTCAGGCGTATGGCGCTGCCCCTAGCGGTTGTGTAACAGCTGCAGTCCCTTCCGAGATTGTCATGCGCCTTTTGAGCATCCGATCATTAGCCGGCCTAAATCCTTGACCCCAGCATTGAGCCTTGACGCACGACAATACTACTCGGTCTTATGCCTGTTTCCGTCATGCGCGTTACCCACCGTGTCTATCACTATACAACACCATGGCTAGTGCACGCTTAGTTTTGGTAGAAATGCGATATCCATACCGGCTTGGTGTTGCGGGGTTGGATTTGGCTCAAGCAGGGGCTCTTTATACAAAGGACCGTGATCTCCTTCCCATGCCTAATTGTAGGCTACCGTCCTCCTTGACGCTCACTCGCTGATCTACAGTCATTCCTTCATCATGATTCCCTCTCTTGTCCTATGTTTCTCTACGCTCGCCGCTGGTGCTGCTCTTCAGCGACGTGATCCTGTTCCAGCTGGATATGTTGCGGCACCATATTACCCAGGTAAGTTATCGGAGATAACATCGACCGACTAGTTTTGTACCGAGCATAGCGATACTGATTCTACATAGCTCCCCATGGAGGATGGGCATCGGACTGGACTGAGAGCTACCGAAAGGCATCTCTTCTTGTTTCGAACATGACACTTGCCGAAAAGACCAACCTCACAGCCGGTAGTGGAATCTTCATGGGAAGATGCGTCGGAAACACAGGCAGCGCAGAAAGAGTAGGCATCCCTCAGCTCTGCTTGCAGGACGGACCTCTAGGTGTCAGGAACACGGATCACAACACTGCCTTCCCTGCCGGCATCACGGTGGGAGCCACATGGGACAAGGATCTTCTCTATCGTCGTGGTGTTGCGATCGGCGAAGAGTTCCGTGGCAAGGGAGTAAACGTTCATCTCGGACCGTCGGTCGGTCCGCTAGGACGTAAACCGCGTGGCGGTAGAAGTAAGTGCATCCCCAGAAGCCAGCCTTGATGGTTGAGCTAACAGAGACAAAGACTGGGAAGGATTCGGCTCAGATCCTGTTCTCCAGGCTTTTGGTGGAGCTCTTTCCATCGAAGGCATCCAGAGCACGGGCGTCATAGCCACAATCAAGCATCTGATCGCAAACGAGCAGGAAGAGTACCGCATGTACAACCTGGTCAAGCCTGGCATTTCATCGAATTTGGACGATCGCACGCTTCATGAGCTCTATCTTTGGCCATTTGCTGAGGGTGTACGTTCCGGGGTTGGTGCCGTCATGATTGCTTATAACGCTGTCAACGGAAGTGCATGCTCGCAGAACAGTTACTTGATCAACGGTATATTGAAGGAGGAGCTCGGTTTCCAGGGCTTCGTCATGTCTGACTGGCTTGCTCAAATCTCCGGTGTCCCTTCGGCGCTCGCAGGACTTGACATGTCCATGCCTGGAGACATCCACACCATTCCACTCTTTGGCAACTCTTACTGGATGTACGAGCAGTCGCGTGCCATTCTCAACGGATCTCTCCCAGTGGACCGCTTGAACGATGCTGTCACACGCATTCTTGCCACCTACTTTAAGATGGGCCAGGACCAGGACTACCCGCGACCCAATTTCGATGCCAACACTCAGAACGCCGAGGGTCCTCTTTATCCAGGCGCTCTTATCTCGCCTCAAGGTATCGTGAATGAGTTTGTGGATGTTCAGGGCAACCATGCAGAGGTCGCTCGTGAAGTGGCCCGCGATGCTATCACACTCTTGAAGAATCAGGACGGCTTGCTACCTCTGTCTTCCAACGGTACCCTGAAGATCTTTGGCACAGACGCGGAGAAGAACCCCGACGGGATAAACTCGTGCGCGGATCAAGGATGCAACAAAGGCACACTAGGAATGGGATGGGGATCTGGCTCAGCGAGATACCCCTACATGAACAGCCCGATCGACGGCTTCAAGACCAGTGGCGCCAACTATCAGTTCTTCAACACGGATGCCTTCCCAGGAAACTCGAACCCATCGCCGAGCGACACTGCCGTCGTCTTTGTGACTGCAGACTCTGGCGAAAACTATATTACTGTTGAGAACAATCCAGGGGATCGGACTTCTTCGAACCTTAACCTATGGCACAATGGCGATAAGCTTATTAGGGACGTAGCAGCCAAGTACTCCAACGTTGTGGTTGTGGTACATACCGTCGGTCCCATTCTCATGGATCAATGGCACGATCTGCCTTCGGTCAAAGCG
Source organism: Alternaria incomplexa (assembly GCF_024043165.1). Classification (NCBI taxonomy): domain Eukaryota; kingdom Fungi; phylum Ascomycota; class Dothideomycetes; order Pleosporales; family Pleosporaceae; genus Alternaria; species Alternaria incomplexa. Next base: position 883,915 of record NW_026249864.1, on the reverse strand, counting down.
ATTCTCTTCGCCCATCTGCCTGGCCAAGAAGCAGGAGACTCACTGATGCAGGTTCTCTACGGCGATGTGTCTCCATCAGGCCATCTGCCGTACACTTTGCCCAACTCTGAAGATGATTACCCCCAGTCTTTGAGCCTTGTCGGATATCAGATTGGGCAACCACAGGATACCTTTACCGAGGGTCTCTACATCGACTACCGTCACTTCCACAAGGCCAATATCACACCTCGGTACGCCTTCGGTCACGGACTCAGCTACACGTCGTTCTCATTCGCCAACGCGACCATTACTCCAGTAACTCGGCTTACAGCCGCGCCGCCAGCTCGTCCCGCGAAGGGCGAGACACCCACCTACTCAACCGCCATCCCTCCGGCTTCCGAGGCGTACTGGCCAGAGAACTTCAACCGCATCTGGCGCTACCTCTACTCGTGGCTCGACAAGAACGATGCCGATGCCGCAGCCAAGATTGGCAACTCGACTTCGACATACCCATACCCCACGGGCTACTCAAACGAGCAGAAACCTGGTCTACCAGCTGGTGGCGCACAAGGAGGAAACCCCGCTCTATTCGACACGGCATACGACATCACCGTCAGCGTCACCAACACGGGAAGCCGCGCGGGCAAGGCCGTCGCACAACTGTACATCCAGTTCCCCAACGAGAGCACAGTCGACACACCCGTTATTCAGCTTCGTGACTTTGAAAAGACGAGGGAACTGGAGGCCGGGGCTAGCCAGACGCTTAGCCTGAGGGTCACAAGAAAGGATCTTAGTGTGTGGGATGTAGTGTCGCAGAACTGGGTGATTCCTGCTGTTGGCGGTGATTATGGAGTCTGGATTGGTGCTGCGTCGGATGATTTGCATCTGAGGTGTGGGACGGCGAGTGGAAGCTGTGAGGGTGATTTGGACAGTCCTGTGTAAACTGCGTTTAATGTTCTGAATTCGATACCCATTCGATCCTGCTTTACCAACATGTCCGGCTGTTCAAGCGCTGCTCTATGCGTCACGTGTGTTTAGGTGCGGGCTCGACTAGGATTGAGAAGGAGGATCATCGCTGATTGGCCACAGCCAGGAAATTACGAGGGAATTGCGCCCGTATGCGACATGATTGGCGTGGCACTGACGTTTCATCCGTGGCATTCGCGTGCAGCTGCCAATGGCATCGGAGCCTTTTTCTTTTTCTCGCGTGGTGCCGACGGAGATAGTCGTTGTCGGCTGCCAGACGATGCGGCATTTGCAATGAGCGGTGTATGCAGTGAAGGGAGGACTGGCGGATGTGCAGCGAGAGCCTTCCAGGGGCTGAGGATTGAATGCGGAGTCGAAATGAAAGATTATACAATGCGTGTGCAGTGCGCACTGTTGTGCTGTGCTGGGCGAGGGCGAGGCCAGACGTCACTGGAGCTATGATGCTTTGGGCAGTTGTCTTGGTTACTCGGGAGCACCAGCGACTCCTTCCTGCTCGACCGACGTCCCCAGGGGTTCCCCATTGTCACCGCCCTTGTTCCTGAACGCGAGCGTGACAGCCGCCCGACAGCCCTTGACCCGCATTGTTCATTATTGTAAGTTGCAGCCTCCCTGTGCAACGCCCGAGAACCCTGTCGCGCCGCCGTCACTGCGTGTACATAAACAAATTGGCCGGGTTTCAGGCGCGGCCACGGCCATCTCCCACGTATCCTATAACCCTCTGCTCCCACGCCCGCCGCCCCAGCACCACTGACGCTCGCCTCGTCCCACTGCAGCCATGTCCAACGGCGTGCGCAACCTCCGCGCCATGTTCGAGAACGGCAACGCCGCTGCCTCGCCTGAGCCCCGCGGCCGCTCCCCGACAGACACGGCAGCCGCGACCGACGGCGGCGAAGAGCGTCCCAAGTCCAAGGTGCGCGCCTCCTTTGTCTCGGTCGAGCCCACGGCCGCCCACGCCTCGACGGACCTCGGCCAGACCAAGGGCACGCCCTCCAACAGCGTCAACGCGACCCGCCGCGAGAGCTTCCGCGTGAGCCACGACAGGACCGACGAGCTGGCCGAGCTCAAGAAGGTCGTCAGCGAGGAGAAGGAGCAGCGCCGCCAGAGCATCGCCATCCCCGAGGCCGTGCCCGAACAGGCCGTCGCGTCGCGCGAGTCCTCCATGCCCGCGCCGCCCATCCGCGACGACACACCCACCAACATGCCCAACCTGGGCTCCATCATGAAGGGCTCCGACTTCCCGGAGTCTGCGGCCGCCGACATCGCTGTGCCGGCTCCGGAGCTGGAAGAAGTGCCAGTCGACGAGACACCAGCCGAGTCCACCGAGAGCGTTGTCGAGACCGCTCCAGTCCCCGCGCCAGAAGCAGCACCTGCCCAGCCTGCCGAGAACCCGGACAAAGCTACTACAGGCGCGCAGGAGGATGTCGCCCTGAGACCTGCCGCGCCCACCGAGGAGGCTGTCGTGGACGAAGACAAGCCTGCTCTGCTGGACGCTGCCGTCGATGACGACGCCGTTGTTGCTGAGGAGAACGCCATCGCAGAGGAGGCCGCTGTCATCGAGGAAGCTGCCATTGCAGAGGAAGCCGAAGCTGTGCAAGCTGAAGCTGCTGCCACCGAGGAGCCCTCTGCCCCGGCCCCAGCCGCTGCTCAGCCCGCCGAGAATACAGACAAGGCAGTGACGGGTGCTCAAGAGGAGCTTGCTCTACGACCTGCTGCGCCTGCCGACGAAGCCGCTGTTCCTGACGCGACCGCTCCTGCGCCGGCTGAAGCAGTAATGGCCCCGAGCACCGAACCTGCTTCAGAAGCAGCCACACCTGTTGTAACCAAGGCCAAGGCCAATGGAACTCCTGGGCTCAAGAAGCCCGAGATCAGGAAGCCTGCTGCCATCTCGACTGCCAAACCTGCCAAGGCTCCCGCCGCCCCTGCCAAAAGTCCGCTACCTAAAGCAGCACCCAAGACCCCTACGAAACCCAAGACGGCCGCACCCACCATCAAGCCTAGTCCAGCTGCGAAGACCACAAAGCCCGCAGCCCCAAAGGAGCCTGTCAAGGCCCCCGTTGCCAAGGCCCCCGCAACAAAGGTTCCAGCCGCAAAGGTTCCAACTGCTAAGACCAGCCGCACCTCTCTGCGACCTGCAACATCTGCGTCCTCAGCGACGGCACCCACTGCTGCTGCTGCTGCCTCCAAGACCAAGCCTGCGGCCGCACCTGTGGAGAACAAGAAGCCTGCCATTCCCAAGCCCACTACTTCCGCCCCCCGCAAAAGGTATGACAGAGCCACGTGGGACAATGCGCCAATGCTAATAACGCTACAGCACGTCCCCAACAGGCTTTAAGAAGCCAACCCCAAAGTCTCCTACTCGTCCAGTCGGTTTACCAACCCGTCTGACTGCGCCGACGGCTGCCTCGGCTGCCAAACATGGCGAGGAGCCCAAGGTCACACGCAAGCCCTCCACCAACACCCGTCCTACACCCAAGGCCCCGGCACCAAAGACTTCGCGCCCTTCCATCGCACCCCCTGCGCCCAAACGACCTGAATCGCGCACCTCAACCGCAAGTGCTGCTCCTAAAGGAGGCTTCCTCGAGCGCATGATGCGACCCACGGCCGCCAGCTCCAGCAAGACACACGATAAGCCCCATGAAAAGCCGTCATCACCACCGCGTAAGGCTCCTGCCGCTTCCAAGATCGGCACTCTACAAAAGGGGAAGAAGAAGGCGGAAGAGGTCGTGTCCAAGGCCAGGGCAGTGGTTACGAACGGAAATTCTGAGGAGCACAAGGATGGAGATGAGCCCGCAAAGGAATCTGAACATGGCGATCGGACAACCGAGGAGCCTATCGCCAATGAGCCAACACACGAATCGCACAAACCAGCCACTCCAGTTCAAGAGGTAGACTCGTCAGTTGCAGAACTCCAGACACCCAACTTCCCAGAGGAGACCGTCCGGTAGACGAGGGCCATTATGCCTCTGACCTAGGCGTATACAATTCTCAAGTCGTATTCCGGCAACACTTGGTCAAGTCTTAGGTTGTCGTACCATGCCATCTTGCACAATTATGGGCGATATTATGTGCGCGGAGCTGTATGGCTCCCATCTTCTTTCACTTCTCAACAGCATTTTCTGGAGCGATTGTTTGGCGTAACTGATATTCGGGCGGATACCTAAGGACATGGAGCGGAGGTGGGTTTGGATAGGACTATTGCGTGCATAGTTGTTCTTTAGCGATAGGCTTCGCAGAATCTAGCAGACATCACTATTAGATTACAATCCCATTCTTCACTCCAAGATGGCTTTCTGTCTACTTGTCCACTCGTGCAATGCCTATGGTAGGGTGGGCGGGCACACGTCGACACGTGACTGGCACCTCCGCCGAAACTCCGATGGCCCAACTTTTTCCTGGCGGGCAATTCGACATTGCGAAGCGACAGCAGACCCCGCGTCGCCCCTTTGTTCAAGATGAGGGTTCAGTCTCTTTTCCGGGCGCAATCACTTGCCACGAGCAGTCTTCGCTCTTCAGCACGCTCGGTTGCGACGCCTTCCCGATGCGCTCTTTCGACCATTGCGGCAACGCGCACGCCCTATACCAACGGCACCAAGACAGACACATGGATAGGGAGCCACACCACGAAGCCACAACGAAGATGGCAGTCTGCGGCTGCGCAAGTGTATGTACTGCCATGTTTGTTCTGTGACGGCGAGAGAACAATGGAAGGCTGATTGAACGTCATAGGCTGGAGCAAGCAAAGGAAGACCCCTCTACCTTGACGCAAGAGAAAATCGTCGAGAACCTAGACCCTGTCGAATGGGAGCGACTATCGCGAGTGCGAAACATCGGCATCGCAGCACACATCGACTCCGGCAAGACCACCGCCACCGAACGCGTCCTCTTCTACACCGGCCGAATCAACGCCATACACGAGGTACGCGGCAAAGATGCTGTGGGTGCCAAGATGGATTCTATGGATCTCGAGCGTGAGAAGGGCATCACTATCCAGTCTGCTGCGACCTTCTGTGACTGGATCAAGAAGGACGATGAAGGAAAGGACCAGAAATACCACATCAACTTGATTGACACCCCCGGTCATATCGACTTTACAATCGAGGTAGAGAGAGCACTGCGAGTCCTTGATGGAGCCGTCATGATCCTGTGTGCCGTCAGCGGAGTGCAAAGTCAGACCATCACAGTCGACAGGCAGATGAGGCGGTACAACATTCCAAGGATTTCCTTCGTGAATAAGATGGATCGTATGGGAGCCAACCCGTGGAAGGCTGTCGAGCAGATCAACCAGAAGCTTCGCATACCGGCTGCGGCTCTCCAAGTACCCATCGGCCGCGAGGATGGCTTTTTGGGTGTTGTGGATCTGGTCAGGATGAAGGCGATTTACAACGAAGGACCCAAGGGCGAGACCATTAGGGAGACCGACGAGATACCTGCGGATATTGTTGAGCTCTGCAAGGAAAAGAGGCAGAAACTCATCGAAACACTTGCAGATGTCGACGATGAGATCGCAGAGCTTTTCTTGGACGAGCAGGAACCGACAATTCACCAGATCAAGGCTGCGATTCGACGAGCTACCATCTCCCTCAAGTTCACCCCGGTTATGATGGGCTCCGCGCTTGCAGACAAATCCGTCCAACCAATGCTCGACGCTGTTTGCGACTACCTACCAAACCCCTCCGAAGTCGAGAACATGGCACTGGACAAGAAGCGAGCAGAAGCACCGGTCAAGCTGGTATCATACAACTCTTTGCCATTTGTCGGTCTGGCTTTCAAGCTAGAAGAGAGTAGTTTTGGACAATTGACATACATCCGTGTGTACCAGGGTACGCTCAGAAAGGGAATGAATGTATTCAACGCGAGGTCAGACAAGAAGGTCAGGATACCGAAGATTGTGCGCATGCACTCCAACGACATGGAGGAAATCCAGGAAATTGGTGCTGGAGAAATCTGTGCCGTGTTCGGTGTTGACTGCGCGTCTGGAGATACCTTCACTGACGGTAATCTTGGATACACCATGGTAAGACTTTAAGACTATTGTTATCATATCTTCAAGCTGACACGATAGACCTCCATGTTCGTACCCGAACCCGTCATCTCCCTATCAATCAAGCCCAAGCACACCAAAGACACACCCAACTTTAGCAAAGCCATGAGCCGCTTCACGCGCGAAGACCCTACATTCCGAGTCCATACCGACCCCGAATCGCAAGAGACCATCATCTCCGGTATGGGAGAACTACATCTGGACATCTATGTCGAGCGCATGCGCCGCGAATACCGCGTCGAGTGCGAAACCGGACAACCACAAGTCGCCTACCGCGAGACAATGACCAAGCGCGTCAACTTCGACCACACGCTCAAGAAGCAGAGTGGTGGGTCAGGAGATTACGCGCGAGTAGTCGGCTGGATGGAGCCAAGCGAAGCTGCTGGTGAGAACAAGTTCGAGCAACAGATTTCCGGAGGCACCATCTCCGAGAAGTTCCTCTTCGCCTGTGAAAAGGGCTTCATGGCATCCACAGCCAAGGGCCCGCTTCTCGGCCATAAGGTTTTGGGTACTTCCATGATCATCAACGACGGAGCTACCCACGCTGTCGATTCCTCGGAAATGGCCTTCAAAATGGCCACCCAGCAAGCTTTCCGCAAAGCTTTCCAGGCCGGTGCGCCTCAGGTACTTGAGCCGCTTATGAAGACGACCATCACGGCGCCGAATGAGTTCCAGGGTTCTGTTGTTGGTCTTCTGAATAAGCGCAATGCTGTTATCAACGATACGGAGATTGGTCCGGAGGACTTTACTGTCTATGCGGATTGCAGTTTGAACAGCATGTTTGGCTTTAGCAGCCAGTTGCGTGCTAGTACGCAGGGTAAGGGGGAGTTTAGCATGGAGTTTAGCCATTACAGTCCCGCGCCGCCGCAGCTGCAGAAGGAGCTTGTGGCAAAGTATGAGAAGGAACAGCAGGCTAGGAATGCGTAAGATTAGCCTCCTAAGCTCAATCGGAGTCGAAACAGGATAGGGGCCGTGGAAAAGCTCGGTGTTGGTACAACGAGCTCCCTGGATGATTCGAGGGCTGATGACATACATCGATTTATCTGCATTGGCGGACGTCTGGCGTATTCTTGTGGGATTGGTAGAAAGGTGTAGAAGTATTGTACATGTAATGTTGTAAACAACGCCGCCATATGACGACGAATGATATCCCCTCAACAGCTCCATCCAGCTCCATCCAGCTGCTTCTCCGTCTTCTTCTTCAATTCAACAAACCCAGGTAGAACCAATGCAACTTACCCCTTCCTCCAAAACCTACTCAACGTCCAACCCCGGCCTCATCGTCTTCCTCACAAACGCCCTCCTAATCGCAAGACTAACCTGCGTCCACCCCACCACTTCATTATGCCCTCCATACCTCACAACCTCCAACTCCACCATCCTATCTCCCTTGTCGTCCTCGACCTTCTTATACGCAAAAGCACCCCTCTTGACCCTATTCGCCCCTTGAATCGTTCTCCTCTCCTCCTCCGCCACAACCCCTTCTTCCGTCAACATTTGCGTAGCCAGTGGCTGGAACAACGCTTCAGATTCCCAGTACGTGATATCCTGGTCGTTTCGTGCGTGCAGGAGAGTAATGTGGAAACCGGACTTGTTGGCTGAGGCGGTGGAGATGAGGGCGCGTAGGCGGGTGAGGGTGGGCCAGTGGTCGACGATGCGAGTGGATAGATAGTTTGCTATCCTGGGGTAGCCTTGCAGTGGTTTTAGGATGGGGAGAACGCCGCCGATTTTGTAGGTCTTGAGGAGTTGGGGGAGCGAGGTGAAGGGGGCTACTAGGACGATGCCGGCGAAACCTTCAAAGTTACGGGATGGTTTGAATGTTACAGATGGGGATGTAATGGCCAATGGGAGGTGCTCGGAGGTGGAATTGGTGAAGTAGAGCGCGCTGGCGGCTGTTACGGCGGTGCCGAGGCTCTGGCCCAGGAGAACGGTGCGGGTGCTTGAATGAGAGAGGTCCGAGGTGATGTAGGAAATCAGGCTTAAGGCGTCGGCTATTAGACCGCTTTCAGTGGGGATATGCGGGGAGTGTGTGAGCGTGGAGAGACCGAAGCCCCGGTAGTCGCAGGTTACGAGGTGAGTTTTTGGGATGCCAGAGACGGAGCGGTAGGTTGAGGGGCGGTAACCTTGGGCTATGTGGCCAGCGTTCTGTTTGGGTGGATTAGAATGAGTGATAGATAAGCTGGAAATATTAAGAAGAGTTAACGGTGGATGAAGTGACGGAAGAATGAGGGAGAAACCATGTAAAACTAAGAAAGAAGAGTCGATATGGTCTTATCACATCTCAAACTCTCATCTCAGACTAAAGACTCTGGAAAGAAAGGGACAGCATGCCAAACCGAAAGTCAAGAATCGAAAGAAAGCACAACCTACACCATGAAAGTTGACCACAACCCTACTTTCCGGGTCGCTGCTCAACAGCTTCTCTCCTATCGTTCCCTTCAACTCCTCTGCAACTTCCCCCGAAACAGCAGCAGTAAAAAGCTCATGTTCATTCTCCAGATAAACATCTAGAGGAAGTACATGCCAGCAAAAGAGCTTCTCTTGATCCGCTGTAGTAAGCCAAAAGGGTTGTACTTGCCCCTCTACACATGGGTACTTAGTACAGCGATAGAACAAGCCGAGGAAGAGTTACAGATGCACTTACTCGCAAAGCCGAATTCTTCGGGATTCGTCACGTTGTGGTAGAACCCCGTGTGAAATTTATGGGCATAGAGAGCGCTGAGAAGACATTAGAATCGACTCCAAACATCATCTCATCTGTCATGATGAGAGCAAAACGTACTGCCTTTGTACCGTGGGATTGACCAATAGGCCCACAAACGCGGCCCAGACAATGCCTAGAATGGCAAATGTCCAGTACGCTTTTGTAAAGATGGCTTTGAGGTTGGGCATGATTTCAGTCACAGGACGTGGTCTTGCGCTGCCTAGATACTTTATACTGTCGGGAATGTCGACGCAGAGAAAGTACTGCGACCGTAGCACTGGCCTCAGGTAAAGCAAAAAGGATTATGGTGACGTTGCGGAAATGGAGCGCGCGAAGGGCACAGATGCATGGAGATAGGCAACTGCGGGTGATCTAACCGGGATAAGCAGGCCGCAGCGAAGATCTTGGCATCGGAATTGAGCGATGGCAGCTCCGGATCTCATGTGTAACGAAGAGCATGCTTCAGACAATACCGTCTCACGTATCTCGCAACCGTATATCAATGACACGCGATACCGGAGCAGAATGTGTGTAGTTTGACGCTAAGAAATGGGTATCATTTGTACTCATACACACCGCAAGACTATTCCAAGGTTTCCACAATATCGGCACACGTTCAGACGATCTCATACAAGACTCTTCTTAGGCCGTCCAGCTTTCTTCTTTTCTGCCATACTACTGGCAGACCCACCCATCCCTCCCATGGCGACGTCCTGAGTCGGCGTTGCAACCGCAGGCGTCACGTCGCCGCTCCTAATTCTCTTCTCTGGCAACTCATCGCCGTCTTTGGGCAGTCTGAAGGCTAGATACGTCTCCTCTGCCCTTTTGCACTTATCAAACACCTCGTTCATGTATTTCTCCACGACATGCGGTGGTCGTATCGAGCGCGGCAAGGCGCTTGCGATTTCGTCGCCTTCATCGTGCTCGATTAGTAGAAGGACAGTAACTGGCTGGTAGAATTCAATGTTGTCTATCTCGTTCATCTCGTCAAAATCTTCGATTCGTTGGGGCGGTTTAGGCGGCACGAAGGTTGCCGAGGGGGCTGATGCGGCGGGTTGTATGGACGCAAAAGCAGGGTTGGTGGGGCTGGGTGTTGGTATGATGGCATTCGGTGGGGGTGCGCCAGGCATAGCATTAGTCGCAGTACCGAGAGTCGGAATCGGCGTTGGCATTGACTTTTGAGCAGAGGCAGACGGAGGTTTGACGACTGGATCCGGCCTTGGCTTCATCTTGGTGATGAGGAAGGACAGCTTTGCGCCTGTGCCATTGGGAAGCCATTCCATGAAACTATACGAAGGGAAGTAAAACTTGTCTTCGCTGCCATGGACAAAACTGAAGACCAACGGGCGATATGTTGTCCTCGGGGGTGGGTTGTAGGTCGATAGCTGCGGCGGCGGGTGGTATTGCGGCGGTTTGCTGAAGTTGTTCGGATAGGGTGGATATGGCTGTTGTGTAGGCGAGGGTTGCTGCATCTGTCCCTGGGGCGGGACCGGACTGTACGGCTTGGGCGTGCTGGGCTGCAGAGGCTGCTGGACTGGCTGGACTGGCTGGACTGGGCGGGGAAGCGGAGGAGGAGCTGTGTGTTTCGGTGCTGGAGGCGGCGGCGGCGGCGGCGGCGGCGTAGGTTTGGGGGGTTGCGTTGGCGGAGTTGGTTTGGGCGCTTTTTCCTCCTTCTGCCTGGCCAGAATCGCCGTCAATTCGTTGATGTGTGTCTGGAAGAACTCGAGCTGCTCCTTGCTTGCCGAGCCAGCGGCGACTATCTTCATGACAGCCTTCAGCTCGGGATCTGTTCCTGCTCTCGCGGCGAGCATGTGTATGACGGGATCGGGGGCGGGGGCTGCGGGGGCCTGAGGCGGAGGCGCGGCCTGGACAGGTTTGGGGGGCTGCGGTGGGCGTGGCTGGGGTTTCTGCTGTATCGGCTGGCCACCCTGGTATTTGGTGTGTTGGTTGGGCTGGTTGTGGTTTGGCCAGGGAGCATAGGGCGATGGCGCGGGAGCCTTTTTCTGTGCTGGTCTGCCCACCTCGCGCGGGCCGTAGAGGCGGATAGGCAGCGTGTGCGGCTCTATGACGAGCTTCACACTCACCCTGTCGGCACCGACCTGGGGGAAGTTCTTGAGCAGCTCCTTCTGTCTCGCCGTCTTGGCCTTGTCCTCGTCGGTGCGGTCGGCCAGCTTCTTGGGCTGGTTGAAGTGGGCATGGAAGGTGCGGAAGTTGGCGCCAGACAGCCAGACAGCCTTGGAGCGCTCGAAGGACGTCTCGAGGACGCGGCTCTGCTGGATCGTCTGCCATTCGCTCGATGGAAGGTGGAGGGGCTGTGGCTCGCGCAGTGTGGGCAGCGGCGCGCCGTCGACCAGCTGGAGGGGCAGCGTCTGTCGTGGGGGCAGCGGCGCGCCCTCAGCAGCGGGCGTCGAGGGTGGCGCGTCTTTGACGGCGAGGCTGGTCCGCTTGCGCTTCAGGGCGGCTTTGGCGGTTTTGGCGGGCTTGTCGTTGGGCGTGTCGGGGGCAGCCGGGGCGGCGTCTTCGCGGGCGCGCGCCCTCGTCGAGCGTCGGGGCTCAGACATGTCGTGTGCGGGTCGGGGTCGGGGTCGTGGCCATGGCCATGGTGTCGTGCACAAGGCTGTTGCTGTTGCTGCTGAGTTGCCCTGACGCGCTCCGGTGCAGCGGCGCGCTAGCCTCCGGCACTCCAGGGCTGCCTCACGCTCGCTGACGGCATGCGCTGCTACTTCGGCCTTGGCTGCAGGCTGCGAGATAAGCCCGAGCCTCTGTCCACAGCCCGGGTCGATATCCTTGCCTTCATGCAGCCTGACTCCGCTGCCTCCGCTGCCTCCGCTCGCCTCACGCTTCAGTTCAGAGCCATGTCATGTTGCAAGAAAGCAGACGAGCACGGGAGTTGGTGGTGGAATCAATCAAATTGTGCCTTCTACTGCCTAGTCGCACTAACCAAAAGAGAAAAGGAATGTGCCCTCAAACTGGAGAATGGTCCTGCTTCGCGCTTTCCCCTTTCTTTCAATCTGTTCTTCAATCTGTTCTTCGATCGAGTGCTTCCTGCTCAACGCCGTCCACCCCAACATGCTGCAGTAGCGACGCGAAAGCTCGCGCATTAAGCCTTCGCAGCATCCTTCCAGCGGGGCTTCAGCACAACTCTCCACTTGCCATCATGGAACTGCATCGTGATGAATTGCCGGAGTTGGATCTGCTGGTATCCAGCCTCCTCGAGGGCAAAGCGAGAAAGAAGATTGGCCGAGACTGTGCGCATCTCTGCGTATGCGAAGCTGGCCATGCATGTTAGTGCGCTGCCGCAGCAGAAGATGAGGGATAAGGTAACATACTTTTGTCCGATACAATTGTGTCGGCCGTTGGAGAATGGAAAGTAAGCATCCAGACTACAATCTCACATCAGAAAATGTCCACATCGAATATCTCGTCTCATCACCAGGGCGACTTACTCAGGTTCGGGTGCGTCCTCTCTTTCCTCACCTTCCAGCCACCGCTCCGGCCAGAACCTCTCCGCCTGAGGCCAGTACCTCTCATCACGATGGAGCGCTCTGTAGCTGGCCGACACAATCGTGTAAGGCGGAATCTCGTTGCCGTTGATGTTGTGGCCTTGGTTCGTGGTACGGCGACCCAGTTCCGAGGCAATGGGGTTCATGCGCAGGTTCTCCTTCAGACAGGCTTCGAGGTAGCGATATTGTGGGTCTGTGCGCACCGTCTTTGAGTCTAGGATGGGGTCATTGGGGCCAAGGACGGGAAGAGAAGCGAGTAGCTTTTCGAGAGCGGCGGGGGTTCGTGCGAGTTCCACAAACAGGCATGCCATGGTTCCTAAGGCGCCTCGTTAGCTACTATGATGCGCGGTGGAGAGGGAAACTTGAAGGCCGCAACCTAGGAGCTAAGGAGTGGCAATGGGGCATGGACGAATCTAACGTACCAGACGTGGTTTCCGATCCAGCGAGAAGGAGCTCAGACATCTGATCGATGATGTCCTGGTTCGACATACGCTCTCCCGTGTCTGGTCGCGCGCCCTCGTCCAACATGTGCTGGAGGACATCGATACGTTTCTTGTTCTCGTGTCCTCCCTGAGCTGCCGCGCGTTCGTCGACGAGTTCGCAAATCGCAGACGTCATCTCCTTGGGCCAATCAACCTCCCACTCATATCCCATGCGCCTGAGGAATCTCTTCACAAAGACCAACCCATACCTCTTCGCCTGACCATTGAAGATGGCGTCGGGAATCTTGCTCCAGCGCTTGTCCCTGCCGGACAACAGCTTGCTGGGATCGAAGATCTTGTCGATCTGCCCGAAGCCCTTACCAAATGACGACTCGCCCATGATGTCTAGCGCAAGACAGTGCAAGTCACGCATAAGGTCAGTCTCGAAGTCGCCGTTGGGGTTGGACTTGGCATCTTGAGCGATAGCCTTGTCGACTTCAGTGTAGTAGTTGCTGAGCAAGATCGATGTGCACGCTTTGAAGAACGTGTCTAGCTTGTCGACAGAAGAGACAGTGAAAGCTGGGCTGAGGAACTTCTTGAGGTTGCGGTGGGGAACGGGGCGGCTGTGGGGTTTCGGCGTCAGCTACCGTCGCTTTCGCAAGGAAATACGGGAGACTGATACTTACATCTCTCCAAAGAGACCGGGGCTTTTTCTGTCTCTCGAGATCTCAGCATACATGGTAACCTTGGGTAGATCAATCGTGAGAAGAATCTGCTTCATAGCTCCCTTATCAGAGATCCAGAGCTGTCTTGGTCCCAAACGGATGACATCGCCGTACTGCTTGTGCATCTTCTCGACATATTCATGGATCGTGCCACGAGCGAAGAGCCATCGCAGATGCAGGGCCGTATAGGGCGCATACCACGGTCCGGGGAAGCGCTCAAGGCCAGTCTTTTTCGTAACAGATCGAAGGTAAGAAAAGCTGATCACTATGGCCAAGAGACTTGCGACTATATTGCGCGGGTGCATCTCGATGGTGGAGAACTGCTCTGCAGAAGGGAGAGAGTCCATGGTCGGCATGAGATGCCATGGAAAAGTTGGAGTAGAGACGTTCATTGTGAGCGATCAAGGTAGATACGATGAAGAGGTTTGAGATGAAGCGTTGGATTAACGGCTCCTAACGTGGAAGTGGCGTCTTATAGTCAGGTCGTTTGATCAATCGCTATAATACTCTCCCGAAGTCACTCCCCCTGCGATCCCGCCAATTTCACGCACGTTGGGGATCGCCGTGGTTAGAACCTGGAGACCCTCAAAGCTAGGTTGATACAGAGTCCCCAGACGATTGCCATACACTAGTTGCTAGATCGCAGGCTGATCAGTGGAGGGTAAACTAGACCCCCACAAGTCTGGTACCGAAAACCGACCGGCAGTAGGGTAAATGACTCAGTGAATATACCGACTCTTTCAACGAGACTACAGACAAGTTTTAACCCGGAAGCATCATGGGCACAAGTTTCGTCGGCAATGCGACTAGACTTGAGGCTGTTGAATACGACGGATCTCAGCCTCAGTGACGTAGCGTAGTGTCGATTAACTTCAAGGACTGTTCGCCCTATGCACGTAACGCCAGTGCATGTGTTTCTAGCTTCATTCTCTGTTTGACTTCGCCCACGTTCCTCGTCATATCCAGGTAGATACTTCGGCAGTCGGCCGACGCTAGCTAGACGGCCGGTCAGAGTAAGCTGACTGGTTTTCCGTGGCTATTGGGTGCTCAGAACTTGGCTTTTTGCGTCGTCTTATCTCAATCGGCACTTGTTGCACCAAACAAGTAGTTGCCGTAATACGGTAACATCCACTGACATGTGACAAACCCCACGAGGATGGTGTTGACTTTGGGCACCGGGCCTGGGTTCAGGTCATTGGGGATCGCCCCCAGGTCGGTGAGAGATTGGTGTGTGCTGACAACACGGTCTATGTGCGCGTGGTGTCGTACTCTAATTACATCCGGTCTATCCTCTTTGCATCGTAGCCCACAGACCACGAGTCACCTCTGATTATCGCAATACTAACGACACGAACGATGCCAAAAACTATCTTCGCATAAGGAACACCAGACAATCAAGGCGACTGGGATGTAGGAAGCCTGGTTGCAGTGATCTTGGTATTCGGCCCGCACCGCTGCAGCTATCATGAGGTATCATGTTGAATGAGGCCGATGAATGCCATATGCGTTATTCGGAGATATGGGTGTGTGAGATGAAGGACTTTGCCCTAGCTGCATGACTCTAAATTCTTCCATGCTACAGTTGTGTAGTGCAGTCACCAAGGGTGTTGAGTTTGTATTCAGCCGCGTCAGCAGCTAGATGTGTTATCATGCCGATGGAGCGGGCCGTATCGGGAGAATAGCGAAACTCTGTTAAGACAAAGTTCCAACGGCGGGAATGCAGTACCGATGCAAAGCAAAGTTCCGGAGAGAACTCCGCTGCCTCCATTGGAGTGCGAGGCCCCGGGCAAGATGATGTCTTTCGCCCACGTAGAGCAGGTATATCGAGGTGCATAGTATTGACCCAGCCGTTGTCTGAATACCCTCTTAGTAATCATCACTTCAAAAGTAGGCAGGTTTCCCAGACAATCCTCGGACCGCCAATATATCATCATCGCCGATATCTCGTACTTGTATCACGTTGTCGTATCTTCCAATCATGGCTCGGGAAAGGATTCTGCTTGCCGGCGTCACAGGATACATTGGGGGCAGTGTGCTCCACCAACTGCTTCGCAGCAAACATGCAGCGATCAAAGACGCTGATATTACGTGTCTCGTTCGAGGCCAAGAAAGAGTTGCACAGCTCCACGCTGCGTTTGGTGACAGGGTCAAGGTTATCGGCTTCGAAGGTCTGGACGATACTGACCACCTTGTCGAGATAGCAAGTCAGTACGACGTCATCTTCAACATGACGCTCGGTTATCATCTCGCCAGTGCTGCGGCCTTTATCGAGGGTCTTTCGGTGCGCCAGAAGTCCACTGGCAAAGATGCTTGGATGGTCCACACTTCAGGTGTCTCGAACCTTGCGGACCAGCCACTCTCGGGTGTTCACGTTGAATCCAACCCCGATCTGGAATTCGACGACTCGAGGGACAACATCTATGCGTATGAGAAGTCGCGCAACACAGTAAAAATGTACATTCAACGCACAACGGAGCTTGGCATGATAGATGCTGGACTCGAGTCAGGCGTGAAGACTGTCGTTCTCATGTCTCCATTGATCTACGGGGTGAGCGACGCCTCCCCGCAAACTGCGGCCCCGCACAATATTGACACCTCGTCTAGGTTGGAACGGGCTTGTGGAATAAGCGTAGTCTGCAAGTTCCTCGATTGGCCCGAGCGGCGATCTCTGAAGGGGAAGCCATCGTTATCGGTGACGGCAAGGGCGTGTGGGACAACGGTACTATTACCGCCGAATCTCTGTCACAAACGCACGCTGATCTCTTGCTCTAGTTCATATCGAGGACCTGGCAGAGCTCTACGAGCTGGTACTCGTGGAGATCTTGTCAAAGGGAGGCGCTTCTCTGCCCAAGGGGAAACAAGGCGTTGTTTTCAGCGCACATGGGCGTCACACGTGGATCGAGGTGTCGCAGGCGGTTGCAAATGCAGCATTCGACGCCGGCGTAGTCAAGAGTAACACGGTAAGGTCTGTTTGTCTCGCCGATGGAGCCAAACTCTTGACTGGTGGTGTTGAGCAAGTTGCTGAGCTGGGATTCGCAAGCACATGCAGGACTCGCAGTGAAATCGCTAAGAGACTGGGTTGGTGCCCCAGAGCAGGACTCGAGACGTGGGAGCGAGGCTTCGTGGAAGAGGTTAGTGCGCTATCGAAGCTGTGAAGCGGAAGCTGTCAAGCGGCTCGATGAGTGCGGAGGCTAGTCGGTGCGAATACGGCTATACGGACCCATGTTGTACATAAGCTAGCCAAGATAACACATGACGTGCTTTGAGACGAGAGACACAAAACGATGGTGATGTTGGCGATGCCTGTTGACTGCAGGACAGCGTCATCCCAAACGTGCATCGGGTCAAAGGGAGATATCGGGCACGCTTGGCGAGAAGACCAAAGTGTCCGGTGTAGATAATGCTACCCAGGTGAGGTGGCCCGTGCGTGTCGGAATACCCCATACAACATTCTCGTGCGTTCTCGCGCCGGCCGATTAGGTTTGCAGCAACGGCATGCAGAGAATCGAGGTACAGCCTCACTGAGCATGGCCGCCGAAAGTTAAAGTATGGTTAAATGGACGACGAAGAGGCGAAGAGCCGAGGGCGCGTGGAGGCGCACAGGCGGTAGAGATTACCGAGGCGCCAAGTCGTTTCGGAGCTAGTTCCAGGGTCCAGCAAATGTGCCTGAACCCTTTTTTTCCTGCGACCACGACATCGGGACCCCACAGTGGTAGCATTAGTCTGCTTGCTACCCAGACAAAGACTCCTCCCTCCTGCTTTCTATGGCTAGGATGCGTCTGTTGAGCATACGGGCCCTCGCGCTGTGAGATAAGCGTGGCAACGGACGCCATGGCGTGTAAAAAGCCGTTTTGAGCCGCCGTGTTGCGCAAACTCAATCTCAAACAGTTTCTCCGGTACTTATCAATGGTATATACATGGTTTGGATAGCTAGGCCAGAACCTGCGATATGAAAACCGCCGAAACTGAGCAAACACTCCTGGTTCCATGTGGGTCGCTGACGCGAATGAGATCTGCAGTCTTGTTCACGTTGGGTACGAGATTGGCAGCCATGTGTAGACCGTTCCAACGGCCGCCCAGCCCTGTCGAGTAAAGGAGCAATTACGCGGACGCCGTTTGGTTGCTCTTGATCTTTCACACCGACTTTTGCGCGTAAACGGGCCTTGCGTGCCGCTCCAGCATTCCATCCCTCGATTTTATCGTCGGGCCGCTCTAGACTAAAGCTTTGTCTCCAAAGCTAAGTCCAGGACTTACCTAGGTACTTTCCGCAACACTGTACTCCACATAGGGGTCCAATCTGATCCACTGAGCGTCTTCGTCTTGCCTTGTTGAGAACGCACCAAGGGCCCTTTAGGACTGTGCAGCTTTGTCGTCTGAGTAGATAATCGTGCCCTCTCCCTTCCTCTTCCTTTCTCCGTCTCTCTCACATTCTTCCTCCACCACCCACCATGAGTGCAACCACAACCCAGACGCTCACCTCGCCGGACATGGCACCGGTTGGAGATGCCTCTGTGCCCGGAATCAAGGCTCTTCGAGAAGCCATCCCAGAAAAATGCTTCGAACGCTCTCTTCTGAGATCCCTTTCGTACGTTGCACGAGACCTCGTGGCGGTCAGCGCCTTGTTCTATTCTGCCGTCTGCTTGACACGTCTTGAGTCGTCTTGGGCCATTCCGCTCTGGGTCCTCTACAGTTTTGTCCAAGGTCTGTTCTTCACAGGGCTTTGGATTTTGGCCCACGAATGTGGCCACGACTCCTTCTCAAGCCATCTCCAAGTCAATGCGGCAGTTGGTTGGGTCCTTCACAGCATTCTTCTTGTCCCATTCTTCTCGTGGAAGTTCAGCCATTCCCGTCATCACCGTTACGCAAACCACATGGACAAGGACACCGTCTTCGTGCCCAACCGCAAGCCAACCTCCGAGTCAAAGGCCGAACCGAGCTTCTTGACACGCCTCGTGGACCACGACGCGGCGGATACACCCATCGTCAGTCTCTTCACTCTGGCGATTCACCAGCTCTTCGGATGGCCAGCCTACATCCTGATCAACGCAGGAGCTGGCGCACAAAGCCTTACCAGAGGCCGTCGATCCACCGTGCCGACCTACAAGCAAAGCCATCTCGATCCCACTTCGCCCGTCTTCACTCGTCAAGAGCAGCCATACGTCCTTCTATCCAACGCAGGCATCGTGGCCGTCTTTGCAGTCCTCTATCAAGTCGCTCAGACCCTAGGCTACCGAAACACTTTCTTCTTGTACGGTCTTCCTTACCTCTGGATGAACCATTGGATCGGTAAGCATCTTTTTGGCCCAACCGTGTAAACAGCATTCACTAACCATGCAAGTCGCTATCACTTATCTCCACCACACGCACCCAGAAGCGCCTCATTACGAAGATGGAGCCTGGACTTACCAGAAGGGCGCCATGTCCACTGTGGATCGCGAATTCGGCTTTATTGGACGCCACATCTTTCACGGCATCATTGAATACCATGTCGTGCATCACATCTTCCCGTAAGTAGATTCGCTTTAACTAGTGTTGGATCTGAAACTGACAGCCCAGGCGCATTCCCTTCTATCACTGCGAAGAGGCTACGTTTGCCATTGCGCCGTTGCTTGGGGACAAGTACATTGCGCAAAAGAAGACATCTTTCCTCGCGGACCTATGGGAAGCCTTCACTACTGCCAAGTACGTGGAAGCTCGCCCCTCGAGCGAGCCAGGAGTAGTGCATTGGGCCAAGGCCTGAAAACTTCACACCGCTGTCCCGCATTTCTGAGGAAATTTGCGCCGCTAGCCGCATTCGGCCAGGTCTGGCGGACACACTCCACGGGGGGTAGATATCCCGAATCGAAGAGCGGTACACTTAGATACTTCACACAAATCAAAGGGTCTGCAGTAAGGGTCGCTTATAACATGGGCTTGATGGCTGGGATGAAATCGATGATGGCCCCGGAGTTCGTCTCAATTCTGCCGATCGCCACGGCACGAAATAGGGGTTGGTCCCTCTTTGCCACCATGCCACAATCGGTAAGCGACGGTAAAATGCCCTTGGATTTGTGCGGTTACACAAGTTGCTATCAAGTTTATAATGACACGGTCATTTCAATAGCTGACATGAGTATCTGGATCATGACATCATAAGCTCAGAAGCCAGCTTCACATAGCTTTCATAATCTTACTATTCGTGCTCTATCGCTTTGTACACCTCTTTATCGCTTATGTTATATAGAGCAGCTAAGTTCCTGCGCAACGCGTCACTGCCTTAAACAGGTTCCAAAGCTGAGCAATGCAACCTTCCCCCATGGCACCTGGGCACTATCGACCATTCCTCAAACCGCGAACTTATCGAGCTGTATCGACGAAAGCTCGTTCTGTGGCTTCGACCAAACAGCTAACACCTTCACCAGCGACATGGGGTTTCCGACGATAGTGTGCCAGTGCAAAGAAGGAGTCGCACAACATTCTGTCCGACCGATAGCTTTGCGAGTCTTGGCTCCTGCGAAGGATATACTTGGCATTCAAAGGTTCTGGGTTGATATGGGGTCGAATAACACGCGCAATGAAGACATATTTACTTCTGAACTACTAACCTGCCCTGGGGCTTAGTCTCTCTACTTATGAGCGCACCACACTTCGCAAACACCAAAGACATTCTTTGTATCGCCCAATCGTTCTGCATCTAGGCATATCCCAACTTTGGAAACATCGCCCTCGCCTTTTTCGTCCATACTGCGCCACACCCCCACCAACCCCACTCCATGGATATCAAGGGTTTAGTACCTGACACTAGCTAGTATAGTGGCTGAGCAAGCCTACTTCTATTTCCAGATCTAAGATGATTCACATCATTTGTCGTGGGATGATGCTTGTGCGGCTTTGATGCCGGGGTCCGGGTTTCGAGGGCCCTGTGATGGTCAAGCATGCGAGGTTTCAAGACATCCGCGCTCCGAGCCTGATTAGTGATCTGGCTCAGGGAGGCGGATGGGTATTCGAGGGTGGACTGGAGTGGATGAGAGAATGGGATACGTTTGTGCGCATGCTGGGTAGACATGAGGGCTGATAGTGTTGCGATAGATAAACGAGATGGTTAACAGGAGCAAGTTTTATGTAGTGTGAAATGAACGAATTGTAGGATCATCAAGCTGTCAATCAACCAACAACGCCCACTATTTCGACAACTGGCAAATTACCTCTCAGCCGATTTCAATACACATTAGGAACGACAGATGCTACAGTCACGCAATTAAATCGGAAAAGGCATGGTATCAGAAATCGTGTTTCATTTCTAAGGCTTCTAAACCGAGGGTGATTTTGGCTACCGGCAGGCATCCTTGTGACCCTGTCGATACTCAAGCCCCTTGGTGTTCGTTCGAAAATCTCGAAAAGTCCCAACACAGAACGCCAATAGATGCGAAGAAAAGCTTTGGGTATGTACAGCGGAAAGTTCGGTCCCAGACCACATTCCCGGTCGAAAAAGGTGGAAGAAACGAGTGTGTGAATGCAGTCATGTTTCAATATGTGTCGTGAGCGATGCGTGTCATGAGGCATTGTGCGTTTAGTTGACAACGCGGCGGCTGGACCAACGAGGACGAGCGATGCGTCCGTTGTAACCACGCTTTGTGATGCTGCCGTTGACACAGGTTGTGCCGGCTGCGACGGCTTGCCAGACGACCTCGCCGTTGTTGCAGAGGCCGAATTGATCGGCGCCGTTGCAGACCACAGAGCCGTTCTCGGTGCAAGTGCCCGCGCCACCAGCTGAAGGAGTTGAAGGCATAGAAGGAGCGGCAGGAGAGCCGGTTCCAGCAGGAACGGTGGGTGCGACCGGAGAGGGAGCAGTGGGTGAGGCGGTAACAGTAACGAGTGTGGTGGACGTCGATGGCACTGTGGGTGCGGCTGGGGGAGCGATGGATGCACCGCTGGAAGCTCCGGGAGCGAAGACACCACCGCCATTAGGTGGGAGAGCAGATGAGTCGCCTCCAGTAACAGATGTGGGAACGGCAGATGGCGATCCCGCGGCGGGGGCGGTAGGGGCAGGATGGTACTGACCATCGTTCGCAGAAGTAGGAGCAGCAGATGGCTCTCCACCAGCAGGAGATGAGGGAGCAGCTGAAGACTCGCCACCAGCAGGGGAAGATGGCTCAGCAGGAGTGGAACCAGTAGCTCCACAGCTACCAGTAGGGTCTTCCAAGTCGTTGGTAGCACCCTTCTCGACGTTTGAACCCGGGTTGGGAAACTTGGTAGCAAAGTTTTGAGGAGAGGTGCAACCCTCATTGATGTTCGCGACAAACATATCAGGAAGCTCGTTGAAAGCAGAGTCATCGCTAGCGCCACCAGTAACTTCGATAGGCGCACAGTTCATGTAAAGTTCTGGGGCTCCCGACATCTTCGAGAACCAAGTCCATGCAAAGGTAGCCTTGCCGTTGGGAATGCTGGCAGGAAGCTCGTAGCTGTACTCGCTAACTTGGCCATCGACACCAGGGCATCCACCTTCAATTGACTTGATAACCTTGAACTTGGAGTTCTCGGTAGGTTCGGTGTCCATGGTAACGCTGAGTTGGCAGGAACCGCCGCCATGGACAGCTGTGCCCTTGAACTTGATTGTTTGCTGCTCTCCTACGGCCATCTTGTTCATCTCGGAGACTGTGAAGCCAAGGTTGCTCTTGCAGGGGAATTGGGATTTGTTGATAGGGCCATTGTCGATCTTGTCAACGCTGTACGGAACAGGTTGCTCCATGATGATATGGGCGTTGGTGATGGCGAAGAAAGCGGCCGCAGCCATAACGGTGGATCGGACGGACATGATGCTGATGGTTGGAATGGGGAAATTGTACAACGGCAATTGCGATAGATGTTTGTAGAGAATGTAAGTGATCTAGACCTGCTAGTCGTGTAAATGATACTGCAATGCAAAGAACGTAGAAGCTACTAAGAGAGCGTGAGTTGTGATGGGAAAATCATGCTGCGAAGAAGCGATCGTGTCTTATACTTGTGCCACCACCAACGTGGTGTGGATACTATAGCCATCGCGTGCCGCCACCAAAACCTCCACAATGCGTATGCTCGAATGATCCTCTAATCAAACGACCATACTGGAGGGTGACAGTGTAGACGTAAGACAAGGTACATGGAAGACGTTGGTGGTCCACAGCGGCCAGCGTCTACGGGATGAAACGGGCGGTCCGGGTATGCTGAGGCTCCCAGCCAAGGGAATGCGAAAATGGTGCAAAGCCGACGCATGTACGTTATGCGTCGACGCCTAAGTGGGAAGGCCATGAAGACGTGGATTCGAGGATCACCATGTGTCGGTGCAGGGCCTAAAGGGGGAGGTTTCGTTTCGATGTTGCATCTGAGCAGCCATTGGTTAAGGCATGGTCGCTTAGCGGGCCGGTAGAAGATCCGTACCCCTGTGTTTTATGGAGCGTCGCATCTCAGACTCCACGATCCCTGTCCAACGTGGCCGATTGGTGAGCCGCTTTCTCTTTCGCGGACGCCGATGGCTGCTCGTTTCTGGGTTTCGCTCCACTGCGCCTGGTGTCGACGCTTGTATTCACTAGCATCCGCTCAAAGACTGACACATCTTCTCTCGAATCGCGCAAGGGACTGGCTGAGCTACGGCGCCAGGGTGCCGATTACCATTAGCTGTGGGTATTGCGTCGATGAACGATGACGCGGACGTTTGCTGCCCTGGAGGGATGATCAAATTGTTTGGAGGCCCATCTTCACTGACCCATCATATCCTAAACACCAGGATAGGCAATTACTTCCTGGGTGTGTCGCACTTGTTGACTGAGGTGATGTTAATTAGAGCTGTCCAGACTCAACGAATCGCCGTACCCTTTTCCTCGTAGGGGGGGCCCACATCGTGCATGACGAAGAGCTACTGCGCCACAGACTGGACCGAGACGAGACGGAGGCTGCCTCTTAAAAGTACATGCGGCCTTTCTCAAGTTTGCGCTTCGGTGTGCCCGCAGCGAATGCGATATGCCCGATGTCCTCACTGGCGCGTACGTCGCCCACGTGCACATCAACGTCCTTCAGCAACCTTGCTCTTTCCATAGCATCCAAGGTGTTGCCTCCCGCAGGTAGATCGAGGTATGGATTTTCGTAGGTCATGCTTGTGACAAATCCAAACATCTCCGGACCAAGTGTCTTCCGCTTGAGAATCAACGACCCAACGCCGACCAGAAATATCGCAACTGCAGCTACGAGCAACAGACTCAGCCAAGCGAAATTGCAAAGGTAGATGTCATGTGTCCTACTAATTGTCGCGTTTGTCGTCGCTCCGATGAAGAATATTCCTGAGTCATACGTCGCCAGATTAAAGGGTCTGAACCAGTTTGCGAAGGTAGTGTTTTGGGTAGTTTCGTTTTGAAGTAGGTAGACATCGACATCGTTTACTGGCTTGGTATCAAGACCGAAAGCCGACGAGTTGCTTTGTGGAAGGTTTCCAAGATATGCGTTTGGTGCAATCGTAAGTTGGTAGTAGGTGTTCAGAACAAGAGATAGCCGTTTCGCAAAAACCTCCGGGCTTAGTTCTGTCAGGTTTACCCAACTTGGATTAATGCCCAGATTCGAAGTCGGTGAGGTTAATTGAAAGGACGTTGTGTTGTAGATGAACTGCTCGGTCGGATTAGATCCTCTAGACCAACCGAAAGCTTTAGGGAAAGCAGCTAGAGCCAGTTGCGAGATCAGGATGTGGTCGAAGGGAGTGACATGAGTATTTCGCAAGTCTGACTGAGACGGACGGACTTTGACAGCAGCACAAGTGTCTTTGTTGCACTCCACCACCGTTTCAGTGTGACTCTGACCAAGAGAACAGTTAGTGATACTCAGACTTGTGTTTCCAAGTGGTCCGACTCCCAAGCTGGAGGCGTACGTGAGCTTTCGCATGGGAAATTCCTGGTTCGTCATCGATGTGTTGTTGTAACCAGCAAACGCATCAAAACGGCCGTCTCCATCAGTACCTCCATTGGTGAGCGGAAGGTCTGTCTGTAGAAAGAATGTCGAGCGCTTTCCTCCGGCTACTCTATCGTTGCCCCAAGGGCTATTCTCATCTGACATGTTCTGCCATATCTGGCCCGGCACGAGCTTCTCGAGTTCAGTAAAGTCGGTTCTGTTTTCCACGGTACGCGATACCCATGGCTCACACTGTACGGTAAGCTGAGAAGTCTCCAAGCTAAAGCTCCCGTCCCGATCCACGGGGCGTCCGATGACAGGTATGCCGATCAAAGAGACGTAATCTTCAGGGCGTCGTTGGGTTAAATTAAGAATGGTCCATCTGTCTTTGCTGCCCCCGCCGAGTTCAAGGTACGGTATTTTGACATTGCCCCAGATATCCTGTGGCCCGTTTTTGACTTGTTCGGAACCCAATAATGCGGCAGCATACAATGCTTCGACTTGAGTCAGACTTCCATCGGTTTCAACGTAGGTACCGCTACTAATTGCCCACGCGGCGCTACCAGGGCCAGTGGAAAGGTAACGAAGAGGAGAGAAAGTTGCTATCGTATAGGTGGACTTGCTCATCAAACGTAGTGATGCCTGACCGCCTAGAGGGGACATTGTCCAAAGAAATAGCAGATTCGCACCAACAACGGTAATTCGTCGCATCAGTAGCTGGCTTTCGATCGTTCCCCATACAGACTGGCTTGCCATGAGTAGCTCGAGATTCTGACGAGTCAGTCAGTGATCATGACTAGCGCAACATCGTATGTATGCTTCACTCGACTTACGCTAAGTTTGGTGCCTTTCTCCGCTAGGTATCTTGCAATCATTTTCATACTACGACCACTTATCGCCGCGAACATGATGGGAAATATAGTCGGGCCCTTAGTACATCAGCAGGTTACAAAGATCTGGAAGCGGAGATTGCGGACAAGCTGGATAGCTGCAGTAACCTTAGTTGCAAAAACATTGCCAGCAACAGGTTTACCATTCAGGGTTACGACTGCTATGCCGAGCACTATAGTATGTCAGCACGGGTATGGGGAGGCTCCTGTCGCAAACTGACAAACGAAGTATACGGGAAGCAAGACAAGGATGACATCCGCAACAAGATACAAGCATGAGATCCAGGTGCGCTGCTTCAATGCTTGTGCTTCGTCTGGCCAACTCGGCGTCCGCTTTACAGTCGCTTCGACCGATGTTGATTTCGACTCAGGTTGGGCTTGATTCGGATGATCTGAATATACGACTGTTGAGTCCATATTGTGTCGGTGGAACGAGCTCCAGCGCGAGACGTCGCTGACGTTCATGCTGTTATTGTTGATTACGCGGTACGAGCGACCACAGTAACGTCAGGATGAGGCTGATAGTTCGCGCACAGCGAACGACGCTTCTTTTGCTTCCGCATCCTCATCCTATGCGGCGTAGTACCAGAGCAAGTCCTTAGCATAGCGCTAAATAAACTTTCCACTCGACATTTTAGGAGCGCGCTTCCTGAAGTCAGGTTGCATTTGGGGCGTTCCTGACGAATCGGTTTGTGTGGGGTGAAACACGAAGCGCTTGGGCGGGTCTTGCTAAACCATTCTTCGCGACATGTGGAGAAATCGCGATTCTATCACATTGCATGTTGGCATTCGTGCGTCACTGCTTGCGGGAATGATGAGAGGCTCGGGCCGGGATGAGGCGGGTTTAGAATTGGTGGTTTGGTGGAGGAAGCTGGAGGGTAGTGCCGTTGTGAAGTTGGTGCAGCGCGAGAGTGTAGGGCTGAAGCGGCAGGTGCGACTACATCGCGTCCGGAGGCTCGCATCTCTACTCGTCCCTCACTATGACATGCTATCATCATGCTATGAGGCACAGTATTAGACTGCAAACACATTTGATGTATACTATGATGGGAAATCTATCTTGTAATGAGGCTGCACTACGAAGATGCGAGCTAGCTGCTGGGGTTATCACGGAAATCAAACTCAATACCAAGCCTTTTGGCGCCCGCTACGATGCAGAATGATGCCGCCTTCATGATGGACAAATATTACGCCAAACTGATAAATCCCACCTCCACTATGATCCCCGAAACCCGACTAGGTATCGAAGCTCAACCTCGGCTTGCAAGCATGCGATCCACGAATTGAACGTAGAAGTTGCGCCATTCCTTTTCTTTCTTCGGTCCCTCGAACGAGCCGGCGAGGGTGCGCAGGTATTGGTCCGCGCCGTCGTCGCCCACTCCCATGCCACCGAGATCGCTCTTGAGTCGCTCCACATACGGTTCGCCAACCTTCTTAATGATCTCGTGCTGCAGGTTGGCGGCCTCAAAAAGGACTTGCTTTGCCTGCGCGTCTTTCGAGTTGAAGCCCGGAGATGCGGGAATTGACCATGCCAACGGAGAAAACTTATCTACCACGTAGTTGTCGAAACCCGGCAATGGTGCTTGAGCAGTGTCGGGAGATGTGGGTGTTGCGTTCGCGCCAGGCCCGACTTTGTCGGGTCCGCCCCACACCGTGATCATGCGGATAAGCACAAAGATTGCAAGGCGCGCGGTAGGGTAGTCGTGTGTGTCGCGAGCGAACGTTTCGATCGAAGAAATTATGGGCTCGAATGTCGCTTGATTTACTGCGGAACATTAGCAGTGTCAAGTCTATATTTGATGTCGTCGACTTACCATTGCTGACGAACACAGACCCAAGACCTTGGTTGAGAACAACGACGATGAAGTTCAGATACTCTCGACGGAGCTCAGCTAGTTGAATCTCGTCATCTGTACCCGAAGGAACTACAGCTAGTGCGGTAAATATGCGTTGCAAGACTGGACTCATGACGGTATCTAGAATGCCAGCGATCTCTGACTTGAAGGTGAAGACGACCTGACCAAGCACTTTGAGGAAGGTACTGATCTCGTCCATGGAAGAACTCAAAGAAAGGAGCCCTTCGATCCAGGATGGCAGCTGTTGTAGCAGACGCGAGCCTAATACGGCAATCATGCGCGAGAAAGCGAATCTTGCAGCGTGTCGAATGGAGCCAGATGAGTTCAGTGATTCAACGGCGACGAGGATAGCTTCAGATGCTTTGACGAACTCATCCGCCACCTCACTCTGGGGCGCGACGCTGTTGTTGTTTGACGGTACCCAGTCTGAGTAGCCTCGAGCTAGCGTACCTATGGCCATGATGATATGGTGGATTTGGAGTATAGCCCGCTCATCACCATTCCTCGCCTGGGGAAGAGTCTGTTGCATGTCTGAGAACAGAGGGCTCATGATGGTCTGCGCGTAGAGTCTCTTGTTCTCCGCGGAGACGGTGTTGGACGAAGCGATGCAGCCCACGGCTTCAAAAAGGTACAGCTGCGAGTCGAACAGCGCATCCGCCGACTGATCCTCTTCATCGGACGACATCTCATCTTCTGAAGTATCTGGTAGCTCAGCTTTGATGGCAAGCAAGTCTCCAACCGCTTGAATGATGTCGTAGGATACGTTGCCCAGTTGGGCCCGCAGATGCTTGACTAAGCGTTGGAAGAGATACCAGGATCGCGAGCGGACCTTGACATGGTTGCTATGGGTAAGGTTGACAAAATTCTCAAGTACCTTGGGGATGAGGCCAGGATTCTGCTCGAAGAACTGATAGTAGCGTACGCATATCTCCATATACTGCAGTTGAACAGCAGGGTGCGGGTAGTTTGCTAGACCAGATTCGACCATGCTGTTCATCATATTCACGAGTTGCTGAGCTGCAGCCGATGAGGGCTCGCGTTTCGCATACAGTCCCTGGTTTCTGACTGCAAGTTCTCCAAATAGATACATCTCATACAGAGCCAATTCGAGGTCGCGCCAGTTCAGGGATTGATCGCCTTGAGATAGGCGTCCAAAGGTTCCGTTGACTAAGCGACTGAGTGTCTCGATGTAGTAAGGCTCGTCGATGGCGGTTACTGTTTGTTGCAGGACGTGGAGGCGTCTGCGGAGATCGAGGAACTCTGCTTCGTCTGTCTGTTCGCCTTCCTCACCCCATGAGGCTGTCTCGTCATACTTCATTTTTGCAATGATCGCATCTAGAACGGGTGGTAATACTGCGGCGTATTGTGGAGGTATCGATCCAGACTTCTTTTGCAATTTGCGGAGGAACGTAAGAAGATCTGTAAGAGATGGGATGACAGTCGAGCAGACCTCGTCGTATTGGTCAGCGAAGAAACGTAAGAGGTAAGGCGTGAAGATGCGAATGAGATCGTCTGCGCGTTGCCGAACATGCTCCTCGACAGCCTCGTTCTCTAGTATCTTTACGATATCGAATACGATGTTGTTCACGAGCTTAGCGACAGTCTCGGCAAGGTCGTTGTCGTAGTTCGAGCTGTTGAAATCGGCCAGAGCTGGGCTGCTGATCAGCTGGCCGACGACTTCGGAAAGATTTAGGAAAGTGATTAATTCAATCTTATCCGATGGGCTCATCTTCTTCCCGACGATCTCTGAGAATGTATCGATTGCCGCATCGCGCACCTTTCCAGCAGCGCTCTCGGGATCAGCGATTCCTTGTTGGCCCGCCATTTCCAGGAAAGTTGTGATCATGGCTTGGTTGACAATCAAGTTGATGTCGGTCCAACTAACCCAGCGCCCGATAGTCTCCAGGCACATCTTCACAAGATTCAGGTCTGTCTCCCTCCACTTCGCGAGTATTTCTTGCCAAGATAACGAGATCTTCTGCGCGTCCCGTTGCCGGATGAGGTCTTTCAGCTCTGTGTTGCGCTTCTTCTCGTCCTCTGGGCGGGCGACCAACTGGTCAGCAATTTCGTCGTGCACTTGACCGAGCATACGAAGGTATAGCAACGTCGTGGCTGTATTGACGTTTCCGATGGTAGACTGGTCGCCAGCCAAGGCACGGAAGTCGTCAAAGAAGGACTGCCATGAGGAAGGGTATAGAGCTACGAAGAGATAAGTGACAGTCTGCATCAGCTTGTTCTGGATATGGCTTGTGTCTGCAGCTCCACTGCCCGGGACGTAGGATCGGTGGATATGGCCCATGAGTGTATCCTTGATGTACGCAAGACTCTGCTCATCGAGGCGATGTTCTTGGATCGCGTTGTTCACAAGGTCGAGCGACGTATGGCGGACAAAGTCGGTGGGACGAGGGTCGCGCGCGAAGAGTGTGAGGGCAGCTTGCCATGCGGAGCCTTCGGCACGGAGCTGGTTCAGGTATTCGATAGCCTGACCGCGCAGCTCCTGGCTCGACGTCGGATTTGCGGCGATCTGGATGGCATTTTCGACCTTTGACATGGAGTGTGAGTATATGCTTCATGGATCGGGCAAACAATGGTACGTACCTGGCCCTCCATTTCCTCGTGTTGTCAAAGCTGAGCAAGCAGGGTTGAGTCACAGGTTGAGTCGGTGTGGTCTGCCCTATAGATTGTACATCGGACGTGGTGGGGTAGGAACTATGAGCGGATTGGTATGCTACCGGACCATGGAGCAAACTGTGGAAGACTGCATCATGAAAGCGTTACAGCGGTGTAGGCAGAGGCGGGGCACGAGGGGCTGACGTACGGCGTGTGCAAGGGTTCGTGCGTGAAAGAAACAATGGCCAGAGCTCAGGGTCTATGTGCCAGGCGATTAGGGTACCGACTGGAAAAAGCAAAAGTTGTTCTCCGTCTTCGTCGAGGCGTCGAGGCCGAAAACAGCTGTGCAATGACTGAAGTGGCAGCGCCAAGCCCGGGCCTGGTGGGATGTTCTCGCGCCCAATTTGACCGTGTGACACGTGCGCACGAGATTTTGGTTTCGACACCGCCACGCGCATTGCTGAAGTTATAATCGTCATTCACGCTGCTTTCAGACAGCAATCAGGTGCCCGTCAAGTATGAGAGTCCCCATATGGAGAGCCAGCAACGCAGTCGTCCCTCTATCATGCTTATACATTTGAAGCCCGCACTCTATGGCGAATTCACGGCGGCAAGAGCTGAGATACAATTCGGTGTTCACGTGCAAAAAGTTGATCAACCCAATAAATCACGAATGAGTAGTCAAGTCTTTCCAGATGTGTACGGATTCTATTAGGTTCTATAGTTTCTCTCTGATACACGAGCCGCTTCTGTAGTAGTGAGCAGACTGCTATTACAATCGGTGTCACGTCTACTTACTATGCGCCTAGATGCTTTGCTGCCCACTCGACGTGATCGTCAGCAAATGTGGCCATGAAGTAGTAGCTGTGATCGTAATCGGGCTGCATGCGCAGTTGAATGCCCTTGTCATTGCCAGCTTCCTTGGCTGCCTTGACGAAGTTCTCCGGTAGAAGCTGGCCTTGCTTGTAGAAGTTGTCTCCAGTGCCCTAGCTCAGTTAGTAAAACGATACAAGACTGTCGCATATGAGACGCACCACATCGATGAGCATCTCAAGAGGACCCTTCCATTGCTTGACCAGCTCTGACGCATCATGCTCCTTCCACTTTTGTTGCTGGTCCTCGCCAAAGTATCCCTTGAAAGCTTTCTGGCCCCATGGGCAGTTGATGGGATTGGCGATGGGTGCGAATGCAGAGACGGACTTGTACATGCCGGGGTTCTTGAGGAACTATCAATGGTGGTCAGTCTAGTCCTCCTGGTATGCAAGCAGCTGACCAACCAGTGTCAATGCCCCGTGTCCACCCATACTGTGCCCTGTGATGCTGACTTTGCTGGAATCTAGCTCTTTGAAAGACGAGAACAGCGCTTCGGGGAGCTCTTTGGTGATGTATGAGTACATGTTGTAGCCCTTTGACCATGGCTCCTTGGTGGCATCGACGTAGAAACCTGCTCCTGACCCGAAGTCGTATGACTCGTCTTCACCTTCGATCTGTAGGCCCCCTAGTGAGTGGGTTAGTCAAATGCTCCGCGTATAGTCTCACGGTAGGCACGCACTCGGTGAAGTATCAGGGTACACGACAGCGATGCCATGTTTGGCTGCGCCGTGCTGGAAAAAGCCCTTCTCTGAGCAGTTGTTGCCGGTGCATGTGAGGCCGGAAAGGTAGAAGAGAACTGGGACCTTGGCGCCGGACTTGAGTGCTTGTGGAGGCAGGAACACGTTCAGCTCCATGTCGGTGTTTGTGCTTGAGGACTTGTGCTTCAACTTGAGAAGCTTGCCGCCGAAGGATGCAATGGTGCCTGTGGTTTCGAAAGACATCTTGGACAATGTGGTATAGCGAGAAAAACGAATAGTAGGAGGTTGGAATGCAAACGCAGTTCTAGGGGCCCTTGGAAGTTTTGTGAGCAGGCGCATTGAGTGACGTTGTGCCTGAAATTAGTGCGGGGGACGAATAGCTATGTCGAGCTACCCCACCTCCCTCTAGACCTTTGGCTTGTTACAGAAATCTTATCCGCGGATCCGCACAGGCAACGGACAAGGCTTGGAATTAACGGAGATCGGGTGAGACTCGGGATATAATTGCGCAACCACTTAGAGACTCCTTTCGCCGAAATACCCCATATTTAGCCAAACAAAACTCCATAGCAAATGCAATCAGCCACACCACGCTTCATGTCAGAAGCTCTTCGCAAGTCCAGTCCTCGTAGAAACCATCGGGGAGGTACCGCCGTACAACAAGGGGAATTTTCTTCTCTTGGAGCTCTTTCGCAGCAATTTGCAGAGGATCCGTCATTCCCTCTACGTCGATCAGCACAGGAGCGTTACCACTGCAATCTCATTAGTCCTTGTACATACACCTTCACTCTCAAGGTATTCTACCTGATCTGAAGTGCTCTTGTGCCCAAGACGCGTGCCTTCTCGTACTTTGTCATGTATGGGGTGGTTGTGCGCTTGTCGTTCGGAACCTTCTTGTCCTTTTCGCTTGTAACTGTGTTCTTGGAGGCTTCCTTGGCAGCAGCTGCCGCGTTGGCATCGCCAGATACTACTACGTTGTCGTCGTTGGGTTCGGCATTGTCTGGGTCTTCACCGCCGCCAGGCTGGTCGTCTTCGTCGTCCATCAGATCAGGTTCGGCCTCTTCGTCGAACTCGATGAGGGGCTCGTCACTACTGAAGTTAGAATCGGCGGGACTGTCTCCTACCGTTCCCCTAGCTGATGCGCCCGGTGGAGGAAACCCAGAGATGGAGCTGAACGTACATGTCACCGGCGCCGCCGTCGTAGTCGTCACCGCCATAGTCGGACATGTTTGCAGCAGGTTTATACGCGCGTGTGTGTCTCTGGAAGGGATGCCGAGAGATGGAGAGGTACGCGTGGAGTATGGGGTGTATGCCTGGTGCGATGCGACTGGCAAAGAAAGTTCGCGATCAGAAATCGCAGGGGTCGGCGTCTGCACTAGCGTGGGAAATCTTGGCGGTCGCAAAATACAGTGGAGCTCGACTTTCGTCCATGGTTCTGCGCATCCACGAGCCGCCTTGCAACCACGCGCACGTTGTATGCAATACTATGGCGCCGAAACGGAGGAACACCGAAGACGCTGGTGTGGCGCAGCAGAAGAGGTCTCGCAACAGTACCGTAACCCCGATCACCGTGACGTCGATCCTGAAGGCTAACATTCTCGGAGGTGTTGCGGAGGACACACCCGACCAGGACTATGCGACAGACGACTCTGCTGATTACAAGGTCAATTTCACCGACAACGGCACTTTGAGGGCAGAGAGCGAGGCCCGTCGCCAGTGGAACTACGTCTGCCCAACCTGCTCGCAACGCTTCAACCGACCATGTCGCCTCGAGACACACATGCGAAGCCACAACAAGGAGCGACCATTTATCTGTACCGAGCCCGGCTGCAACAAGACGTTCCCTCGTAAAGACCACTTACAGCGTCACCTCAAGAACGCCCATAGCGACCCTGCGACCGAGCGGACATTCACATGCGATTGGACCGGGTGTGGCAAGAGTTTCACCTCCAACGGCAGGCTCCAGAGGCACAGAGACGTCCACGAATCCAAATTCTACTGTACCGACTTCCCCCCGTGCAACGAGGCTTTTAGGAAGGCGAAGGCGTTGGAGGCACATGTCAAGATCCAGCACATGGACGTCAAGCCCTTCACTTGTTCTCACGTGAATCAAGAGACCGGCGAGAAATGCGCGAGTGGCTTTCAGACTGAGGGCGCATTACAACGGCATATGGGCAAGACACATGCAGACATACAAGGGCAGGGCCACTTCTGCGTGCTGTGTGCGACGGCTGGAGTAGACGCGGACACAATGCAGAGCGAGTCTGTTGACACATCCACCATCCCGCCACACTTACCGTCTTTCGCGACAAAAGACGAGCTGAACGTGCACACAGCCGAGTGTCACCCACCTGTATGTACACAGTGCGGTCAGAAGTTCAAGACTGCATCCAATCTCAAGACACACTTCGACACCGTCCATGGGCACCCACAAGACCAAACGCAGTTCCCTTGTCCCAGACTAGGCTGTGAGAGTGTCTTCAATCGGAAACACAACC
Organism: Alternaria incomplexa; assembly: GCF_024043165.1. Lineage (NCBI taxonomy): Eukaryota > Fungi > Ascomycota > Dothideomycetes > Pleosporales > Pleosporaceae > Alternaria > Alternaria incomplexa. The sequence goes on along the minus strand of NW_026249864.1, from coordinate 850,239 downwards.
TCACTGTTCACATTCAGACGGTCCACGACAAGCAGTTCAGGTACTCATGTACCCCCGATGCTCTGCAGAATTCAAAACACCCAGATCTCCAAGCCTGGAACGGAGAGAATGCCTGTGGCGCCTCCTTCAAGGCCAAGTCGTCTCTCGATCAGCATGTTCGGAAAAATCATCTTGGTCTCGGCAACCGCAAGCAGCTCCGGAAGGCCGCAAAGTCAAAGAAGAAGCCGGAGCCTTCGATGCTTACCATGCTTACCGGTGTTGGCTATGAGCAAGGCCGCGAGGTGCCCTGTTTGGTGAAGACGTGCGAGTACCGCTTCTACATAGACCGTGATTTACGCCGTCATCTGCTCGCAGAGCATTATATTCTCGAGGACGAGATCGAAGACATGATACAGGAGCGCGATGCTGTCAGTGGGGGGCAGTTCTGGATTGGTGGGTTCGACGACTCAATGAGCATGTTCGACTCTGCTACGCCCAGCATCCCAGAGACGCCTGCTCCATACCTAATGGAGGGCAACATGCCGATGTTACCATATTCTGACTTGAAGAGCATGGATGGGCAAAATGCTTTATTCGATCAGCAATTCGACCAGCTCTCACTCATGAAGGATGACGCTGAGATGGACATGGCGATGGGGTTGGGTCACCTGCCACCAGCCACAGACGCCCAAGAGAGTTTACAATGGGACATGCTAGCTCCCGTTGAGCAGTACAACAGCGATCTCTCTCGTGGCTAAGACAGCGATGCCTGTCAGAGCTGCCGAATGCAATCGTCTGTGGAAGTTGGTGGAGGTTTTCCCATGCCCGATGTGATGGCCGTCAATGATGTTTTCACGAGTTTCACGAGTTTCACGAGTCAGCAAGATACCCAAATAGTAATTAAATCATGTCAAATACGGGAGCGTCCGATACTTCTGCCATGAACCCCAGATCGCAAACTTCCCCATTCGGCCTGTCAATCATGCCAAGCCGTCGATTCTAGCGAACGGCGTTCGGTCGCTACTCGATCGCCGTAGGGGCGGGGAAAAGCTCCGTAGGATCCAGGCGATCGGGCTGCTAGTCCTAGTCTGCCACACCTTTTCTTCACGCCCAAAGCTATGGTTCACTAGTCGATGAGATTGTATTGGCAGAGACCTTATTCTAGTGTGGGCGCCTGGGCCAGACCAGATCTATGGAAGTATCGTTACATTTATATTTTGGCTTTCCAGAGACGGTGGGTTCAGTGGCTGCAGACTTCATTGTAAATCATCTCATTACAATATAACGTATATCTAGTTATCCAATCAAACAAGATTGGTCTGTTACATATAAGCGGAGCATCTCTCGTGATAACAACATCTAAAAACCGTGTGAAGAAAATGCGTCTTCGCAAAGGTACAAAAAGGGTATAAAGTCGCGAAGATGGAAACCCGCCGATGCCGCAAAGGATGGAGAATGACTGCGCGTCTGAGCATTTGTGTTCAAGTAAACGCCTCGCTACGCTGTAAGATGCTGACGAAAATGGTGGTGCTGCCCAAATCGACGTCAGTGGAACGAACAGATATCGCACAGACGGGAGGTGCGATGTTTCAGAAATCAAGAGCAGCCAAGGCCGTCGCATCATGCCGCGGCCTTGATGTACTGAGCTAGCAAACTTGCTTCGGGTATGGAAATCGTGTGATCTGCTTTGCGAGGTGGCCAGTCTTCGTGTTCGAGTTCTACCGTCAGAGTCGTGTTGTGCTGCGCTTCCCAGTCTCGCCGCCATATTTCAAACCTGAGATCCCACCTTTGTAGAAGCCTCTTCCTTCTTAATTCGATAACGGTTTCAAGCCTTGCCAGCTCCTTCTGATATTCCGCTTCTTTTGCAAACTTCTTTCTCTCGTGCTCAATGCCAAATTGCTGCAGCTCTGCTTCTTGTGCTTCTAGTCTTCGTGCGGTGTCCATCTCTTGCCTTGCTCGTAAGACGTTGATTGCACTCGCGTGTCGTCTGGGAAGATCCTGTTGGATCAATCTTTGGTGGTCCAGCTTCTTCAAGTCTTCCTCCGACACAGCATGCACACGCTCTTGGTTGCTTCTCGTACGTAGGCAATACGCCTCAATATACTTTAGGGCTGTTGCTACGTTCTGTGTCTCTTGAGCTTGTGCTTTCAACAGGTCGTGTTCAGCGAGAAGTTGTCGTTCTTCTAATCGCTCCAGGTCCTCATTGTGCTACATCGCTTGAGTCAGCTGACGTATATCACATCAACACGAATTATACTTACCTGTCCGATCCGTTCGTTCTTATCAATCTCAAGCTGTTCTCCCAATTGTTGCATTGAACAATATTGGTACGCTGACAAGGCTTTTCTTTGGCTGCACTCGAACAGCGAGACACGTGCAAGCTCTTCCTTCTGTTGTGTCCTGTAACTTGCGAAAGCCTCTTTAGCTAACGCCAAGCCGATGCTGATCGCCTCGTGTCGGGTGCGCCTCATTGGAGATTGTGGCAAAGCGGAGGAAATGTCTGAAACTAGAGAGTCAATTATGGGATGGGAACTGTCAGCAGTTGAGGTCACAATTTCGCAATAGTCAGAGTCACGGGAAAGAGGCTCAGGCAGCTCGGTAGCAGTCTCCATAGCGAGCCTCGGGTCGTCTTTTGCTGGGATGCGCTCCAGAATGGATTGCGGCAATGCGCTTCCACAGCAATCGGGCGCTACGTGTGCGCCTCTCTTTAATGACTCTTGTATATGTGCGCGAACGTCGGCGTCAGACGATATGTGACCGCATACCAGCTTTGCGCCTCGAGGCCTGCTGTGATATCCGTGGTGCGGCGCGGACGTGGTGCAAGTACTACTAAAAAGACTTAGTAGGAAGCTGTCATAAGTCACTGTCCATAACGTACCCTGAATCCCTTCTGAACATGGAGAAAATGACGGAGCCCCGTTTCTTCCTTGGTTGCGCTTGCTGTGACGAGGCTGAGCTGGAGATGGCGGAAGGTGTGATGGACAGTGTCGATGATTGTCTTGACTGGAAATCAGATTCGGGACGGTCAACAAAGTCTCGAGACTTCTCAACAGGTGACGTAATCTGTGAGCGTGCTGGAGGTACCCTTCTTGTGGTTGAGCCGTCAGTGGAGAAAATGAGGTCTCTGGAAGTTCGGGAAGGCGCGGACGTGAAGCTTGTTGACTGCGTTTCTTGAGAGTGAATTGATCTGGAACTTCTCTGATCGCTATCCAGCGTCATAGTCGAGATTGCGCGAGAGATGGTTTCTGGCGGGGGTACGAAACGATAAGGATCGGGGATACCAGATTCGCGAGCAAGCAGCGCCACCTCGGCGTCGAGATGGTCCTCATTCTGATTCATAGGCAGACCCAAGGCTTCGGCCAGATATATAGCATCGTCGAATATGGGAGCCGTGCCGAGCGCAACGGTTTCGTCCCATATGCGGTCAGGCATTGCGCCGGAGCGCGCATGCACTTGGCTGTTGACTGATGTCAAGAGGTCGCTACCAAGACATGCGAGCGGCGCAAGGGTTGTCTCTTCTTGCGCAGGACAGGCGGCACCGTTGGGAGGGCGGCACACAAGCTTGGGCGACTAACAGAGGGGTGCAGCAAACAGAGGGCGGGTCAGGTGTCGAGGACGCACGACGGTGTGAGAACCTTGGAAGTGTGGTTGACATACGGATGGAAGGAGTGGGCGCTAGAGCATGGAAGACGGGCGCCCACACGCCCACTCTGCAGCAGGTGGATCATCTGCTGATGCTGCATTCAGCATGTCGCCTGCAAGCCATCCCACCCGCCAAACGCCGATATGACATCTGTCCATGGCCCGCTAATGAGTTTGCGCGCGCCCGTCGAACGCGGCTATCCGACCGACGTTGCGCCGTCCTTTTCGTCATGTCGCACTTTACATGTTTCGCGCCGCCAATCAGGCCCGCTTAGTGACGACCTAAGTACCGTTGATATCACTTCGGCTGTCATGGCGGTGACGTGCATAGTTCGGCGCCTGTCAGTTCTCCATCTACGACTCGTAGTGGTGTAGCCGGAATACTGTGCCGGGAGCCCACTAGGTGGTTGGAGGATAGCTTCGGCATTGCCGCTTAGTTGCCATGATTTCCGATGTTCTGATGTTCCACCTAGGTGGTAGCCGTCCGTGTCGGGGTCATCCTGGAGCATGTGAAAATGATAATTCGGTTGCGACGTTGGTGATACTGCGCAGGGGCTATCGAGAATAAGAAGCGGTCGGGTACGCACAACTGTACAATTTGGTTTCAGCCTGTAGTCGTCGATCACACGGCCGCCTTGATGACGCAGGTGGTGGTCGTTGGCGTATGCTCCACCTGCGTGTACGAATTTGACCCAGAGTACACGCATTTGTATTGCAAGCTTCGTGATGGGCACTACTCTACTGTCCTAAGCGACTACCAAATCGCATGTTGTACATATGCAGCCAAGGCACGCAAGCAAATATGGTACAGTACACAACAGACATGGACCGAGCTACCGGGAAGCCTTCCACACCCCAGCAAATCGTCCTGATGTCGTAAGTGAAAAGACGAGTTGAATTCATTAATAGTAGCTTATAACGGCTCGCTCATATGACGTAATGGTGATCATAAGCCAGGCCCAAAAGTGAAACATGCGACAAAAGAAATATATATAGATACATGTGAGAAGTGCGCAGCCTCGTATGCAATGGCTGCTCGTCTAGTTCGATGCCAGACCGAGCTGGTAGAAACGCCTGAAAATGCCGTAACCATGAAGCGCAAATCTACCCAGAGATAAGGACCCAAAGCAAGAAAACTAAGACTTGTTAGTGTGTTGTCAATGTACGAGTGTGCGGGTATACGTACAAATCATCAGCACACCAAACATCTTTGCGACAAGCCACCTGTTGCCTTGCACGCGGCTCCAGTACTTCATCAGCTCACGCTGGGCACCCTCGACGTTGTCTACAACGTCTTCGGTGTTGGCATCAATGCGCTGGATTTGTTCTCCTTGTTCGGACACCATCTGGGCGAGCTGGCTGAAGATGCCTCCTAGTTCTTGAATAGTAGACTCTATCGACTCAATTGCTCGCCCTCTCTCTTGGATGTATGCGTTCTGGGGCTGGGCCTCTTCCATGAGCAGTAGTTGTGCGTCCGATTGCGGTGCGCCTCGCGTCAGAGCTGACGACCCAGAAGGTTCGAGCGAGAGCAGGTCTTGCTGCGCTGCATTGGTATTCCGGGCGAAGCCTCCTGGTGATCGACCCCGCTGGGGTGTTTGGTAAAGTGGAGAATCTGTCCGGCCTGGCTCGAGGTTGCTGTGGGATTGCTGCGCAGCTGTTGACAGGAATTGCTCCGTGCGGGATCGCGATGCCTGCATGTTCTTTGTTCGCACCTCCAATACGTCCTTGAAGTTGGTCCCCACGTTGGTTAGTTTGTCGGACAACAGCTTGACGACTTGGCCGTTGTGCTCTCCTTCTTGGTCCACACCGGGTTTCGCCTTGGGGTGTTGCTTCGAGTTCATCTGCTGCAGTGCCCGCACCTGGCCTGACAGTGCAGTCATGTCCTGCTTGATGACAAAGGTGAGCTCGTCAAACTCGACTGGCCGATCGTCAAACAGCGTCTTGCGCTTGGCCAGCTGTGAAAGGCGCTCGAGCTTCTGCATGGTGCTCGCAACACCCCGCGCGACGTCGGCCGCATTGCGCGCAAATTCAGAGCGCTGACGCCGGGGGTTGACATCTGCTTGTGTCTTATCTTGTGCTGTGAGGAGCGACTGCCGTTGCGCGCCCGTCTTGGATTGCGCTTGCCGCCGACGAGCCTGTGCAAGAATAGAGCGGAACTCGTCGGTGCGGTCCTGTATCGACACAGCCATGTTGACGATTCGTTGTGGTGGGAGGGAGGGCGAGGGCGGAAAAGGGGAGGCGCACCACCTGTGGGCAGGACAGCAGGCGCTGCGGATGCACAGGGGACGTGGAAGTTGCGCCGAGGCGGGTGGCAGATTCGCGTGCAGTCGCGGATTTGCTCAGGCCCCGTTTGCTCGAGGATTCAAGGCAACTACGGGCGAGATGCAATTGTGAGGTGATGGCGCGCGACACGCGGTTCGTAGACGGGGCGTGCGAGAGCTGGCGGCGGCGGCGGCGGCGGCGGGGTTTGGCCTGGAGGAGTGACGAGAGACGCGGGATGCAGTCGTGCGCGGCGGTGGATCGGAAGCGGCGTGTTCCTGGCGAGTCGGGCAGAGAAAAGCGGAATGTGTTGAGGGTCGGGGCGAAATGGGGAATGGGGAAACGTAGTTAGTTCCGCGTCGGCCAAACTTGGACGCCCTGCGCCACACCTCGACGGCGCCGGCGATGACCAGCAGTGGCGCTATACTGGCCGTAGACCCGTCAGACCGCGCGGAGCAGCTGCGTCAAGGGGAGTTGATTGCTAGCTCTCCTTACTCCTCCACCGCGTCCTCTGCGCCCATCCTCGCCTGCCCAGCTGCTCCCGTCGAGTGCGTCGTTGTCGTGATCACGTCGGGCCTTTCGCACGCGCAGGCAGGTGACGTATCCCCCGGAAGCTTGGTCGAGCCCTCATCAACCCTCCCGCCCGGCTCCAGCCACGCTGTCTATCACCACTCCGGCCACCTGCACCACCACTGCCTCGCTCCCCCGGCCCCCACCGTTGTCGCAGACTCCATCTCGGCAGGCTGCCCCTCGTGTCTCCCGGTTGCATGCGCTGCAGGACATAGCTGGCGTTGGGCTCGGCCCTAGTAGAGCGAGAGCGGTGCATCCTAGCCATCTCCGGACCCTCCTACGCCATCATGTCTGGCCCCTTCCGCTTCCAGCAAGAGGAAGCCAGGTCGCCGCTGTACGTACCACCTCTGCACGCGCATGTCGCCTGCTGTCCTGAACTGACTCGTGTTAGCGATCGGACCGCGTCGCCCTTCTCCGCCGGCCAGCCTGTGTCGTTCAAGACCAATGTCAACCGTGCCAAAACGAAGAAATGGGTCCAGGCGAAGAAGAACGCCTACGACGGCGACGATTGGGGCGGCTACGACGAGTACGACGAATACGGCGTCAACCAGGAGCCCGAGCAGCCACAGCCTCTGGCGCAACGATACTATGCCCAGCGGACGGAGCAACCATCGCGCAGCTTCACCGACCCCTCCCAGCAGGCGCCCCTCCCACGACCCCGAAGAAATTCCTTCGAGCACGGCGAGGAACAGCGCGCCTTCTCCTCAACAATACCGCAACCCCAACATGGACACGGCCACGAGCATGAGCAGGGCTACTCTGCCATGCCCCCGCCTCTCCAGACTCGCATATCGCAGGTCCCTGCCGATTTCACCCCGCCGCTCAACACACAGTTTCCCCCGCGCAAGAGTAGCATAGGCCAGGGAGACATGCCAATGTCTACTTCGCCACGATCACGCAATGGCAGTCAGGCATCTGACAAGCCGCTACCCTTCATCAGACCAGCCGACATCTACAAGCGGCACCAAGAGGAGCGGGAGCGGGCGTCAATGGAATCATCGCGACCAAGCCTGGACTCTCTTTCTTCTCCGATACAGGACAACGTGCTCTCTGCTCAAGAAGGCGGGCGATCGCTGCAGCCTATGGAAACCGTCGCTGAGCGCAAGAGCGAGTATCTGCCTGATTATGATGCAGCAGCCCCGCACGACAAACAACAACCCCAGCAAAATCAATCCCTTGCGTCACCACAGGATGACAAGGGTCTGCGCTCCGTTGTTGATCAGGCATTTACTCGCGCTGACGAATCGCGTTCCGTTCCGCCAACGCCCATATCAAATGACAACGATTCAACTTCAGACCTTCTGAGGAGCAATACTGGAAGCACTTCCGGAATCAGCCCAATCATGAGCCGCGTGCCCAGTTCAGCAGCCTCAGCACTGAGAAACCGTGATCAAGCAGAAAGCACCACACCCGCCATCGCAGAAGAACCAAGTGAAGTCACGACGCCCGTTACCCAGCCAACCTCTGCGAAGATCGTCGAGCCCATACACCACGTTCCACGAAAACCGTCCCCAGGTCACAATCGCAACTTCTCCAACTCTTCTCTACCGCGCAGCGGCCTCGCTACGCCCACACGCGGTGACAGTCCTGCACGATCCCCTATCTTAGCACCGAGCAGAGACGTACCCGAACCCTCCTCCGCCCTTGTTACGATGGAAAGCAACGAAACTCCGGGCGCAATGGAAGGCGGCCTTAATGGTCCATCCCCTGCATATGCTACTCGCGAGGCTGATATTGCTACTGCTGTCAGGGATGGTCCAGACAATGGCGCACCCGGACTGGGCGCTTCAGAGCTTCAATCACAGAACAACTTCCTCGAGTCGCATAACGCGCAAAGCCCTCTCGATGATGGCTTGCCGCGCGATCGCTCAGAGTCTCCAAGCAAGGGTCGTGTGCAGGCGTTGGCTGGCAAATTTGGAGAGGTGGCATCGTCGAGACGTGGCTCTACACAGTCCAATCGCTCGAGGAACAGTGTTCAATCGTGGGAACGGAGCAACGATAATTCACGTGCGGCGTCTCCAACGAAAGCTAGCCCTTCGAAACCCAGCAGTCCTGTCAAAGAATTTCGTCCCCATCTTCCAGGCCAGTGGGAGTCTTATGCTACTACCGCTATGACACCTTCGGATCCGGGCGAGCAAGACCGTCGATTGAGTTTCGCGAACAATGGTCCGAGTGCGCTCAACAAATCCGATCTGACGGCTACAACGGATAAGAAGCCACTTGCCGGGGCATTGTCGGCAGAGACGGACAATCCGGATCCGCTCGCTGCTCTTAAAGATGCTGGAGCTGCAATGGTCAATACTATCCGCACAACCTTGGGTGCCGATGACCAAACGTCCGAGACTCAACAGCAGCAAGCACGTCGTACTGACCACGGAAATATCTATTTACCAAGGCCTCTTCAGCTAGATCGTACTGGCACTTCCGGCTCAAGCGTGCCGCCAACTCCCCCCGCGAAAGACACCCCGGAATCAGAATTTCCGCCACCCCCGCCTTTGAAGGAGAGGCCCTCACAGCCCTTCAAGAGTCAGCCTAAACGGCCGAGTCTTGATCCTCAGTTAAGTACTGACCCTTCTGCTGAAGACCAGGAAAGTGACCGTCTTCGCAAGGAGATTGTCGCCAGTCTCAGCCCTTTCAAGGCTCCAGCGTCGCCGGCCAGCGAGTCTAATCAAGCCTCGCTCCACCCCGCCAGCCCAGGCACAAATCGTGCTAGCTCTATTCTGCCCAGTGAGTATGATACCTACTGGGCAGATGAAGATCGGGCTTCTCGTCGATCTTCGCAGGATACTGAGCGCTATGCTCAAGATCAGCCATCCGATGCAGCCATGTCTTTTCTCCCACAATCGGAAGAACCGACCAAGCCTGTGATACTCAATCGATTTAGCTGGGAGGCAAGCAACCCGCAATCGCAAACACCAGACCAGCAAGCGCAGGGTGTAGCCGCTGTTGAGCCTACAAAAGCCTCACAGGCAACGGAGAGTCGCCTTCCCACTGTGGAACGAGCTGCAGATCAAGAACGACAGGAGTGGTCAGAAGGCCTTCCGGACTCGTACTTTGGCCCAGAGCACACTTTCACGGTCACTAAACCTGACCCTAGTAGTAGCAGTGATATGCCGCAACGATCTGCTTCTCCAACCGTCGATACTGCGCGCTCCGTAACTAGCCCTGCTCGAGAAGAAACACGCTCCCCGGGACTTCATGTTGTCAACACAGAGCTCAATCCCGAAGCCGTGGATCTCCCACCACGTTTCAGTGCGGAGCATGAGCAGACTTCGGGACTCGGAGGATCCAGCTTGAACGAGAAGCAACAGATAGAGCAGCCTGCGGAACATCCCGCAATTGTACCATCTGACGACGAGCCGAAAACACCCATTGCCGTACAGGAGGAGCCTTCGCCGAAGTCGCCAATTACGGACAAGCCTCTGGGCGCTCGGGAAATAGCAACGCTTAACACTGCTGCTGAGCGAATTGACACCTACAACAAGACACGCGAGTACTGGGCGACAGTTGATCATGGCCTTAATGACTGGCTACGCTCTGCGCTCGAAGCAAACCCCGAGCTGGCTACGCAGACGTACCCAGTACAGCGTGTGCCTACAAGCTCGGCACGTCACAGGCACACTGGCTCTCTTGCACTGTTTGGCAAGCTTGGTGGTTCGAGTAGCTACGACGTGAGCGCCGACCAAAATAACAATGCTAGCGTACCAGTCCCCGCGAGCTCAGGCTCTCCCACTAATCCTGCATCATCTGGTTCAGGATTTGGCGGACGAATTGCAAATCAGCAGATGCAATTGAAAGGCAAGGACTTGCTTCATACTGCTAATGTGTTAGGAGGGAAAGGCATGACCAGTGCCAAGGGATTGTTTGCGAAAGGCAAGAGCCGTTTCGGCCGCGAAAAGGTAGATAAATGATCTCTTCTACCCATTTTCTTTGCTTGGCATTCTCATCGTATGTCACGACTACCATTTTCCTTGGTCCATGGACTACAGCGGGTGATTGGATGTAATCGTATGGACATTGAATGTGGCGTTTCTGACCTTGCTTTGGGCGTTTTCATTCTTTCGCCATCTACGATCGTAGTCCTCGCCTGTAGCTTCATAATCATCTCAACGTAATGCCAAGTCTGACTGAGGCGGCTCAGCTTCCTTACGACGGTGTTGTTTGCTGATGTGATGCGTGATTCAGACCTCCTCGTATAACCGGGCCGACTCTGCTCCTTCTTCGCGCGAAGCTTCTCAAGAGCCCGAGCTCGTTACACGAAGATCGAGAGCATCGTCAGGAGTGCAACTGCTACGCTCCATGACGGAAAAGGAAAAGAAGGAGGAAGTCTCGAACGAAGAGAAGAAGAAGCGTCGATTTTCATTCTCGTCCCAATTTCGGCGTGCCAGTCGCTCCAGAACCAGACCGAGTAGTGTGGCGCTGCCGAAAACTACTCCATCCGTCCTTGACTCGACACCTAAGACCTCGCCTCCCCGCGAGCTCCATCACTACCTGATGGGGGAACGTCGGCCGCATTCTTTCCATGCTCCAGACTCTTGGGTCGGCACTCCACCGGCTGCTCTCAACGAGTACTTCAATACTACAGCGATGCGAAGAAGCTCTTCGCAGGCGCATTTGGGCATATTGCCGTCGCCAGCAAAGAGTGCCTTTTCAAATCAGGACAAGGACGCTGAAGACTATGTTCCTCCCGTTCCACCCATTCCAAACGAGGTTGCCATCAAGCATTATCGACGTAGGTCTAGTCAGGACAGTGCCAGCCATCGGATGTTGCAATCTGTTATTCGGCATTCAACCCCTCCTGTTGTTTTCAACAGACATTCGATGCCAGCAGCAATTACGAGAGATCCAAAAAGCCTCGATTATCACCCAGTTTTTGCTGACGACAATAACATCTCTGGTGCGCAAGAAAGAGCGAATGACTATAAGACAATGCTTCGTGCCCCAGAGGGATCTTTCCAACCAGACCTACCTACAGCAGAATCTGATGATCTCCGACGCGATGGGTTTCAATTCGGGTTCAGTGACGAATCGCCAAAGAGGGTCAGAGATGATCGCATCGATGACGACGATCAACCGCCACAGTTGAATCACGATCCATTACCAACATCCTTGCGACATGGCCAGCAACCGCCGCCTATGTACACTAACAGACACATGGATGTGAGCGATGAAGACAGCGACAGGGAGCTTGTTCGTGGAAGAAGCTTGGCACCAGTGACAGCACTGAATGCGAAACAGGAATCTGACAGTGTCAGCCCTGTACTAGCTCCTGTGGGCAAATCTGCCAGTACTACATCAGATAAGGACGGGGATGTGGGGGATGTCGAGCGCGATGACCGAATGCGTGGAGCCCGGGTCATCAGGTATGAAGACACACCCTTTGTGCTGGCGCGACAGTCACCAGACAATGTCGCTGCTATAGAATGGCCGTCTATGAATCCTCTCAGTACCCTAAGTTCGAAAGAAAGGCCCCGGGAGTCTGCAGAACACTCGTTCCTGGACATCGGACACGAGACGTTTGTTTACGGCAGCGCTTCGGTTCCGCAGCACCACACAGTCAACGAGCTCGCCAGCGCAGAACAAACGATCCGCCACGGAGAACGTGCATCTAATGTTGAATCGCCTACTCTCGGTCTTCTTGATGATGCCTTTCGTACTGGCAAAGTCTGGCGAGTATCGTCGCTCGAAGCTAGTGTACCTGTATCCGAGGCGCCTTTTGATGTCAAAGACGACGAGGGCATGTCGAGAGATGAAAAGGCGGATGCGGAACGCGCTTTCAGTCCTGTGTGGTTTGCTAAGAGTGACTTGCAGCTTCCGACAAGCACTCGGGATCTCGGGAATGCAGATGGAAGCGCAGAAATCCGCGCGACAACATCTGGAGAAGAACGCGACGCGGACGCAGGCAGTCGAGTAATGGCCGTTGGCGCGATTGCAGCCCCAGCCCAGCAGGAGATACGAAGACATGGGGACCAGGAGCCTTCGCTTAGCCATACCCTTGCGGGGGCCAGTGCTGCGGCGGCTGACAGCGACACCTCGACGCGCTCCGCGCCGCCCTCCTTAGTTGTCGACGCCGCTGAAAAGCATACCGCCTCCGGATCACTTAGTCCATCATGGGGCCGCGGACACAGCATCATTGATCCACGCGTGGCTGAGCGCGCTTCCGATGAGATGGGGGACGAAAGCAACCTCGTCACGCCCGCCGGGCAGGTTCCGCGCATTACCACCCAGAACGGTCCGGAGACACCCAAGGCTGGACAACCGTACAGCGAGCATTCACGTCCCGCCATGTCAAACAGCCACTCCCATGGCCAGGCCAGCTTTCCGGACTTCAAGCACCAAGCACAGCAACTGCAGGTTTTAAATAGCGCTACGGCGGCTCCAGAACGGTCAAGATCCATGCTCTCGCAGATATCTGCCATGGTTTCTGACGAGGGAAGCAACCCTTACTCTCAAACATCTACTGGAAGATCAACCCCGTCAACAATTCGTCGCATGCAGCCAGAGTCCACCGTGAAGCCTTCGGCAGTCCCACCACAGATTCCAGAGGAGATTTTGATGTCGTATGGTGGAGACGATGGTTTTGATCTTTACGCAGATCATAACGGAGTCGTCAAGGATGTGCAAGACGAGCATGGCCAGCCTTTGCGACTTGGACATCTCCAGGTGCGAGGGGCAACTACCCAACAACAGCCATCACAGCCTTCAACTTCCGGTATTGCGACAGCGCCATCATCTCGCGATGGTGATCGCCCAAGATACAGTTCCGAAAGGCCAATGAGCTTCGTCTCAGGACCTGAAGACCAAGACGGCAAACCTCAAGATCAGATCAACCAGACCGCATCTGCAAATGCAACGCAATCTTCCCCTGTCGCTATGCAGCATCGTAATCAGTCCCAGCAATCACTACACATGGACACAGTGTACTTACCGAACCCGCCAGCAAACGTCGTACCGCCCTCGGATCGGAGCGCATCGAGGCACCAGCCAATGCTTGCATCTGGCCCATCTCCATCCAAGAATATCTTCCAGGCGGTAAAGTCAATCGATCCCAGTAACAAAACCACTCAGATTACCGTCAGTTCTTGGCGTCCTGCGGGCCATCAAGCTTCCCAGCAAGCAGTTTCCGGAAGTCCTGATCTTAACTGTCAGTTACCACAGGCCACTCAAGCTTCGGGTCGGGTTCCGCTAGCAGAACAAGAGAGGCCAGCAATTTCGGGGCCGCAGAGCAACCCGAATCGCGCACAAGGGCAGATGGAATCTCATGGACCGAGAAATCAATTTGAACTGCAACAGCAATTGTTGCAGAGGCAAGGGCAATACCAAGTTGCCGCGTTTAGACCACCCGCCAATTCTTCGTTTCAACCTGCCGAGCAAACATCAAGAAACCAGGAGAAGTCATCTTCGAAACCTCGGCTTACATCAATGTTCAAGAGCTTTGGTGGTAAGACACAGGCGAACCTCCAGCATACGACCAACTCTGGCAATACAGCCATAATCTCCCAGTCCAAGCCACTTCCGCCGGATCCTAGTTCTGGTACTCCGCTTCACTCTGTAATGGACAGATTTATGCGCCCTAGGGAGGCATCGGCAGAAAAGCTTATCGACCAGCAACATTCTTTTCTGCCGCATAGTCGCCCAAACATGGGCCAGCCACCGGAGTTTGGGCAGGCTTCGTTACAGGTACATTCGGTAGAACCGCGTGTCGATTCGAGAGCGCGCATTGCATCCGACCTTCCCAACGACTTTTCATCCCAGCAGCCACCGTCAATATTCAATGTTCAAGTCCAGGCCCATCAAGTATCATACTCGGAAAGACCAGAATCTGGCAAGAAGAAGAGATTTTCTGCGTTGGGCGCTCTGTTCATTCGAGGTGGTGTGAATGGTGATGGATCGGCTATGAAATACAAGATGTCAAAAGAAGGAAAGAAGGCACAGAAGAGTATACAGGCGATCGCTACTCCAGCTACTCCCAACGCCTCTCATAGAGTACCTCAGCATCAGCAGAATAAGCCACAGCAGTCTGGGTTAGCATACTATCCTCCCGGACAACTTCCGCCTCATACCATACAAAGTAGGCCACCCCTGGGTCAAAAGCTTGGGCCATCGCAACCAGCACCCAACATGCATCCTCAAAAGCTACCTCAGCCGTATCAGCAACAGACGCAGCAAGTTCTGTCATCACGAGAGCCAATCTCTAGTTTGCATTCAGAGGAAGCGTCTGCATTCCTTAAAACAAAGCAGCTAGCGATGGAACACCAAGCTCGGCAAAGCAGCTTACAATTTAATCAATCCCAAGCTTCCAATCCTGGGATTGAAGCACAGCCCTCTAGTGCACCATTCCAGAACACTCTTGCACACACGCGAGATCAAGATTCGGATCCACCTCCTGGAGGATACTATAATCATCGTGCTGAGCCAGCTCCAGCTGGGAGTGGAGCCTACGCAGCTTCTTTAGCCGCGCGGGAACAGGTAGATCAACGTAATCAACAGCAAACAGCTCACCAAGGAGTTTATACGGTCCCACAGGCTGAGCGACAGCAGCAACCCCCCGAAAAACAGCAGTCTGAGTACGAGCAGAGTGTTCAGAGGGACCATCAATATGAGCAACAACTAGAACAACAAGCACACCCCGAGATATCCCAGGACCACCTCGCCCATCATACCTGGCGAGCACAACGGGAGGAACTACTACGACAGGAGCGATCTGCACCAGAGCACAATAGGCCATGGCCGAACGACGATGCGTGGGTGCAACGACCGCGTCAGCAGCAACAACACCAATCTTTGGTAGAGTTGCGACCGAACGACTATCAACCTCAGCTTCCGTACCACAATGCGCACGACTCAAGACCTCTTTTTGCTTCTCAAGATGATGAGCCGATATCTCCACCTGCAGTGTCCCCTACGCAAGAGCCGAGGTATGACGCACCTCCAATACCTGCGGCGTATAGTCATGTATCTGGGGCATTTGTATCGCCGCTTGATCGGCAACAGCAGTCGTTGTCACTCAGTCAGACGGATGCGCCCGTGCAACTTTCAGTGGATCAACACAATCGTCCGCTTTCGGAGCCAATAATGCAGGCTGTGTCGCCGCAAGTGTCTGCACACTCACAAGTACCTCCAAACGGTCGAATGCACTCGGATGCTAGCACAATGTCCCTCGTGTCGCCAATATCAAACTCTCCAGCAATGCCTAGCTACTCTCCAGCCCCTAGTGGCCAACGGTACCAGAAGCCAAGAATGAGCAGCATATCAGAAGTACATCAGCAGGATCTTCCATGGCATCTCGACTTCCCAGCGGGAGCAACCGAACAAGACATTGTTCGAGCACGACAGGGACAATACATGCAAGAACGCTTTACCGCCCAACAACAACAGCAGGACGAGAGAGCTGCCGGATCACCATCGCCTCGTTTATCGCCCGAGCAGACTACGCTAAATACTGTACCTCCACATGCTCAAGCACACGGCGGTGGATTCAGGGAAATTCTGCCGCGAAGTTTCACGCAGCCCTATGTGACCTCGCAGGCAGCACGATCAAGTCAAAATCTTCAGCCTATTATCCGCCGCGACGCGACACCTGTACAACCAACACCGATACATCCGGGACAATCCCCGCCACCCGCTGCGTATCCTCTGCCCATGTCTCCCGACCCCACGGTGATCAATAGTCCCCAGAATTTCATTGCAAGCGGATTTGCCCCACCTCCACCACCAAAAATAGCCCATAGTCCTATGCGACCCGGACTTTCTAACGCCCAGCCTTTTTCATTTGAGGGTCAACGGCCGCATTCCCATAGCCCATCGTCGCCAAACTACGTCTATGCCTCGTCACACGGGAATGGATCCCAGTATGATGTGAAAGCTCAAAATGAAGCCCCACCATCATATGACGGTCCTGGTGTGCCTAATAGTGGTCTAGATAAGAGTCGCCCCGAAGGACTTCGACCGCTCAATATCACAACGGATCTAGACGGTGAACCGCGTGATAGACAACCAGATTCTCGTCCACGTCAACCCTCGATTGGTATCCTGCAGCATCCACAACCCGCCTCAATGGCTGCTTCACCTCAACGCACATCACCAGACATGGGTGCGGAGTCGTTACGTCGCCAGCTCCTACAGCAAGAGAATCTCGCCCACATGGAACGTGTCCAGCGCGAAAAGGAGAAGCGCGAGAGACATGAACGCGATAGGCAGGAACGCGAGGCTGCAAGAGCAAGAGCAAGAGAGCTTGAGCGCAGCGCGTCTGGTGGCGGGCAGGTTGGCAGCCTGAGAAGCATTGGCGGCAGCACTACCGGAGGAGCTTCAACCTGGGAGAGACGTGGGAGTCACAGCAATAGCAGACAGGTATTTGAGCTGCCTGCCGTGGAAGATGACGAGCCCACTATGAAGGCGACTAGTTATCCTGGACAGGAGTGGGTACCTCCCATGTGGGATGGTGACTGAGCTCCAGTCTTTAGCTCGCCCTTTTTCCTTGTGATCATCCCAAATTTGGTTCATTCGCGCTAATTCCCCCCGTTAATATATTCGACGCGAAGTGATAGGGTCGCACATTTCCTTCTGTGAATATCTCACGTCATTGCATCTTGGTTGATCTACGCGTTTTGAGCGAAATTCGGATACCCTCATCGTTTTTCCTGGTATACATTGGACAGTCTCGGTCTTCATCTTCTTTTTTCGTCCAGCTTTGTTTCTACTTCTGTAAATTGTGGGTAATAGTAGATAAACCTTTTTACCTAGCGCAGTGCAGCGCCAGTTCCGCACTACACATCCCTTACAACATCGATTTAATTCACTATCTGCTCGGCAAGACAACGTATCCAATTTCTTCCACGGTTCGGACCTCATGGGGAGTCAAACTCGTTGCCAACACCAAGATCTCTGTACCGTGATCCTTAGGGGCCCACCTCTGACAGTGAGAGAAGAGCAGAATATTACCAATCCAGACACAAACATTTGCTCAAGCGACAAAGACGTAAAAGCTGCAACACACCATCTCGAACGTTTCGAACTTCGCGATCTGGCCGGGTTTTAGAGAGGCAAACACTAGCGGCGCCCAAACACTGTCAACGCATACCTACCTCAAACTTTTCACTCGTGTCTGGACAACGCTATGCGAGTATTGTGTGCGACGTCGTCTATACCAAGAGCATTGGAATCCCCTTCGCCCACTACCGATGGAGCCTTTTCCGCCGACACTTGGTCTTTCTAACGGTACAACTCACTCCTCTTTTCATCAGTCATTCTACTCAACTCCGATAAACCACCCATACGAGAACCTCTAGAAATAGCAGACGGAAATCATTCAATTAGAACGCCACAATGTTCCGCAAGATATTCTCTGTACGAATCATGCGTCAACGCATAACACCTAGCGCCCAACCCACTTCGCGATTCGACAGTCTCCGTCCAAATACTCTCGACGCTGTCGAGGCTTCAAACGCTGAAACCGAAGAAGGTTTCGGCTTCATAGTCACCTACTCAACTTCGACCCGTGCTCAACGCGTCCCCCTTCTTTTCCGCTATGCAGCGGGATGGTAACGACAATGCCTACAGTGTTGGAATCCACGTCTCAAAAAAATGACATGAAGGAGACTATGAAGGATAGTAAGAGAGAGAAAGAGGAGGGTGTGGAGGAAGTAGCCTTCAAACCATGGCCATACTCCCTCCCGTCATGGCTTCGACCAAAAGCTAGTACAACCTTTTCACTCATGAGCGACAGGACCCTTCCGATTTCTGCTGTAGTAAATTTTGAGCGCACAGGCGTTCTACAATTCATTCTCTACGGTATCCCGAATCCAGAACGCTTCTCTTACAGCCAGGAACTAGTGGCGCCGGGTAGTCTTTTGCGTAAGGTTCTCCATGGGATCAAGGAGATGGATGAGTGTGAGGGTACTGTTACTAGTGTTACCGCTATCGAAAGTGAGAACGTAGACTTGTGCGAGGAGAAAATCAAGGAGGAAGAAGATGAGGCCATAGTGGTGAAGGGTATGCAGAGCAAGGTTACAGTGGAAGATGTGCTGGAGAAGAATGATCATATGGGGCATGGGATGATAGCGAAGTAGCGCTTAGCTCCTTCTCAGAATTTAACTCATAATAAGCACAGTGCATGTAAATAAGGATGAGGACGAATACTTGCAGCCTAAAGCTGATATAAAACTCAGATCGAATCTAAGCAACGTTCGTTACTGCATGTGTCTACTGACTTGTATGTGTGCAAAGAAAAGTGACTAGGCAGCTCCTAGACAATAAGTGTACGACACATTACACTAAGTTTTTAAACGATGTATCAGATAGCCATTAACGTTAAGATAAATTTCCCATTCTTAGCGCATGTGTCTTTTGCTTAATATGTGTTAATTTCCTTCTATTCTAAGTCATATAGAGTGTGATACTAGTTCTAGTTAGAACTATTATGTTTGCTCTATACATGTATCTGTCCTAGACACGATGGCTTCTTTCTTATTCTATCTTTTGTGACACTACTTTACCTACCAACCTCAATTATCCTAAAGACATACAGATATTATGCAAGAGACTGACAAGCTCTCGGCTTCACTCACAGAAGGCACGGCTTAGCTGCATTAAGTCGGAGTCGGTCTCTGCAGCTCTCTTATCTCTCGCGCGTTAATCTTCCCCTCTAATAGAAGCTAACGTGAACACTAACATTTAAATTAACAGCACTAATTTTCACCCTGCTACTCTCCAGTGCCGAAGAACTTAGAAAAGGCGCAGGAGACCGACGACCGCTGCTTACTCCGGAAGCGAGAAACCCAGCATGTCTCCGAAGCTCCGTCAACTCGCGCCCAACCCTGTCCCTGCCAGTGTTCGTTATGTGCTAGCCAACTCTACTCCACCAAGCCAAAATGTTTCAATTCAACCCGACAACACTGCTATTGCGTCTGATACAGGCCCATCGAGCCAGACTGCCGAGAGACCCTCCACTTTACGCAAGAGGTCCACATACAAACCCATGTCCAAAACTCGCAAAAGAAGAAATGTCGCAAAAGATGCCTCCACAACACGTGAGTCGTCGGATAGTCCAGTTTGGCAATTGGAACGGTGACAGCCGGAGCGGTGAAAGACATGGAACCACACAAAGCGATGGATGAACTACTGAGCCAGTTTGACGAGCATCAGCTGGGTTGGCACCGACATAGCGGTTCGTATGGACTGGCTAGCATGCCCTACATTGAGAGGGGACTGCCAGTGACATGGGCATGTGTGAAAACTGCAAAGAGAAAACAGCAGATGAGGGACGGCGACCTCTAGGGAGGTGATTAGAAGCACGACTGGTATAGAGAGATATCATCGGAAAACATGAAGTCTACGACCGTAGGGGAAGCTACACAGTGGATGGAGCCGAATATGGGTTGAGTTGATGCGTGTTTGCGTAAAGATGACGTGCAAAAATGGGGCTATGAAGATTTTTTCTCTGGGGCAGCCTTTCTCCCTGGTTTCTTATGCTCAGTGTCGTAGATGATGACACCAAGAATACCAGCATTGACGAGGAAAAAGAGTATGCTCGAAGCCCAGAGTCCGGGAACAAAGGTCGAACAACCGTTGAACTCGAGTTGAAAGCCCTGCTGGAGCCAGGCAACTTGGCCCACAAGCCAGAGCAGAAGTGCTGTGATCCCAATGGGCGCTGAATGCAGGAGAGTCGAATCTGGAAGGTAGTATGGGAGAAACATCATGTACCAGAGGAAGTACTCGACAGAGTTAGTATTCATGCAAGACCGACAATCCACCGTATCGCTTACCTGGCTTGTGCAGACCTTGTTGAAGGTAACGAAGGCAAACGTCTGCGCTAACATTGTGTTTGGAAGATCCTTCTTCGCTAGCGCTAGTGGTATAAAGAAAGCACTGAGAAGCAGTTGCGGAAGGAATGCCAAACGCTCCAGTCCGGAAGATAATGTGGACGGCTCCAAGTTCGTAGGCGTTGGGGACGATTTCAGGTAGAGGAGCGTATTATAAGGCGAAAAGTTGTGGCGGTGGTCCGTACGAGTCAGATGGTAAAAGTAACTGTGCTCGAGGAATGGCCATCCGTAAACCTTGTACATAAGCAGGTTCAAGCTCGCAAACGCAAGGAGACTGTAGAGTGCGAGATATATTCTCATGGGATTGAGAAAGTTGCGCGTTCTCTCGAGCAAGGAAGTCGATGGTTGCTGTCGGATATCTGCCCTTGTTGCGACTTGCGTATCATCGAGGAACCAGACAATAGAGGCTGCGTAGATGAACGGGTAGATTTTGAAGTGCACTGCGAACCCGAGCAAGAACCCAGTAAGTGCTCTTTGCTTTGCCAACACCGCCCAAAGCAATGCAGTTACGAATACTCCAAGCAGTCCCTCGGAGCTACCTCTTGTACTGATAGTGGCCACCATTGGATTCAGCAGCCAAATGCTGGCAAATTTGAGGGCTCGCTCATTGCTCATCTTCTTGTACTGTTTCAAGATACGAAACATCATCCACCCTGTAGCGACATCGCCGATGGCGAACAGGACCTTTCCGAACGAAAACCAGAATTGCCCAGACCATACAGTAGGGTAGATGAGCCACGCCAGGAGGGGCGTATAACGATACGTGTCCCGTGCGTAAGGGGACTGGCCGCGCGAGATGTAGCGCGCAGCATCCGTGAAGACATAATAGTCAATATCGGTGTATTTCACAGGTGAATTCGCATCCTGCCAGAGTCCGTATAACAGGAAGACAACTCTTAGGACGATTGACGTTGTGAAGACCAGTGGTGGACTGCGAAAGAAAAAGGAAAGAGCCATGTTGTCTCCGGCATTACAAAAGCCAAGTTGACCAGACAAGACGCTGAAAAAAGCGAGCCCGATGATAGGAGGATCGGAGCTGATCTCGCTGGGTGGTGTGTTGATGAAACCCTACAGGATGGACTCTCCAGGAGTGAGGCCAACCGAAAGCGCCTTAGTCCGTAAACGCGATAGCGTCCACGTGAGGACGTGCACTAGCGGACAATCCCAGCGTTTGCCTGACGTTGAGTATAAGCTCACCATCCACGCAGATTCATGGGCCTCAAACGACCGAGAGACGCAGCAATGGCGGACGAGAAGCCAGAGCAATCTCCATCGCCCTTTGTGTCGATGTTTGAAGGCTTCCGCGCAGAGCTGGATGAACACCATGATCGACGAGAGAGAATCATCAAGGCGTCGCGTGACATCACCGCGTCGAGCAAGAAGATGTACTAGGCAATGTTCGAGGTTCTTGTGGCCGATTGCTAACAACTGTGCAGCATCTTCACTCTCCAGAGGTAGGTCTTCATGATGGCCTTACCAAACACACACTGACCTGACAAGGGTCCGCGCTGTTGGCCAAGCAGTACCACCATGGGTCACCAAGAAGAATGCGGAGTACTGGGAGACGATTGAAGATCGCTACAAGAACATCGCCGCCGACCTTCAAGGCCTGAATGCCTACCGCTACTCGCACAACATCACGGGCGGCAATCAAGAGTTCATGGAAGCGCTTAGCTTCCAGCATTACCTTGAAACACAATCACTGATCTCGTACAATGAAGCCAAGGCCCGTATCGCTGCTATGAGCGGCGAAGCTGGACCTATCTCCTTTACGCCAGAAGACTACGTTCTCGGTGTCTGCGATATGACTGGCGAGCTGATGCGCTTCTCTGTCACGAGCATGGCGACAAACGGCAAACTTCCGTCTGGCAAGCAAGCAGAGGCGAACAAGAGGCTGAAGCAAGGTAATGGCCAAGACGATGCTGGCGACAAGATGGACATCGACGAGGAAGCATCAGCTGCGAATGAAAGCCAGAAGCCGCGGACTGTCTTGGATGACCTGAGGGCGATCCGGCTGCAGCTCGAGATGTTCGACGCACCGGGAGGGTCCAAGTTTGCAGCAGAGTTGGAGACGAAGAAGATGCCCGTGATGCGCGAGTGCGTGGACAAGGTAGAGAAGGGTCTCTATGGTTTGACTGTGCGTGGAAACGAGCGTCCCAAGGGCTGGATGCCAGACATGAGCAGTGCCAGGGAGGTAGAAAGTTACTGAGTCAGACTACCAAGGCGAATGAAATGTAAGATATCATTCCTGTGCAGTTGTTCCGGTGTGGCTGGGTGGGTGGCGCGGCGCACCCCACTTGGCGTGGGCATCATGGTGCGGTGATGCAGGCCCGAACTTCACACGCCCGTGTCGGTGACAGTGACACCAACGACTATGGTCTTCTGCACCATGCCCAAGACTGATGACCTCGCTCCCGCGCTTCGACTGGCCAGCGCAAATCTAATGCGCACACCCTGAAATCCTGCGTCGACACCCATGGCACGTACTGGCGCCCAACAACAAACCCGCACTTAGCCCTGCTCCAGCCGGAACCGTGGTTCACCAACCAAGCTGCCTACTACTCCCATCCGCGCACCGCCATAGCCGATCGCTACTACACCCTCACTACCCGCGGCTGCGAGCCACATCGGCGATTATCATGCGTCGCAGTACCTGCCCCTCGCGGCCTGGCAAGCCCGAGGCCGCCACGCGCGCCCCCGAGCCACCGAAGCGCAAGGTATTCAACTGCATCGTCGACGATACCGCTCTGATCGCCGGCGTCAAGAAGAGCACCCGCGATGGCATCCGCAAGTGGATCGCCCAGGACGCTATACGTCTTTATGTCCCGCTGCACAGTAGGCCATAGCATCGCAGCTTCCCTGTCCCCTTGACTAACGCACAACAAGCCCTTACCCAGCTCCACCGCCTCAAGAACGGCACTGAGCGCATCCACGCCGACGCCCGCGAAGCCGTCAAGTGGCTCGACGAAGTCACGTCCAATGAAGCCGCGAGCCGTGTCCAGCTCGAAGGCGTCGACGAAGCCTACACGACGTGGGGAGAGGTGGAGCACTTCCTGCTACCCGACACATTGCTCTCCATGGAGGATAGCGAGTCGGACGAGGACGACTACCACGAGGATCTCGAAAGCTCCTTCAACGCCCTCGACATGTCCGATGGCACATCCATCAGCTCTACCCACAGCTTCGAGAACGTGTCCAAGACTCCCGAGTCGCCTGGTTCGCGTTCGAGCACGGCGTCCGGGCCTGTCGACGCCACCCCACACACAGACAAGGCAGCCACGCTACTCAGAGCGTCTCCCGACCGTACCGCACGCAGCAGTACCGACATGGCTCGCGCTGACAAGACGACCAAAGGCTCCGTGCCTGTCTATCTCCAGCCCCTCTTCAATCACATCTTGTGGCGCATCAACAAGGAGGGCAATCCAGATGCGGCCCTGGAGTCCTTCATCCTCCTCACCAATGATTCTGCCAAGCAGGCCATCGCTCAGAAGTTCGGCATCCGTGCTAAACGCCTTGAGCAGCTCCGAGATGCTGTTGCGCGTGAAGACCGCGAATACAAGAACCATCTGACCATCCACAAGCTAGAGGTCGAAGCGACCGCTGCTATGAGCGCCTCTCCAATCGCACCCAAAGCCGCAGAGCGACCCAAGTCCAGCCCCATCCACACGAACGTAAACGAGACTAAGCCCGAAGACATCTCCGATGACGAGGACGAGGTACTTTTCAAGCGCGCCCCTCGAGGCCCTGCCGCCACTACCGGCAACCAACACGTCTTCGACCCGAACGATTTTGCTCGCACAAACCAGCAACAGTCCCCTCGCGGTGGACGTGGAGCTCATGCGGCGCCCCGCGGTCGCGGTGGACCAGCCTTCCGGGGCCGTGGTAACTTTGCATCGCGCGGCGCATACGTTCCTCCAGGCCCAGTCTTCCGAGCTCCACCAGCTCCTCGACATGATCCGAGTGCGCCTCTCGATCCAGACTCTTTCTCTCGCCCTGCCCCCAAAGTGGGCCCAGTTCGCGGCGGTGGACGGCGAAAGCTATGGGAGCCCAACTAGCAAACCGAAAGATGAGCGTCAGTAGCAACGCAGTAGTCGAAATTCACAACGCCGCCATCGAACGGAACGTTGAACACGATCAAGACATGAGCCATCAGTACACAAGGGGCTTTGAGCAGGATAGGACAGGTACTGGACAGTACGGTGACCTCGCGGCCCCTTAGTCTACATCACATCATGTCAACGCTGAGCAAAAAATGAGCGCAGGTCTTAGCAACTGGTCCAACGGAGCATCATGTCCCACATCCTTCCACTCACAGTCAACCCAGAGCTGTCGCTACATCTAACGACTTGACCGGGGTCGACTACACTTTTCAAGAGCATACCTTCTTATTGGGTTTGTTCTCTACGAGCACTCTCTCCTTGTGTGGTTTTGCGCTCATTTTTGCTTTACAACAAAATTGCACAATTGCCTCGTTCGCTACATGGTCATGGTACCTCTGCCGCCCATTTACGGCTAAGAATGTTACCATCCACTTCGAACGAGGTTCTAATATTTGCTTTACCGCCTTCTTGTACGCTTGTCTGTGAGACTGAACGATAGTCTGCCGTAGGAAGCGCGTGCGGGATAAGGGAAGAAACGCCATAGCTATCATCAACTAGGAATAAATCTTTTGTTCTTGGAGGTTTCCACTCGCATGATAGGCTTGACAGAGGTCGATAGATTGATGTCTCTTCGTGAAGTATCGTCAGATTAACTATATAGACACGGAAGGAAGGGCCAGATGCCTCGTTCTCTCCTGCAGTACCATATCAATGCGCAAGAGAACGTGCATACTTAAGTGCCACGGGCGGCTACGTTATTATCCAGTTTGCTGCCTGCTCTAAACCTGATATATTACAGTCTGTCGAGTAGCAGCATAATCAGTATTTATGAAACGGCTCAGTTTCATGCTTGCACAAAGGAACATGAACACATCAGTATCGAGAGAGCAGCATGTATTTGAAACTATACAAAGAAGAGATGGACACAAAACTCTCCCAAAAACAAGACAAATGGCTATTTTCGCCATGCAACCCCCTACTTCGATCAATTTACTCCCTCACACCCCTTAGCAACCTTCCAAAAGCACTTTGCCTTTTCCTCTTCAGTTCGTTGAAGCTACCCTGTTCAACCACCCTTCCTTGATCCAACACAACAATGTGCTCAGCAATAGCCATCATCTCCCGCGCATGCGTAATGATGATGACTGTCATCCGTTTCTTCGGTCTGTTGCCCATATTACTACCACTGCCCACAGTCATCCGCTGCTGCAGGGGATATCCAACTTTGTAATCCCAATTCCCCTCTATCTCATCCCAAAACCAACCTGAACGGTTCCAGGGTGATGTGGGTGGGGATATAGTGGATCCAGTGTCTTCGATGCCGTGAACGAGACTGAGGATGGTGTCGCGGATGGTCTGAGCGGAAGTTACGTCTAGCGCGCTCGTTGCTTCGTCGAGGATGAGCACATCGGGGTTTCTAACGAGGGCGCGTGCGATTGAGACGCGTTGGGCTTGGCCTCCGGATAGACATGTGCCGCCTTCGCCGATAAGCGTGTTGTAGCCTTGGGGCAGGCTGTCGATGAACTCAGCTATGCCAGCTGCAGAGGCGGCTGCGCGGATGCTTTTGATGCTTGTTTCGGGAAGTAAACGGGATAGGCCGTAGGCGATGTTTTCTGCGACAGTGCTGGGGAAGAGGACGGGCTTTTGTGATACTATGGACATCCGAGAACGGAGGATGGTAGTATGCAAGGTCTTGATATCGTAATTCGAGACGGTCATATCGCTTGACGGGTTGGAGGATGCGAGTGGGTTGTTGCCTACTTGGTAAAGTTTGAGGAGGAGAGAGGCAATTGTAGATTTGCCTGCCCCCGAGGATCCGACGATAGCGGTGCAGCTCCCTTGTGGAATTTGAAACGACACGTCATGCAGTACTTGGATCTCAGGCCGGGCTGGATAACTGAAGGTGACTTTGTTCAGCGAGATGTCACCTGCAGACTGTATCTGAATTTCGCCGATAAGCTCGTGTGAATCCTTTGGTAGTCGTGCGAGACGTAGTAATCGTGACCCAGCATCCCTTGCCATGTTGACCTGAGTGACGTAGTTCGCCATATAGCTGACTTGATTGACACTAAGCATGAGAACCAAGAAGCATTCCAACACTTCATTGACAGTGTACTCATTTTTCGACATGAGATAACCTCCATACCAGTATAGCAGGATAGTTACGAAGATGACTCCAGTGAATGAAAGTCCGTGAATGGATGCACAGTATATTGCGCGCTTGATGCCGACATTCACGGCTTCGGTGGTTGCGTTGGTATACCTTTCCTTGAAGTAATCTTCCAAAACTAGGCATCGAACGGTCTTGATATTGACGAACGCGTCGTGGAGCACTTGACCAACCTTGTCAGCGGCCTCATTTTCCAATCTTTCCCAGCGGCTGCTGATAACGTTGTAGCACTTCGTGATTACGAAGAGAACAGGACCGGTTGCGAGAGCAGCCAGGGCCAACTCCCATGCTATGACCATGCTCCAAAAGATAGAAATACAAACCATAAGATTCATAGTGAGAAAGACACAAGCAAACCGGCCTGGAAGATTTCGAGCCTCTTCAGCAAAATGATCCAACGTCTCGGCAAGCCGCGACACGCTGTTTTCTTCCTTGTCGAAGAACTTCCGTGGTTGCATGAGGATGCGCCGCATGGCTTCCTTCTT
This sequence comes from Alternaria incomplexa, assembly GCF_024043165.1. Classification (NCBI taxonomy): domain Eukaryota; kingdom Fungi; phylum Ascomycota; class Dothideomycetes; order Pleosporales; family Pleosporaceae; genus Alternaria; species Alternaria incomplexa. Next base: position 823,214 of record NW_026249864.1, on the reverse strand, counting down.
CAGCGAAAGAGTCCACGCCTGCGCTACTGTATCTGAGAGGAAGAACATGAGGTAGCACGATAAACCATCGAGAGCGGCAATACCAAGAATGACGAGGGCATATTTTTGGGACATTTCCTTCCTAGCGCCAGACACGTAAAAGGTAGTCAAAAGCTGGGCGAAAACCCATGCAAATACTGGTGTGCATGCAGCATGAATCGTTGCGCTGAAGGATGTCGCTAAAATGAGGAGACGCGGACCCCAGCCTATAGCGGGCCACACAGACATGACTATCTCTTTCATGGGAAGAGAAGCGGCCGGGAAATCCTTGTCTTCACTAGGGTTCTTTTTGCGGAAGCGTTTGATTCTCTGAAGAAGCTTATCGTTTCTCGAAGATTTCTTCGGTGCGTCCGAAAGAACTGGGACAGACTCGTTGGTCGCAAAGGGTCGCGAGTACGGACCGATCGGCGAGACCGGTCGCGTAGATAGTTTGGGGTCTGAACGTGAGCTATGTTCTTTTGAAAACGACAGAGAGCGTCTGTGGAGATTCGACCTTGAAACAGGTCTCGAGCCATGGTCTTTCGATAAGATCCTTTTCTTGACGGGAGACGGCATAAACGGGAGATGTCTCGATGCCACAGAATCTGGAGATGCTTGATTCGTCTCAATGGGCTCCATCTTACCGCCTCTATCAGCCGCCTGTTCATGGATGGATAGCCTTGGGCCTGGGCCTACATCGACCGGTACAGTACAGTCCCAAGACGCGCGGGTATTCTCGGAATAAGTCTCCAGCACTGACTGTCCAAAGTGAACAGCAGATAGCGGACGTGTCATAGAAATGATCCGGGCTGTCCGTGACTCCTCGTGTAACACATTGCCGTCACCAGCTTCAGGCCCCCAATAGGAGTCGTCCTCATGATCATCAGACTCATCGTCTGTGTCAGCCTCGGTGTGCGTATCAAGAAAAGACTTGAAAGATCCATTTTGTGACTCGATCTCTTTTCGACACCCCTGTTGTACTACCCGGGCGTTGTCCAGCAAGTACAGGAAGTCGTTGGGTCGGATCTGCGAGATGTCATGGGTAATGATAATCGTTGTCTTCCCTTTCCGCCAGCTTCGTATAGCGTCAAGCATCTCGGCTCGTGTAACGTAATCAAGAGAACTGGTTGATTCGTCCAGGATCAGCACCGGCGAGTTCCGAATCCTAGCTCGAGCTAGAGCCATTCTTTGTCTCTGCCCTCCACTCAATGAGCCGCCCTTCATGCCGAGTTCAGTATCCAGTCCATTGGGAAGGCTCTCCATAACAGGTTCTAGCATAGCAAACTTGACTGCATTGCGGATATCTTGCATATCCACTGCATCACCTAGCTGACCAAGAGCGAGATTGTGGCGGATAGTATCATTGAACAGCACGCTGTGCTGCTCAACAAGCGTGACATTCTGTCGTAACCATTTGACGTCCAAATCTTCGAGTGGAACGTCATCCAGGAAGATCTGTCCTGAAGAAGGCCGATAGAAGCGGACGAGAAGTTGTCCTAGTGTGCTCTTTCCGGAACCGCTTTTGCCGACGACAAAGGTCGTCTCTCCAGCCCGGATCAGAAGCGAAGCATCTCGAATGGCAGTCTCTTCTGCGCGTGAAGGATATGAGAATGTGACCTGGTAAATAGTTAGTAAGGAGCATCGACGCGGCGTGAGAAGCATTACCTTTCGAAATTCGAGCTGGCCCGTACATCTCTCAGGCCGCAGTTTGCCTTGCGATTCGAATTGCTGATCGCTCGTTGAAATCAGCTTCATAAGCACACTTAATCTTGCACCGGCCATCTTTCCTTGCTGCAATACAATCAGCTGAGGCATTATCTGGGTCATCCCAGACATTGCCATAAGTGCTGCCCAGAACGTCGTGAGGACCTGTTTTGGGTCACTTTCCCCGGTTTCGACGAGGTGACTACCATACCAGAACCCTTGAACAAAAACGCTGATCGTAAAAAATTGCATAATGCCGATCTGCATAGAGCGGAAATTGGCCACGCTTCTGTATAAGCTCGCTGCAATGGTGACGATGCTGGTAAAGACGTGGAGTTCGTATCTTTCCCCGTTGAAGCATTTAACCGTCTCAATACTTGTTACTGCAGTCGTAATATATTTCAGTGCCGACTTCAAGTTCTCGGAATGCTCGTGTACTCGTAGTGACAACCGCTTTGCCACTGAGGATTGAACCAAGTATAGAACTGGTATTGTACACAAGACGACCAATGTTAGATTCCACGAATAGTAAAAAGCGACCCCCAAGGATGCGACACCCTGCACGAGCGACTGGACAGCTTCGCCAAAAGGAGATGATACTGCAAGCTGCAAGTCGCGCACGTGCCTGTTCTTCGTTAGCGAACGTATTCCTACGGCGATTCCGACATTAGAGTGGCACCTACATCTGTACTGTCGGCAGAAATGCGGCGATTCCATCCTCCCGCGTATCGAACCAAGCCATATCCTTTTTGATAAGAGCATCGAAGATTCTGTTGCGAGCACTCCTCGCCTGGAGCTCTCCGAACATGAGAAAGAAGAGATAGTAGAAACTATTGGCAATCCAGTTGAGTGTTGCGAGAGCGGTAAGAATTACGCAGAACCTGGCCATGTTGCTCATGAGTTGGCTGCTGCTTATCGATCCTTCGCCATAGCTTGTGTATTGACCAAATACGAGACCGTAAAGGATTGCGAAAGCGGGCATGGACAGCGCAGCGACGGACGCCATCGCAATACCGCCAAGCAGTGCGGGCATATGCTGTTTTGTGGCGAAAGTGAACAACGTCCTCCATCCCACGTTCGTTATATAATCCTGCTCCTCATCATTCAGAGATGGCGGCTTTTCGGAACGGGCGGTCGCATTTGGATTAATCGTCGTCGCCATCTTGGCCACTCGACGGCAGCGACTGCGAAAAGAGAGTGTAAGGTGGTGGAATCGACAAAAAGTAAGAGCGACCCAAAGGCGAGATGAAGTGAGAACAGAGAATAGGGAATTACCACATATGGACTAGTCGGTGGCGGCCATGTGGTCGTAGCCCTGGAAAGATGGTTTCCGCGCACCTGCTTTCGTCGCTTACTTTGTCTTTCCTTAACATTGTTCTCCAGCCACCAATCGCCGCCTTCACGGAAAGCCCAAAAATTGCATCCGCTCATGCGATCACTTTAGAACGAGATGAAACAGTGGCTTCCTCCGCGCAGGTCATCAGCGGATGGTGAGCTGAGAGCGACACACCTGATTCAGCGCTTTGTTGGTCTTGTAGTTGACATGCACAGTATAGGCCGGCGACTGACGAAGATTATACGTTCACCAATACGTCAATTACCAAGCCAATATGGTACTCCACCGATGATCCAGTGGCTTGCATGACAGATATTCATAGACGGTCATAGCTGGGCGGCCGACAAAGAACGTGAGCTCGTAAGCGACGAACAAGTGACGGGCCGGATGTCGACAATGCAGCCGCGTATTGGCGTCCCTTGCGAACAATAACTTGGAATTTAGAATTTCCAGGATCATCCTGCGGCGAACTACTTGCCCTGCGCCTTCTCGTATATCCAGTCATTCAGGCCTTCTCGGTTACTGCGCATGTCAGCATCGGGCGCGCCGCTATATCCAGGGCGTAGCTTACCGTGCGATTTCAATAGCGTAGAACTGCATTCGAACAGCGAATATTGTGCCTTCCTGGCTGTATTCCATCTTGGGACTTGCGCGCAGCATTGTGCCGAAGTTGTAGTCCTCGACCTTCTTCTCGTACTCACTGATGAACTTGCGCCATCGCTCCTTCCCCTCCTTGCTCTTCATCTCATCCTCGTTTAGTGTGGCTGATGCGTCGAACTCGGGGAATTCCGTCTTGAGGTGTTCGTAGATTTCGTCGTCGATCTTGGTGAGTCGCAGCTTGGAGCCGGGTACTTTCTCGAGGATCTTCCAGTATGTTTCCATGTGCTGCACAACTGTGTGATACTGTCAGCATGGTCGCGACCGGCAGGTCTCGTGATCTGTACCTTTGACCGCGAACTGCTTCTCGATCTGTAGACGCTGTTAGCGATGACTGTCGACGCGCTGGCTTTGGGGTACCTGCATCCTCAAAGTTCTCAGTCTCCTCTGGATTGATGCTCGTGCCTAGTGGGCCTGCGAGAGACATGTTGGCGATTTTGCTAGGGAAATACTATCTATGGGTAGTTTGAAGTGGGAGTGTAGAGAGTGATGTGGGTGCTTGTAGCAGCAATCAGCGCGGTGAAGGCCGACAAAAAATCGCGGAAACGCACTCCGTCATTGCCCCGCCACGCCCGCCACACTTCGCGGGGCTGACTCAACCCCAATTTTCCCATCATGAACACCAACCTCACATATGATTCTGGCGAGCCAATGTTGCCAACTCTACACGTGAGTCTGCATTGCATCGAGCCAGACAGCAGCTAATCACCGCAGCATGAATGCATTCGCGTACCAGTGACAGCACTGGCCTCTTGCGGCGCTCTGCTGATCGCTGCAGAAGGCCCCTTTTTACGCTTCCACCATGCCAGCGACTCGCGGTACATCTCTTCGGAGCGCGTCTTCAAAGCTCAAGCAATCCATGGAATACGCGTCTTTTCGGAAGAGCATGCGCACGTTATCAAACTGGTCATCTGGGGTGGAAGACTGGTCCGCGCCCTCGAGATTGACTTTGCAGATCAAGTTGGCCAACAAGGCCTGAGCCTATGTTTCTCCAACGTCGCGAAAGCTTCAGATTGGATTCTTGATCTCGCTCCTCGTCCCAAAGGCCTGGATGACGATGCTCAGTACCACAAAGGATCCTGCATGGCTGTCACTGCTCATAACGCACTGCTGCACGTTGAGATGGAACAAAGGACGTCGGACGACTTCCACATGACCAAGTGCGCATACCACACATTGATCCGTTGGAGTATCATTTTCTTGCTGACATTTTGATTTCAGTTACATCGATGTAGCTGTATCTGATCTTACTTCAGGTTCTCGATCTATCCTTTACTCCGCTCACCTGTTCTGGGAGAATCTAAACCAGGTCCTCGTTGCTGCTGGTACAGCGTTCGGTGAAATTATATACTGGTCATGGTCCGACAATGGCGGCGGTGGATCCGCCTCCCGTATTCATCGCGTCTTTTTGGGTCACGAGGGCTCAATTTTCGGGGTCCAGATTTCGGAAGAGCTACCCACCGAATGTTGTCAAAGACTGAGGCGGGTGGTAGCAAGCTGCAGCGATGACCGCACAATCCGAATATGGGACGTATCGGATGTGAACACTAGTGCCACTACCTCGGAAGCTCATAGCAATGACTTGGAGATTCTGAGAACTCGTCATACCGGCTTTACCAACGAAGCTTTCGACTCAAATGAGTTTAATAGCTCGAGCTGTCTCGCCATCGGGTGGGGTCATCTTTCACGCGTTTGGACGGTCCGCTTTCTCGAAGCATCGCCATGCAATGGATCACTGTTGCTCCAGTCTGCCGGTGAAGATGCAACTGCAAGGACGTGGGAACTTACGCCAAACTCCGGAAGTAGCACGAGCTTTCCTTACAGGTTGTTAGAACTTGACTGCACCGCGCATCATAGCGGGAAGAACTTGTGGTCGAGTGTTGTTTTCAATGACTCAACAGGAATACAGCAGGTTATTGCAGGTGGCGCTGATAGTAAAGTCACCGCTTCCCCGTTATTGCGCATCCTGCAGGCAGAGAAGAACTTACGTGGTGCGATCGCTGAGTATACTGTACACGACATATTATCATGGGCGCAAGTGGCCGAGCCTGATCCAAACAGGCCTGAATTTGTGGACGGTCCAAAGTCCCCAAGGAAAGCAGAGTTCTTCAGGAGCTATTGCTTTGTCGATGAAACCTCATTTCTGCTTACTACTAACTCTGGAAACGTACTTATCGGCGCCATTTCGTCCAGGACAGCCCCATGTCAATCAAGCCTCCTTTCAAACTCAAAGTTACTCGATGAACTGAAAGATCTTTCTGGTTATTCTGTCTGCACGAGTGGCTGCCGTCCTGGTTTCGCTTACATCGCTGGTAGTAGCGGCAACATCTACGTGTACAGTAAGGAGTCTAATACCCTGGCAAATCTGCATGCCATTGGTAGCAAAGTCGGAGACATCTTCGCTGTGGAGGTATCAGACACGGATGGTCCAAATACGGCGGCATTACTTGTGACCCTTGTTGGTCAAGGTGAAGCGCAATTGCTATACGTGGACCCTGATAGCAACACGAACGTTCTGAGAGTTGTGCAGATACCCATTGCAGAATCTTCAACCGGTTCGGTCATCACGAGTATGACTTATGCAAGAATACCCGGGAGAGACATTCTCATCATTGGGTTCCGTCGGGGTTCGATCGCACTGTATGAAATCCGTAAAGGTGAGGGGGGTACGGATGTTGCTATCTTGCTACGGATCATTGAGAAAGCACACGGTGCGGAAGCAGTCACTTCTCTTACATGGTGTCCCTCATCTGGAGGCTCCGTAGGCTCCGTACACGGCCACCTGTTCTCTGTAGGAAGAGATGGGCGTCTCAGCGTACACCAGTTCGATGCATCTGCAAACGTTGTCGAGCTGGTGCATGATCTTGCGGTACCATTCGGACCAAACATTGAAGGTTTATACTTCCAGGACGACCATCTCCTCATACACGGCTTCTCAAGCAAGAAATGGTATCTCTACGATGTCACTAGCGAAGAGCAAGTCATGAGCATCGAAACCGGAGGAGCGCATAGAAGTTGGGCCTTCCGGTCACATTCGTCGCTAGGAGGTATCCTAGTATGGACTCGAGCCTCTAGTATGCATATATGCAGTCAAAACAGACCGAATCATACTGTCGTTCGACGAGGGGGTCATGGACGCGAGATCAAGGCGGTCGCAGTTGCATCGGAGATGAACGGTAGACCTCACGCGCTCATCGCCACAGGCGCTGAGGATACCGATATCAAGATTTTCCGCCATGTTGATGATGATCTGATATGCCAAAGGACTATTCGCAAGCACACCACGGGGATTCAGCATCTACAATGGTCGCAAGACGGTGACTATCTGTTCAGCAGTGGTGGCTGTGAAGAATGTAAGGTTTTGGTACAATGCTGCAAAGCTGCTGCTGACTTCCTTCACAGTCTATGTATGGCGGATCCGGGACTTACCCGCCTCCGCTCTTGACATTGGAATCGTGTGCGAACATGTGTACACGCCAGAAAGTGAGCACGCAGATTTGAGACTCATGTCTTTCGATGTGACCACATCGGGATCCGCACATACTATCACGATGGTGTTCTCAGATTCCAGCATCAAGGTGAGCTGATCTCCGTATTCTCAATGTAGCATGGCGCTGATTCAACAAGATCTATCGTTATGATCCTGCCGCTACTGTCACATGGCAGCCTCTTGGAAAGGGTCTCTACTTTACATCCTGTTTGACACAGTGCAAGTTCCTCTCTAGAGAAAAGGTCTTGACAGCTGGTACCGATGGCCATATTGTAATATGGCCGCTAATGGCAGAAACCGAACGATCGCGTGGAAAATCCACTGGGTCAAATGATCATTTGACATGGCACCATCCGGCAAGGATACATCAAAGCTCCTCAAAAGCCATGACATCCCGAGCCATTAGTGCGGATACCTGGCTCATCGTATCCGGTGGTGACGATGGCAGTCTGGCGTGTGTACTCGCACAGTCTACGTCTTTGCCGTCGTCGACTTCGCCTACGACAACCCATGTTCCGCCACCCATCCTCGTCAGTCGCGCACATGGCTCTGCAGTAACGTCGTGCGCTCTCTTCAGACATAAATCACACATTTTCCTTGTCACATCAGGAAATGACGAGTGGATCAGATTGTGGCGGATTGTACTGCGTAAGGCTAACTCCGAAGCTGGAGCTGAAACTGCAGCACAGCATGAAGGCGCTCTGACGGTCCAGAGAATAAATAGAATCAAGACCAATGTTGCAGATGCGTCGAGTATGGCGGTGCTTGATGAAGGCAATGGTGGTGGCGATGCGAGGGTGCTGGTCTGTGGAGTGGGCATGGAAGTCATACGTATAGCTTTGGATGGGTGATAGACAATCGATAGGCATGATGGTCATTCGTCCGCACCCAAATGTCTGCTGCTGTGAGTTTGCACAGGTGCGATTGGCGGCCAAGCGATTGTTGCCGGAGCAACGCGTGTCCCGATGCGGCTAGTCGTCGTTCGCGCTTTGACAACATAACACGGCAAGCACGTCCACAACCTCGACTGAACCAGTCTCACCCCAGACCGACAACGACATACCACCAAGACAGCGAACATTGACAGACATCATGGTCGCTACACGTCGCGGTGCGAAAACCGCCCCAGAGGTCGCCTCTGCACCCCCCAACACGCTCAACGCCCCTCCCAAGCGCGGCAGGAAGAAGGCAGTCGAGGAAGCTGCTGAGCCAGCGCCTGCCCCGGCCAAACCCACAAAGACAACTGCTGTAAAACGCAAAGCCAGGGCTGAGCCTGAGGATGCTGAGCCGCCCATGGCCAAGAAGACTGTTGTGACAAAGGCCGCGCGCACCATCAAGGTCCAGACCAGAGCCGCACCCGCCCCTGCTCCAGCAGTGAGGGCGACGCGTGGTCGCAAAGCCGAGGATCCTGCCGCTACAGAGGAGCCCGAAGCCATTGAAGAGGCCCCTAAGCCAACAGACGCCCGTACGCGCAAGATCGCAGCAGTGAAAAAGGCACCTGTACCCAAGGTCGAGAAGCCTGCTGTCGCCCCAGAGCCTGCCGTCGAAGAAACAGCCAAGCCAGCATCAAGAGCTGTACGCAAAGCACCCGCAAAGAAGACACCCGTTTCCAAGAAGAGCGAGCCTGCATTTGTCGACAAGACCGTCGCCAGCGAGCCTGCTAAGCCAGCTTCCCGTACACGCAAAGCAGCAGTGCCAAAAGCCTCCGCACCCGCACCCGTCATTGTACCGAGAGCCACACGCGGTCGTAATGCCCCTGCAGTCCCACAGGAGTCGCCGCTCAAGGCTCCGGCCCGCAAGCTCACAAAGAAGGCTGCTGTTGTCACTAAGGCGAAGTCTGAGCCAGAGCCGGCCGCTCAAACAGTCGAGGAGCCTGTTGCGGAGATCATCGAGCAATCTGTTGTAGAGGCAGACGAACATGCAGTCATTGAAGAGGTGGAGCAGCCTGTCGTGGAGGCAATCGAGAAACCGTTCGCAGATTTCCCTACCTACCCGACAACCCCCTCCCACATCACTGCCCCCATGACCTCAAGAGAGGCCGTCGCCGAGCTTCCCGGCTACCCCACGACTCCCTCGCATATCCTCGCACCTTTGTCGAACAAGGCCGCTCTTACCGAACTCGCAGGATATCCCACGACACCTGCGCATATTGCTGCACCTGTCGCAATCGCTACACCCGAGGTTCAGGCCGAACTCATCGAGCATGGGTATAATGATGTCGCCATGAGCGATGTTGAGGAGAAAGAAGCAGTCGACCAGATTGAGGCTTGTCATACTTCTACAGCTGCCGAGAGCGCGGTCGAGGCCACAATAGAAGTGCCAGAGGGCCCTCAGCACGTCGAGAATCCGCACATTGTTGAAGAATCTGACTGCCAGGGCCGCCAGACTACAGCCGATGTCTCCTTGACACCGGCTGCAAAGACCCAGGTATCGGTCCAGCTAAAGACACCATACTATGATGCGACGCCCGCCCAGCGTTCGTGTTCGGAGATTTCTGGCACTCCACCTGCACAGATCGTCTGGGGCGTCACCGATCAGGAAGCATTCGAGGAGCTTCCTGAGGCGTACCCTGCCACACCCGCCCACATCATCGCGCCCATCACCTCCAAAGCAGCACTGGCCGAACTCCCGGGTTACCCCAAAACACCAGCTCATGTCAGCGCGCCTGTGACCTCCAAGGCAGCATTGGCCGAGCTCCCCGATTACCCCAAAACACCAGCTCATATTAAGGCACCAATGACTCCGCGTCGCGCTCTCGCTGAACTGCCCGACTACCCCACAACACCAAGCCTGGCTCTCGAGGCTGCTCTCCAGGAAGAGATCACTGCTTCAGTCAAGAAACAGACACCGTCACCTATAAGATTCTCAACTCTGAAGAACGACTCATTCGATCTCGAGGAACCAAGCGAGCTTGCCGACTTCACTGAGCTCACTGAAGCTAGCAAATACAGTGAGATCGCACCTACAGACACAGCTGTCGAGGCTTCTCCTTTTATTACTAATACAACCATGCATCTGGCTCCGCTCAAACTTGCACCTACTTTTGCAGCCCTCGAGCCAGTGTCACCGAAGAAGTCCGCGTTGCGATCACCTCAGAAGGTCATGGACGCTAAGACTCCTAAGAAGACTGTCGCTTGGACAGACGTTCCAGCAGACGAGAGCGATCTATTCCTCTACGAAGGCATCCTTCAGGGCATGGTCTTCTACGTCGATGTCACACGGAACGGTAGGGAGCAGAACTTCTTGTTCCGCGGTCTGCTCGAGGATCTGGGCGCAAAGGTAGTACAAGACATATCGCATGCGTCTCTTAGCCACGTTCTCTTCAAGGATGGAAGCATGTCCACACTGGAGAAGTGCCTTGAAAGCAAGGGAGCCATCAAGTGTGTCAACGTGGGGTGGGTGTTGGATAGTGAGTCAAACAAGAAGCGTATGGACGAAGACCATTACCTGGTCGACCTATCCGTTGCGAAGCCAGCAACTCCTCTGCCTACTACTACGGCGAAGCCATTCACACCTTTCAAGACTCCTTCCAAGTACGCGCTACCTCCTTCATCCCAGTGCAAGATGCCTAGCACTCCGACAAGTTCAGAGTTCGATCGCTCTTTCAATGACGACAAGGAAAACTGCGAAGTTGGCATGTTCTTCGACGACAAGAGCCCGCTTGCACCTCGCACACTTCCCGTCAAGAAGTCGTCTTTCTTGTTCAGCAGATCAGCCATCAAGACCCCATCAAAGTCCATCTTCCTTGGGGCGACGCCATCGAAAGCGACCTTGTCGGCTATGAAGCCTGCGCCTCAGGCCTTCACCACTGTCAAGAAGCGCCCCGCAGAGTCTTCCTTCTTCAACAGCTCCCTCGGTCCACCCAAGAAGCTGCGCCTCTTGTAGTCATGTCATCGATTCTGCTGGCATTCAAAATGCTTATTTTGTTTACGGAGTTTGGAATATCATGCAGGCATTGGGTAGGCGTGGATAGATCAAGGTGTTTGGTATCCGTTTCGCAAAGTTTCGGTCGTGCTGTTGTCATCCCTGTCATCCCTTCATCGCGGCTTGAGGGTTTCCATTGAGTGCTGCCTCCCTTAAAGGGTTGGCCTTCGTGGGAATCCAACATAGCCAGATGAAGGGCGCACATATGGCGTCTTTGCATACCTTGGCTCTTGCTTGTTCATTGTCTTTCTCTTGTGCGGTTACGTGGAGTCTTGCATGTTATGGATGGACGATGCTGTACGAAACACAGTTGAGCATTCTTGGCGTTCCTGGACACACGGGCACTCCAATGGAGACGACCACGATTAGGGTCACCTGCTTTTGTCTTATATTACCTATTGTCTCGTTTCGGTACGAATGACAGCACGAATGCTCCATGCTTTTACTCAATGGGTTGGGCTTGCGTAGGACCCATTGTCAACTGGCGGCCTTGCGAGTGACTAGTGTAATTCATTCATTGTACTAACATTACTTCTCATTCGAGAGCGCTGGTCGTACGGGTGTAAATGCAGTCCAATATGGTGCAGGCGCAAACACATCGAAAGTAACATCCCTGCAACATGTGCAATAGATGCATACTTTCTAAGCACGTTGGATTATCAGGGCTCAGGTGCTCTTCATTGTGATCAACTCGAGGGTCTAAGCCCTCCGATAATCCTATCCAAGCTACCGAAATTGGTCTAGTAGAAACACGGGCTGTCTATGTCGTTCATATCGCATGTAATGAAAATTTTGCGGTCCAGCGCCTGGCGCACCAGTATAGTGGTCTGGCGCATCTAGGCGCTGCCGTTGACCTTGCGTCCCTGAATAAGACCACGAATACCGCCCTTGCCACCTACTTCGCGAATGATGGCATTTATGCTCAGGTCGGCACCGATGTTGATCTGGACCTCGACCTTTCCTCCCTTCTTGACACCACGAACTGCAGCTTCGCTCAGCACTTGTCCAACCTTCCATGTCTTCTCCCGTAGCTCCTCTTCCTCTTCCTCGCTGTCGTCGTCGCTGTCATCCGAATCATCCTCGTCTTTTTCAGCCTTGGGCTTGGGCTCTGGCTTTGTGACCTTGATGTGTCGTGAGCCTTCCGCAAGCTTGATGAGCACGTCACCTCCCTCTCGTGGCGTTGCAATGGTCGCAGTGCGTCGGACAGGTAGTTGTGTCTCCGCGTCGACGATGGCGTGAAAAACGCCAGATGACTCATCACCCGAGATGCACAGCACACCAACAGCGGTGGAAAGGTGGGGTGTGACAGTGACCATAGGGTGGGTGCTTTGTTCAATGTCCTCAAGCTCAAACTCCTGGATAAGGCTGGCTTGGATAGCAGCACCACGGGCTGACAATTCCGAGGGGTTGATGGCTGATGGGGATGTGGAAGGTGCGAGGACGGTGGTGGATTCCGGGAAGGCTGAGCGTACCGCAGAAGCGACCTTGGGAGTGTGAGAGTTACCGCCAGCCAAGATAATCTCGGAGATGTCGAGAGGATCCAAGTTGGCCTTCTCCACAGCTTGAGTGACAAGACGAGTAAAGGCAGAGAACAACTTGCTTCCCAGGAGATCGTAGCGGGTGCGGTTGATGGTCGCGGTGAAGTCGGTGCCGCCTACTAAGCTCTCGACGGAGAAGTTGGCGGTGGTACCAATGGAAAGCGCCTTCTTGACAGCTTCGCACTCAAGCTTCAACTTGGCCAACGATCGGTCGTTTTCCCGAGGGTCACCGGCCGACTTGTGCTTCTTGAGGAACTCCTTGGCGAAATGTTCCATGAGCACTTGGTCGAGCTTGGAGCCACTGACATCGTAGTCGTGTAGAGTGGCCAGGATGGTGTAGATGCCGCCACGGGACGCAACCACAGCCACGTCCGAACGGGTGCCTCCCAGATCGGCGACGACGATGATCTTGTCAGCCAACTGCGCACCAGGACGGGCATCGTATGCTAGGACAGCAGCTGTGGGCTCGTGGATGAACTGTAGGACCTCGATGCCAGCGTTTGTCGACGCCTTCTTGAGGGCCTCCTTCTGGGCATCACTGAAGTTTGTGGGTACGGTGATGACGGCGGCGTTGACCTCCTTTCCAAGGTAGTCAGAGGCAGAACTCCGTAGTCTCTTCAGGTGACGTGTTGTGGCATCGATAACGGATACGGTGTTCTCCTGCTCGTCGGCGGTATCGCGGATGTTGAATGCAACGCCGTCCTCGTGCTGTACGGGATGGGCCGACTGGTGGCATGGGGAGGGGTCTATCGATTTGTAGCTGCAGGGTGTCAGTCGACGTGGTTGGACAGGTAGGATAGGATTGCCTACTCTTGGCCGAGGAAGTCGCGGAAGTAGGCGACTGTGTTCTTCGCATTGCGGACGAATTGGGTCTTGGCCTGGCCTCCGTGTAGTTCTTCTCCTTCGACGTAGGACAGGGCGGTAGGAATTTGACGGTCTTTTCAAGTGTTAGCAGTCGAGGGGATCCAGGGCGTGCAACAGGCGGCGTACCTCCGTCTTCGTTGGCGATGACCTCTGCTTTGCCTTCCTGTTATGCGTCAGAAACATCCAGAGACATTGGCGACAGACATGGGCACTTACACCCGAAGTGAAAGCAATGGAACTGTACGAGTTGCCAAAGGATATGCCTATCGCGACTCGCTGCGCGGGGTCCGCTTGCGCACTCATCTTGCGCGGGGAGACGTTTTCGGGTTACGGAAAGAGGATTCGAGTCAAACGAAAGCCGTTCAGTATCGACAATAAAGCGGCAGAGGCAGGTGAACAGAAGATAGCCGGCTGTGGTAGCGTTTGTAGCGCGTGTGTTTCTTCGCGGCTAAGAAATTCAGAGTCGTGCATTTTTCTCGGAAGCGCACGGGCTTCTCGGAATGAGCTCACTCGAGGGACGGCGCATGTTACCAGGTGCTCTACCACACCCAAGGACACCACTTTGCCAGCACTACCATGGCAGCCTCAGCCACTATCGTACTGCCTGGCGACAACATCGCGCAGAGCGCCCTCCCAACTGGCACAGGCAAAAAGAAGACGCTCACCCTCGGACCCGGTTTGCGACACACGCCGCCAGACACGGTCACGGCCACGGTCGCGGGCGCGCTCGTGACGGACAACAAGAAGAATGCCGCTTCGGTCGAGTTCAACACTGGAAGGGTGAGAGATCTATTCCGTCTCCTCCACCTTGCTTGCTAATCCCCTTGACAGTATCTTCCCTTTGCAGGCGACCTCGTCATCGCGACTGTGAATGGCTCTGCCGCCGAGAACTTCAATTGTCTCCTCACCCCGAACACGCCGGCTGCGACCCTACCCCACCTAGCCTTCGAGGGCGCGACCAAGAAGACGCGGCCCCAGCTGCCCCCAAACTCCCTGGTCTACTGTCGCGTCGCGAGCGCCGGCAAGGACCTACCATCAGAGCTCACCTGTGTCGATCCCTCCACGGGCAAGGGCGAAGGTCTCGGTCTGCTAAAGGGGGGTATGGTGTTCAAGATCAGCCTGGGTATGGCACGGAGGATGCTTGCAGCGCGCGGAGGCATATCTCTGTTGGAAACCCTGGGCTCCAAAATCGGGTTCGAGGTCACCGTCGGCCGAAACGGACTTGTGCACGTTGATGGAGGAAACGTCAAGACGACATTGGCGATTGGGCAGGCTATACAAGAGGTGGATGCTGCGGCCCTCGGAGACGAAGCACAGAAGAAGCTTGCTGCCGCGACGCTGAAGCAATGTTGAGGAAGATACGCGGATTGCTATGTCAGACTTTGCAATCGCACGATGGAAGGATGGCGCCATTGTCACGCACGTTGGTCTATGTGAAGACTGATCGTAGGCGGGCTATCAGCTGTTGGCGGACAACTGGCTGTGAAGGGCAAAACTCGACGTTTGCGACTAGCACGCGCGACGCATGAGAGATCGGCGTCCATGTCAATGCCAGACTGAGTTGTCGACGGATGTTACATTGCCAGATTCCGTTGATTATCTGCGTCTGGTCGCACTGGATGAAGGCTGTTGGAACCTAATGAGCCCGCCTGAGTACATTAGAAGTGTTCCAGCGAGAGCACATCTGGAGTATCACGATTAGGTGATCATAGGCGGCACACCCCGTTGGAAGCAAGCAGGTGTCGTAGAACAATTGTTCAAAGGAGTAGTGTGTTTGTAGGCTGAATGATGAACATGTAATATATTTATATTTCTCTAGTATCTGTGCTTGACACTACGGGTCGTGAGCTCCATGAGACGCGACGCCGTCATAGATCAACTCTCAATCTTTGTCTCGTGTCATACACGTCAGCTCCGAGACCGTATGCCAAACTCAGGACCCTTTTTGTACGAAAGGTGGTGTGTCTGCGCCCCTCATAGTGACCCATCCCTGCTAAGCCGACGCTGTCGAGCAGTGTTTCATCGTTCTCTTTTAGCAGATTATCTTTAGGGCACAACACGCTGGGGGTCTCGGGGGAACAGGCTGCACATTCTGATGTTAGGCAATCCGAGCCAGAATTGTACAATCCTCTCCAGACCGAAACCACCTCCGGCGTGCGGCGGGCAACCGTACTTGAAACAGTCTACGTAGTCCTTGGTTCCAGCACCGGCGGGATCAATCGGGGGATCATGCTTGCGCATCTGCTCTGCGAGCAGCTCTGAGTGATGGATACGCTGCGCACCCGAGCAGATCTCTTGACCCCTCATGAACATGTCATAAGAGTTTGAGAGAGCAGGGTCGGCGGGTGAGGGCATCGTATATGCGGGACGGATAGCAAGAGGGAATTGGTCCAGAGTGTAGAAGTCGGTGTTGTACTTCTCGAGAACAAGACGGCCAAGCATCTTCTCTTGAGGTGTTCTGGAAACATTAGTCAAGCCTTTGAGGATTTCTCTTTCGCACTTACGTCAGATCGTCGTAGTCTCCAAGCTCCTCACCAGCTTCGCGCAGCATCTTGATACCTTCTTGGAAAGGAATTCTGGGAACGTTTCCGGACTGAGGAAGCTTGAACTCATCGACGTGATACACTCCTCTTACAAGTTCTGTCTCTTTCTTGTACCGTGCGTTGAGCTCGTTGAAGATGAAGAGCATCAGGTCTTCCAGCACACTCATGACTTCATGGTAGTTCTCCTGGAATTCCATCTCAAGATCCAGTCCAGTGAACTCAGTCAAGTGACGGGCCGTGTTGGAGTTCTCAGCGCGGAATACGGGACCGATCTCCATGACCTTTTGGAAGCGGGAGGCGATCAACATTTGCTTGTAGAACTGTGGTGACTGAGCAAGGTAGGCGGGGCGACCGAAGTACTTCAGCTCGAAGACATTAGCACCTCCCTCAGAGGCAGCTCCACTAAATCTCATATTAGTATCTGCAACGAATCACGACACGAATAACATACAGAATCTTTGGAGTATGCACCAGAACGAAGCCCCTCTTCGAGAGGAACTCCTGGAACAAGGCGCAAACACCGCTCTTGATGACGAAGATAGATTGGTTGATCTTGGCTCGCAGATCAAGTGTCCGGTTGTTCAACCTTGTGTTCAGACTGACGAGTGGGCGCTCGCCACCTTCCTCCTCTTTCTGATCCTCTTCCGCAGCAGTCTCAGTCGGCATGGGCCGTTCTGCGTCCGACACTTGAAGCGGTAGCGGAATCTCAGCACTGGCCTCGACGAACAACTTCTGGACATGGATCTCGAAATCGGTGATACTGGCACTCTTGATGGGCTCCTTCACACGCTTCACTATACCCGTAACGACAAGTGTGCTCTCGGTGCTAACGCTGCCGCAGAATTTGACCATCTGCTTGCTCAGCTTGTCGCTGGCCGCAACGACAGCCTGCACAGTGTTGAGGTTTTGTCGCAGGTTCAAGAAAGCGAGCTTCGCAGATTGCACCCTTGCGTTCTCAACCCAGCACCTGAATGTAATTTCCTTGTCCTCATTGTTGGCGACATCGGTAAGCTCAGTGCGCGGAGTTCCCGTAGGCTTGTACTCTTTGGATCCAATGAGGGGAAGTTCGCCATATGCGCCTGCGGAAACGTCGGCGCCGTCATCGGCTTCTTTCTTGGTACGCTCAGCGAGTTCGCGGGCTTTGGCTGCGGCCTTCTTCTCTGCCTGGGCTACTGTTAATATTATGGACTTGACGGGAAAGAGACTCTACTGACCTTCTCTTTCTCTTTCTGCGCCTTCTTCAGCGCGTTCTTGGAGGGCGGCTCAGCGCCAGCAGCTGCGGCGTCACTCATTGTGGTTGGATTGGGGGTGTTTTGAGTCGCGTTGTTCTATAGTCAGACGTGTGCTAGGGACTCACATTTCCATAGTGGGGCAGCCGTGGATGAATCACAGCCCCGCTATCCCCGCGGCGTCATAGCCCACTACGGGATCCTTGAACACCTGGGCTGTCTAAGTAAAATACAATGCCCGCCTAATAGCTTCAATGGTTCAGGATACATGTTTCAACTCTCATACAATTACTAACTAATGCAGCTGGGTATAGTAAAAATTGTCATTCCCGCTCAAACCCAATGCTTCCCTGACGCCCTGCAGCAAAACAAGCCGCTATGCTTCATGGTACAAAAAAAGGTCGTGTCCTCAACGATCGTTTTGTGATTCAGCCGCCAGCGCAACTATCTCATTCTCTTTGCAGTCTCTCACTGCTGGGTGTCGTCGATAGTCAGCCTTCAGCCAACGATGGACGTTCGACTGGAGGTCGACGCGCTCGCGTTCCCATCCCAAAGTTTCACTGTCTTGACAGCTGAATGCTTTGGTTCGTGACATGAGAATATATTGACGTGAGTGTCGTTGGCCGCCGCCGCAGCAATCATCAGTCGATGAGGGTGAAATGCAGTGACCGAGATAGGGGCAGATCGATCGCGAAGGAAACCCGAATAGGGCTCAAGGTGCGACACAGGCTGGCCGTTGTTGATGTTGAAGATCTTCACACGATGTCGTTGCGTGCCACTACACACGTTAACGTTAACATGTTTCGTAACCTTGGAATGTGATGAGCACTTACGTGGCAAAAACGGGAGCATGTTCATGAACGCTGAGTGTTCTTAGGGTGTCGGAAGTTGCTTGGATAGTCTTCACGCTTCGGTCCCAGCGTATGTCCCATAGCTTGACCTCACCGCCACGGCAGCCGCTCACAAGTTCACGCTGTCCACCGCGCTGCAGGTGAACGTTGGTGATCCATTGCTTGTGCTCTTTCCAGACCTTGACCATGGCGGTGGCGGGCTTTTGGCGTTGATCGTATACTCGGATGGCACCATCACCAAAACCAGCAACAAAGACGTCTCCCTCGACTTGATCAGAGGTTAAGGATGTAATGCAAGAACCGGATCGTGCGGGAAGGTCCTACTCAGGTCAGCTACGACATCACGTATGCGGAGAGCGCAACTTACATTGGTGCATACTTCTGTCCCAGCGTTCCACACGCGAATGACCTTCACGTCGCCAGCAACTAGGATAAGACCTCTCCCTTGCTGCCAATCGAATACCAGACCGGCGTTTTTGTTACTCGAAACAAGATCGGTAAGCGCGCGGAATCCTGTCACTAGTTCTGTCTCTCCTTTACGGTCGTAATTGCGGAATATCTTGATTACACCATCCGACGATCCTGTCATTAGTAGTGCCTGGTCGTCCTCGTTGATGAATCGCACGTCCGTTATTCTTGACTCGGGAGGGTTCCCGTTAGAGAAAGAGTTGATTCTGTTGACCGACTTTGAGTAGTCGAAAATGTTGACAGTATCCCGTGTATCTGTCACTACAAGATGGTCCTCAAACTGGTGGAAACACATCTTGGCAGGTTGGCTGAGGTTGTCGAAATATCCTCGTGGCACGTCCCAACGATTGGAAACGGCAATGTCTTTCAACGGCTGAGTCTCGGCAATGATCCTGTCGTTACGGTTCCTCCGCCAGAGTCTGCCATTATAGTCGGTACTTCCTGGTTCGTCGGCTTCTGTGGGCTTCATCTGAGGTTCGCGGAAGTACTCTACGGACCATTCGAAGAAGACACTCTTGAGTGGGATTTCTGGTTTCTCCGTCAAGTTCCTGTTCTTGAATCCTCGTGAGGTTGGCTGCTCTACGGTATGATACTTTTCAGGTGTCTGGGGGCGAGAGACCGCGGGAGTGTGGGCATCATCGGCAGCAGATCTCCCTGAAGATTTCTGTCGAGGGCTTGCTGAATCTTGGCCTGCCCAGAGATTCTTCAGCGAAGCACCGACACTCGTGGACTTTCGGATGCCACCGAAGAGTGACAAGTAGGTTGAGTCTTTGGTCGGTGTTGGGGGATTCGAGGCTTTTTGCGGCGCAGAAGTCTCTTCTACTGCACGGCGCATGGGTCGAGGAGCTGGCGCGTTTTGGAGAGCTTCGTCTAGTTGGGGCTGTACAAACTTGGCTAGAGAGGACTCGATAAGTGATATCAGGATGTAATCAACAACAGTTCCAGCGTCTTTTGCGATCTCCGGATGCGGATCGACTGACATGACCAGCAACTCTTTCCAAATGGCAGAGTATATGGTATTTTGCGAACAAGACGTCGATTCGGAAGCACTGCCCGTAGCTCCTGTACGTGCTTTCATGTGGAGCGCATCGGGGTTCTTGTCATCAGACTGCTTTGTGTCTGAGTTGGCGTAATCCTCCGATAGTTGCTCGAATGCGGCGACGATGAACCGGGTCTTGTAGCGGGCAACGAACGTTGAGAAGAAGATGAGGAGCTCTTTTCGCACCATACTATTACCGTCCATGGTCATAATGAGGATCATAGACGCGATTGACTCTTCGATGTTGGCCACCTGTGGGGTAACATCGCGGATACCAAGGAAGGACGCCAATGCATGCAGCATTGCTGCCCGTACCTCAGCAACGGGATCCACGATTAGCTCGCAAAGTCGTTCATGTGCCATGCACCGTATGCCGACCCACTTGGCTTCTTCGTAGTTGACCCAGAGCTTGCTCAGACAAAGGCACGACCACTGCCTGAGCAACGGGTTCTGCATATCTTTGAGATGATCCAAGCAGCTCTCTACAAGCTCTGTGCTTAGTGAAGCACGTTGTCCTTGGTTATAGTCTTTGCAGAACATGGAGACTATGAAGGCGCACATTGCGCGGTGTTCGCTTGCGTTCTGAATAGGTATACCTGTTTGAGTTTAGCTAACGGGCAGTCTTTGGGATTGAATTTTGAATACCAGAATTGGGATTGAATATGTTGATGAAGTACTGATAGCCATTGTCCTTGAGAAGATCGGCTTGGCAGGATTGATCGACAGCAAGAATTCGGGCCCAGATGAATACCATGACTGGCTTGAGCTCATTGGCTTGCGATTGTAGTAGCTTGAGGACGTATGGGAAGATGCCAATGCTGAGTGCAAGATTTACAGCCCAGGGGCCATGATCTAAGAAACTCGACAATAGGATCAACGCTCGGAGACGATGCACTTGACTGAGTAGTACTTGGAGCACTATAGGAAGTTGTTCCGGTACCTTTTGCTCCACGGCGCCCTGTGTCAGGTATACCTCGAAAGCGGTCAGCTGTTCAGAGAAGAAGTCGGAGTGTTTGTAGTTGAAGTCTTTCTCTCCGCGTGCCTCAGCCTGCAAATCCGGCAGCTGGGCCAGGATCAGCTCAACGGCCAAGTCCCAACTGCGCCAGAGCGGGTGGTTGTGTGTTTGGGGGATCTCGGGATGGGAGACGGGGTTGCAGTGGTATGCGCGCATGACGCGCTGTGCAAGAAGATAGTTGCGGAATAGAGCAGCAACCATCAAGTCCTGACGGAACAGTTTCTTGAACAGAGGTTTGGAGAGAGAGTTCCACGCGATGGTATCGGTAATGGCTGTGAAGATCCAGTTCAGCTCACCAATAGGCGTTCTACGCTCAGAGACTTTGCCTGGAATATTGTGGGCATCTCGTAGGCTGACCTTGCTCGGGAGTGGGTTTTGCAAGATGAAGAAGCGTACTGCCATGGTTATGGGGTCAGTTAGACAGGATGTGAAGATATCAGCAGGCAGCTCGGGGTTAGTAGGGAGAGACTCGCGCTCTCTGCATGCTGCCAGATGGATGCAATCACTGAAATCGACATGCTCGACGCTGGGATCTCTCCGGCGCGCCTCCTCAAACTCGGCCTGGTGTTTCTCGGCAAAGCGGTTGAAGTTGCTGATGATGAGGCCAGCATCGGAGCAGTCATAGACGAACAGACTCGGCGCGCCGATCCAGGATTGCAAGTCATAGAGCGACAAGGGAATGTACTGCGTGTAGTTTCTGTTGAAGACCCAGATCTCGCCGGAAGACGTTGGTTTGGGCACGCCATGGCCGTTGTAGTGGAACAAGACTCGCTCATTACGGGCATTCCGGCGCAGAGTTGACGCGTATTTCCTCGTCTCTTCGGTTGTGGGGTCTAGCAGCAGTTTGTAGCGCGTGCGCATGCTCAGCTGCTCGTACTGGGTCTGGAGGGCCTTTCCGATCTGGTTCATGGGCGTGTGGCCGGGCGTCTGGGAGGTAACCGTCGGGTCGATCCAGCACTCCTCCTTGGCACACGGGTTGGTCTTGATGACGTCTGGGGGATCAACGCCAATGTTGAGGCAGAGAGCGAGGACAGCCGAGACGGTCTTGAGGCGGTCTCGCATGCGCCATTCTTGGACGGGGAAGGCACAGTCCTGGTTCTTGGGGTGGCCGCCCGTCTCGTGTTTCTTGTCGGTGTAGTACATGAAGAAGTTTGAGGTGAGCAGGTTGCTGTACTCCTCCGAGTTGAGCTGGTCGTCCCAGCCATGGCGGATCTTGAAGTGGCCGTCGACGCTTCCCTCGTCGGTGCTCTCGGGCGGGAGGGCAGGATGGCGCGGCCCAAAGTCGCTCTTCGCGCGCAACATGCTGGGACGGGCAGACTGAGGGCCTATCGAGGCAGGGCGGGCAGGCGGCGCAGGTTCGTCGACGGGCGAGGCAGGCGCGGCATCGGCGGCGGCAGCGGTGCTGGGGCGCGAGGAGGCAGCGGGCTCGGGGTGGTGGGCGCCGTTCATGGCGAGGGGGGCGTGCGAGGCAAGCGGATTGGGGTGCATGTGGCCGCTGGCAAGAGGCAGTTGGTCGGCGGTTCTCATGGTGAGCTTCAGCGAGCAGCGACGGTCGTGATGGGGCCCATAGCGCGAGGCGGTGGCAGCGGGACGCGTGTGGTGAGAGCGGCAGGCACGAGTATGGGCCGTGGCAGTGGACGTCACGGCAATGGCACGTCTATTGCACAGTGCGCGTGGATCTAGGGCAGCAGAGGTGAGGGAGCTCGACAGTGCATGTCGTCGGCGCTAGGCCCGAGCCAGCGCGCGGTGAGAGATGCGCTCCACCTAGGCACCGCGACCGCGACCACGGAAGGGCAGAGCACGGGTGCAGCGCGGATGCAGTCTCGCATGGTTCGGTCGCAATGCTGGCTGGCCAACGGCGCAAACACTGGCTAGCCTCTGCACCATGGCGACGCGCCTCTTGCACTGAGGCGTCTTTGCAGGCCCGTATGCATGCTCCGGTGGCTGCAGCCAATGGCACGCCCGTAGCCTCGTCGGCGTCCGCTGATCCTCCCGGTCTCAGGGGCGCAAGGTGAACAGAGCAGACCGACCACCGTAACCCGTTGTCCGCCTGGTCGTCTTTCCTTGTGTGTCTACCGGACGTGTCGCCCTTGGAACTGCTGCGCCGTCGTCTGCCTCCGCATCCTCAGCAGGCCATAATACAGCCCCCCAAAAGCTGCCGCCGCCCATCCCTACCACTCTCTGCTGTCCTCTCCCCAGCCGTACGACATGCGCGCGCGCCCCGTCCATTGCTCTGTCTAATTACCTCACCCTCGCCAGCCCAGCCTCTGCGTGCGCTCCGCCTCTCCTCCCTCTGTCTCTGCATCCCAGGCCGAATGCGTGCGCGATAGGCCCCGGCCGCTCCAGCACCACCGCCCTCGCACCACCGCCGCCGCCATGTCCTTTCTCTTCGGCAAGAAGAGCAAGCAGCAGTCGAATACGCTGCCCCCAGCAACTCGGGAAATCACCTCGTCGCATGGCCCAGGCCAACCACCCCCCGCCGTCAATGGCACTGGCTCACGCGAACTCGAGAAGCCCCGTGGCGGCCCCCCGTCCCAGACACCCACGCCCGGCACCAGTGTGAACAACTCGTTGAGCTCCCTCCAGAATCCTGCAAATGCGCCCACCCCCGAGCCCAAGGCCCTGCGGGAGAAGGCCGACACCAACATTCAGGTACGCGCCATCGCAACTTCCTCGTGCCGCGCCTGTGCTGACTGCGACAGAACACGAACCCCAGATTTGCCGGCAATTCGCCAGACTCGCCTTACCCCTGGTCCTCCCGCCGCCTGAACTTCACCGCAGGCAATCCGTTCCCGCGATACGGCGCCGCCATCAATGCCACGGCTTCCAAGGATGGCACCATCTACCTCATGGGTGGACTGGTGGGCGGCGCGACGGTCAAGGGTGATCTGTGGCTGACAGAAATGGGCAACGGCAGCATGGCCTGCTATCCCATCTCCACCACGGGAGACGGCCCTGGTCCCCGCGTCGGTCACGCCAGTTTGCTCGTTGGCAATGCATTCATCGTCTTCGGAGGAGACACCAAACTGGCTGACAACGATGACCTGGACGATACCCTGTATCTCCTCAACACATGTGCGTAGAGCCTGGAATGACCTATACCTCCGACTAACCTGTCGCAGCTACAAAACACTGGTCGCGCGCACTACCACAAGGCCCCCGTCCCACCGGTCGCTACGGACACACCCTAAACATCCTCGGCTCCAAGATATACATTTTCGGCGGACAGGTTGAGGGCTTCTTCTTCAACGATCTAGTAGCGTTCGACCTGAATTCATTGCAATCTTCGGCCAGCCGATGGGAAGTGTTACTACCAAACACCAAGGAACAGGCCTCTCCACAGGGCAGATCCCCACCAGCCCGCACCAATCACTCGGTGGTGACTTGGAACGACAAGCTCTATCTGTACGTATCCCAATTTCTTGCCTTGTTCGAACTTTGATTGACTCATTGTTTTCAGGTTCGGTGGCACAGACGGCATCACCTGGTTCAACGATGTCTGGACCTATGAGCCACGTTCCAACGCGTGGACGGAGCTCGACTGCATTGGTTACATTCCTGTAGCCCGCGAAGGCCATTCTGCCGCCCTCGTAAACGACACCATGTACATCTTTGGCGGGCGCACTCAGGAAGGCGTTGATTTGGGCGACCTTGCCGCATTCCGGATTTCCTCCCGCCGCTGGTACATGTTCCAAAACATGGGCCACTCCCCGTCAGCCCGATCAGGACATAGCATGACCGCATTTGGAAAGCACATCGTCGTCTTGGCTGGCGAGCCCAGCTCTTCAGTCAGTGACAGGAACGAGCTCAGCCTTAGTTACATACTGGACACATCCAAGATAAGGTATCCGCCCAATGAAAGTGCTCCTCCACCACAACCGCAGAACACCCAGCGGAAGATGAGTGGTGGTGAGAGAAGCAATGTTCCTCCCGCTAAAGTCGGCTCCCCTCCAACGCGCGAGAGCATGATGTCCGGCCCCCAAATGACAAGAGCCCCAGAGAATATGGGCAACGGCATTAACCCAGGATCACGGCTGCCTCGTGCAGCTAATCAGGGGCCCCCAGGCCCTCCGCCACTTCAGCAGCCTCCGCAACCCCGTGAGAATGGCGTTGTCGTACAGGGTGCCGCGAAGCCCAGGAGCAAAACTCCCACCAAAAACGAACGCGGATACGGCCCACCTATCGATACAGGCGCTGTATCCGCCGTGGACAGAGACAACATGTCACCCATGACCCGCGACAGCCCGTCTACGAATGACATGCAAAGGAAGGCTTCGGATGCTGTAAGCCAACGTACCCCGAAGGAGTCTATGGACACTATGCGCACCGCTAGCACCACCGTTTCACGGAACACGTCCAAGTCTCACCGTGCGCAAGCTTCTCAAGATAGCACAGACCAGGCAATGAGGCAGTCTTTCGAAACACAGCAGCATCGCGGCTTTGTCCGTGACGCTGATCAATTACCCAGCGAAGGCCTGAAGAACGCATCGCTCGCCAACGACCAGAGAAATGCTGACCTGGTCAGAGAACTTGAGCACGTCAAGAGTCGCAACGCATGGTACGCCTCCGAGCTTGCACTTGCCCGTCGAGCAGGTTACAGTTCGGGCAACTCCACAAGTCCTGTATTTGATGAACGGTCGGCCGACGCGTTTCGGGATGAAGACAGACCTTTGCTGGAGGCGCTTCTTAAGATGAAGACCGAGCTTGAACGAGTGCAAACGTCAATCAAAGCCCAAGGTGACGATGCTGCAAAGAGGATCGCTGAAGTGGAGAGGCAGCGGGATGCAGCCGTCAGCGAAGCCATATACGCAAAAACCAAGTTAGCGGCTCATGGAGGCGGTAGTCAGAACGGAACCCCACAGCCAGATGGAGCTCGAAGCACAAGTACACCTGACGCCGATCGCCTCCAGGACATTAGCCGTCGGTTAGCTACATCTTTGGCTGCTCAGGGCGACCTGGCTACCAAGGTGGAGCATTTGACTCGTCAGATTGACGCCGAAAAGAAGGCCAAGCAGCTAGCTGAGGAAACCGCTGAAGCTGCCCAGAAACGCGTACAAGAACTGGACTCGACCCGACAAAAGGCCACGGCTGAATCAGAGAGTCTACGCGCCGAGTTGCACGAAGCTGAGCGTATCGCAAGAGAAGTTTCCACTAGCGCCGCAGAAGCGGAATCGGCATCAAAGCTGCTAGCCATCGACAAGCAAGAGCTGAGCGCCAGGGTTGCTAAGGTGTCCGAAGAATCGAAAACTCAGTCTTCCGTCATTCAATCTCTGCGCGATGCGGTTTTCGCATCTACAGAGAAGTCAACCTTGTTGGAAAAGAAACTGAACGAGGAGCGGACGCAAAGCGAGAACCTGCGCCAGAAGTTGAGCCAGCTTCGTAGCGAATACGAGGCACGCGTCCTGGAACTGGAGACTACGACACAGAAGCTTCGCGATGCGGAGGAGCTAGCGGAGAGCCATGCAGAAGAGGCACGCCTTCATCGAGCCACTGTTTTCTCTGGCCTGCAAACGATGACGGAGCGTTCCGAGCACGATGGCGCAAACGCCGATGAGCGCGTTGTGGTGCTGCAACAACAAGTCGAAGCTGCAAATGCCATGGCCCGCAAGAACCAGACAGCAGCTGATCAAGCGTCGGAGAAGCTTCGACGAGCAGAAGAAAGAATCGCAGGTCTTGAGGCCTATCAAGAGCAATCTAGTCGTGAGGGACTGACCATCCGTAAACAATTACAACAGGCTATGCGAGATGTACAGCTCTCCGAAGCTGAACGTACCGAGCTTCGCCAACAACACGAACGTCTGCGTCTTGAGAGCAATGCGTTTGAAGTCCAGCTCAAGACTCTTCGCAATCTTCTTGATGAAAGAGGTGTGAACCCTGTCGATACGCGACGCTCTAGGGTACTAGACAGTCCAAACTCAAGATTTGGCACACCTGAGTTCAATCGCGTTCGCGAGCTGGAACAACAGGTGGATTCTATGACTAAAGCACATGAGGAGTTGCGTTCCATGTTCGAGGAGCGTGAGCATGAGGTCAGTAAAGAATGGGAGGAGAAGCTACAGGCGCTTCACAACGACCACCAAGCTGCCGTCAAGTACCTCCGTGGTACAGAGAAAATGCTTTCGAAGATGAAACAGGAGCTTGATCGTTACAAGAGCGCGAACCTGAAGCTCGAGGAAGAACTCACTCAAGCGAGACAAGATAAGCGTAGCCCTGCTGACGAAGCTAATCACGCCGAATTGGACGCAGAACGCACAGCACTCCGCTCCGAGTTGGACAAGTCGCGGGAGAACATGGAAGCTACCGTTTCGCGTTTCGAGACTCAGTTGTCCAAACTACAGTCCGACCTGGCTTCCGCTCGCGCCGATGCCGAGACGGCAACAAATGCCACGAAGCAGGCCGAGCATCAGGCGGCTCAGTTTCAGGCAGACCTCGAATCGCTTCGCCGACAGTATGCACAGACAGAAGAGCGTGCACGCGAAGCTGAGAGCCGCGTCCAAATGTTCCTCGATCAGTTTGAGACATCGGTTGATAACTACCGCCGCCAATCTCAGGTTCCGGCTGAGAACGCCCACCCTGAACACAGTCGCCACCGGGCACACGATAGCGTTGCATCGGCCGAGTCTCTGTACAGCCACAACGATGGCTCCAGCACGCCAGAAGCCATACCCCGCCCTTCATCTTCGGCTACACGAAACTCCATGGCCCTTGACAATCTTGCTTCTGAGTTAGACGCACTTAGGAGTCACTGGGAAACTACCAACAAAGCTTACCGATTGAGCGACCGCTTTGATTTTGAACGCATGCCTGAAAACGATAACACTGACGATGTGGATGAACTTTCGCAATGGAGGAAGAGGGTGGAGAGCGACGATGGTCCACAGACTGCCACAGGCAGCCAGGACCCAAAATCTGTTCAGCCGGCTGCAACCATGATCTCGCCTACACAAGTCCACGGATCTTCGTGACGGCACACACGAACCTTGAAACGCTTTGCTGCTACTTGATGGGACATGTGTTCAGCGATTTGTAAGGCGTAATTTGGGTTTTTTTTTTACACTTTCTCCTTCTCATTGTACCATCGTGTTTCGATGGGATTTCGTTTTATACCATTTTTGCTATTGCAGGATCATTGACTCAAGACTCTTGAGCTTCTTGCGCCTTGGTCCACTTTCTGGCACTCAGTTGATGTTGCTCAGTTTGCGCATCAATGACGTAGCGATTTGCAAATCATGTCATGGATGTCAGAGGAGTTTATTGATTCAGGAACAACTACTGGCAAATGTAGGATTTTGATATCTTAATGTATATGATTTGGTATTTCAAAAAGTGAGCCTTTGGCGCGCGCATGTTTGTTCATTCTATTGTTCGAGAAAGAGGCTGTTGACTCTTCACAAAAAAGTGAAGGTGAAGGGGACTCGACTAGCGCCCCGACCTCGTCGCTCTCCCACGTGGTACAATAGGAACAACGGGCTGTGATTCGCCAGGATCGACCAAACAATACGGTGATATGAAATTTACAAGCATCTTCGAGCTCCAGAATGGGACTTTGTACATGAAAAAATCACGCACTATTGTCCGACGTCTCGACAATGGAGAAAACGATACATACGGGGCAGCCCACGGGTCTAGGGCTAGTATAACATCTCTACAGCTTCTGGTCCTTCTCCTCCTTGCAACCTACTTTCTACTCACCAACTTCTATCTTTGCTCAATTTCTTCTTCTTCTTTCAAGTTGCCTTGCTTCTGACGCCGGTCGTCTCTATATTCTCATACTCAAACTTCTTCATCCCTCGGTCTGGCACCGCTTTTTTCGAGCTACCATGTCTTCACCCCAAGCTCCAGACTCTTCGGCTCGCTCGGAGGCGCCAGATTCAGGTGCTGGTGGACGCAACGTTTCGACTGTTCTTCCTGATGTGCCTGCCGACGCACCTATCGACGTCCCTGGAAAATTGACCCCAACCTCGCCTGCTCCTCGCTCGGAGCACTCGAATTCGTTCGATGCCGTCCACGACGCCTTTGTCGGTATCCCTGACTTGCCTGTCGACGGCAACCCCGAGCTATCTGCCTTCAACCCCTTCCAGTCCATTGATTCCGGTCTTCATCAGCAAGGCGACGGCTTGGGTGATCTTTCTGGTTTCCAGTTTGACGCCGACTTTGCTCAACACCAAGATCTCGGTCACAACGAACAGGCCAACGACCACGCCAACGATCACGGTGCCGTCCACGATGCCTTCGCTACACTTGCAACAGCATCCACCAACAACCTCGACTTCGGCATTGGAAACATGGACTTTGACAACACCGCGTTCGACTGCAACGAGTTCACCGGCAACCAAGACAACGCCGACTTCACTGCCACCAACTTGGCGCTATCCCTACAGCATACACTTGCTTCGACTCAGACTCAAGATGGAGGCTGCGCATCTACCGTCGAAGAGCACACTGCACAAGCCTGTAACGAGAAGCCGCAAGTTCCAAAGTACAGCAGTTCTGATGCTGAGTTCAACTTTGAGGAGTTCTGTGCACGCTTTCACTCTGGAGAACTCAGTCCAGCTCAACAGGTTAAGGCTGTCGCCGCCTTGACCGCGAAGAAGAAGGATGCCGTATACCAGGATCTGATGCGCTCTCTTGGATTCCGACCGGCCAAGCCAGCTGCTCCGGTCCCGGAGGGAGCTCTCACAGAGGACAACTACTTACCCATTCCATGGGAGCCCGAGATAGATGAGGATGGGTATGAGATCATACCCATTGAATTCCAAGCTCTCGAGCCTGATCCGGAGTATCCACCCGTTCAGCCCATCTATCCAGCATTTAGCGGGCGCTTCAAGACCGGCGCAGCCGCTAGAGCATACCGCAAGCGCGCCCGCGTTCCAAAGAAGGGCCCAGCACCAGATGTCGAGCGCGTCAAGAAGTATGGACGTAAGTCACAGCATATTCATTATTGTTCCAATATGAACTAATCTGATCTCTTCCTAGGTACGTACTGGGTACGCCGTATCTACGATTCCATGATCGACGTCTCCGACGTCCGCGACAGCGAGAAGTCGATCAACGTCGTTCGCTTTGAACAAGAGGCGTACGATCCCACGGATATCGAGGCTACGGCTCACCACGTCTTCGACGAGGCCATCGCCGTACACAAGCGAGGCTGGGTTCGCCCCAATATCTACCACAAGAAGGTGGTTCGCGGCAAGCTCATGGATATCAGCCAGACGAGCGTGGAGAGGCGCTTGGCCCGTATCTGTTTGTTGTTGCGGCACGTGAAGGCGGCGTGCGATGATGCCTTGCGTGGAGGTCTTACTCTTGCGCTCTTGTGCGACAACCCTGAGGCTAGGGGCTCCACCAAAGACTCGAACAACAATGGCAACGGAAAGCGTGGAAAGAGAATGAAGGTCGCGACGAAGATTTTGGGGGCTGGGTTCATGATTGCGGCTGCGGCAGATGACGAGAAGCCTGACGAAGAGCATGGCGAGAACGAAGAAGGGGAAGACGAAGGCGAGGAGCGAAGTGGTGATGAGTTTTGGTGGTGATGGTGGCGGCAATGGATGCCAGATCTTCACTGCTTTTCGATCCATTCTTTTTGAGCTCTCTGCTTGAGCGGCTGGTCCGCACAAGAGGCTTACATGTCCGTTCGACATCAACTTCCATATCACGTAGCCTTTTTCAAGCTCAGTAGAACTTCACACCTCCAACGCTTTCTACTTCTTGTTTCGTGAACTTGGTACTCGGTGTCTTTTGTTGGTCCTTATCCGGTGATTGAGTAGCCTCTTGGATAGCAGCATCTTTCTGTGCCTTCCTCCTCCTCTTACTTTGGAAAAGAGCCTCCTCGTCCTGGATATCTTTCAGAACTATCACATGTCAGCTTCCAGACTGCCTCTAATCATGTCGTGTTCCAGAGTGTTGGCTTACCCTCAGCCCATTCTCTTTCATCCGCCTCATTCCCCGTTCCCAAAACCGCTTCTACAGAGACGTCTTCCCCTCTCTGTACACGCTCAATAACCTCTTTCAATACCCCAATCTTCGCTTCGGCTTTGTGAAGGTTGTGTGTCCTCTCCTGCTTCAACCATAATATCTGGATAGCCTGGCTGCCAACGAGCAATCCAAGAATGATGTACGGGGTAGCGGGGTTCCATTCTTTGCGCCTAGGTCTCTCAGAGCGCGTCTTGACTGGCGTTGGTATCAGAGAGGCCCAGAAGCTCGGCTGAACAATGCGCGGGAGGGATATGAAGCGTGGGTGCGACAGCGGGGGTGCGAACATGGCGAAAGCGCGCGCATTCGGACGCGTAGGCGCGAGTAGGGCGGTACGGTGGCCTACGGGCATGCGTAGCAGCTGGCGGAAGAGTCCGGACGGATCCATGGCTAGACGTTGTTTCGATAGGTGTGCTTAGGGCGCGTGGGATGGAACTTTTGGTCTCTCTACCATATTTTCGGATGCAGCGGCTCGAAGTAGTTAGCGTTGTTGGAGATGCCGAGGTCCCGCCTGCATCTCGCATCATTGACATTGCTCCATAAGCGTCATGTCTCTTTACATTCACGACGCTCGAATATGAGTAGATTTGCAAACAAAGAAGGCGCAAGAGGAGCCGCAGGAGGCGACGAAGAGGATCTGTCGCCATTTCAGAAGGTATCGCAATGGTTTGAGGCCATACGCGACAGTGATTACGATGCATGTTACCTTGTCCATGCAACTACGCTGCTCTAATGCTATATCTGTAGGGCCACGATGCTATCCTTGCGCGAGAACTCAAGGTCGAATCAGTTACCTATGCGCCGACAAGCAGCAATCCTCACGAGTCGCGCAACGTCATGAGCTTCACGGTACCTAAGCAGCTGTGCAACGCTGGTGGTATGCTTCATGGCGGAGCCGTGGCTTTGATCTTTGACATCACGACTTCCATGGCCATTACGCCTTGTATCCGCGAAGGGTTCTGGGATGGTGGACATGTCTCACGTAATTGTAGGTGCAATCTTGAGGCATCCAAGAGGTTGGAATATGGAGTGTGCTAACTCGGCATAGTGAACACGACCTACCTTAGGCCTGCCGCTGAGGGCACAAAGGTCTTTGTCGAGAGCTGGGTCGTCCATCTTGGGAAACGATTAGGCCAGACGAGGGGAGTGATGAGGCTGGGGTCTGAAGACGGCAAAGTCGGCTATACCTGTGAACACGGGAAAGTGAGCCTGGGTAGTAATCTGTAATAAATGCAAACGTTGGGGGCTGATAGAACGAAAGACGGCTAAATGATGCACATGTTGTGAGGTGATGGGGATTGCGACTAGTGGACCCTGTATGTCATAGGTAGCCGTGTAGCCAACCCCAGCGCCAATGCATAGCTGCCATGGCCATACAGTAGGCTTCCCACGGCACCCGCGACTTCCACTACCACCGCACCCACACACACCCAATCATTGCGCCAATGGACCTTGGAGATGAAGGGAGCTCTCCGTGGGGAGGTATGTGTCTCTTGTCTTGCCGACGACACTGCGCACAGCTGACAAGCCTCCAGATGTGCCCTCACGGTCGAGCCCTGCGCCGAGTACTCACAAAGTAGAGCAGAACGACAGCCTGGACCCCGAATCCTCCACGACCTCGTCCAAGCCAGCGACCGATGCTGCCCCTACAGCCTCCGCCGCCCCGCGCTCGCCTGCAGGACGCGGCCCCAGAAGGCGACAGTATGGCCTGCAATCCACCAAGCTTGAGGCTGTTGATGACCCGCTGGGCCCTCTGGGTGCTCCCTCGCCGTCGACAGGCCCTGAGGTTGCTCCTCCAGCGCCGCCTCAGAAGGAAGCTGCTGCGTCGCGCACCACTCGGGCCGCCCCCGACGCCTCCACGCCTTCGCTGCGCGGCATGATGGATTCGGTCGACCTTGATGACGACGACGCGCAGCTACGCTCTTCCCAAGGAGCCAGAGTACCGCCTCCAGTACAGGCTCCTTCGAATGCCACACCCCAGCGCCAGACACAGCCAAGCGTCAGCGTCGAGCAGGCCGCGAAGCCGTCCTTTGCCATTTCGGTCGGCGACCCTCACAAAGTCGGTGACCTCACGAGCTCGCACACAGAATACTCTGTTACTACCAAGACGACGTCCAAGGGCTACCGCAACCCCGAATTTACCGTCTCGCGCCGCTACCGTGACTTCCTCTGGCTATACACACAACTGCACAACAACAACCCCGGAGTCATTATCCCTCCACCACCGGAGAAACAGGCCGTTGGGCGCTTCGAAGCCGATTTTGTTGAGTCGCGACGCTCCGCTCTGGAGCGTATGCTTAACAAGGCGGCTGCGCATCCAGTATTGCAACACGACAGTGACTTGAAGCTGTTCCTCGAAAGTGAAGCCTTCAACATGGACATCAAGAACAAGGAGCGCAAAGATCCCGGCATAAGCGAAAGCAAGGGCATGTTCGGCTCTATGCTCTCTGGCAGCAGTGGTAAATTCGTTGAACACGACGACGTACGTACAACGTTTCTCAAGATTAGTCACTATACTAACGGTACCATAGTGGTTCCACGACCGCAGAATCTACCTCGATGCTCTAGAAGCACAGCTCAAAGCTCTTCTCAAGGCTACTGACTCTGTAGTCACACAGCAGAAAGGTCTAGCTGAGGCGTGTGGCGACTTCTCGGCTTCTCTGCATTCTTTGTCTGCTGTCGAGTTATCGCCATCTCTGTCTGGTCCGCTTGATAGCCTATCCGATATCCAGATTCGCATTCGAGAGCTTTACGAGCGCCAAGCCCAACAAGACATCCTCACCATGGGCATCGTAATAGACGAGTACATTCGTTTGATAGGTTCTGTAAAGACCGCGTTCCAGCAGCGACAGAAGGCCTACCATTCCTGGCATTCTGCCGAGCAGGAGCTACAGAAGCGGAAAACCAATCAGGACAAACTCTTGAGGCAGGGCAGATCACAGCAAGACCGTCTGAACCAGCTCAGCGCCGACGTTGCGGATGCCGAACGCAAGGTTCACCAAGCAAGGCTGCTTTTCGACGATATGGGTCGTCTGATGCGTAGTGAGCTAGAGCGCTTTGAGAGAGAAAAGGTCGAAGACTTCAAGTCAGGCGTGGAGACCTTCTTAGAGAGTGCTGTAGAAGCACAGAAGGAAGTAAGTTCACCTACCACGTCTGATATTCCGGCTTACTGACTGGCGTACTAGCTCATCGAGATTTGGGAGACTTTCCTGATGCAATTAGACACGGATGAAGGCGATACTTTCGTCCCTCCCGCGGGTGTCGTCGCTTCGTCGAACGTGGATGAGGCACCAAGTAACGATTCTACCAATAACCAAGACTCAGAAAGACCGGAAGTGGGTAACGAAGGTGTGTCAGAGGACCAAGACTAGAAGGGCTATACGAGTCGTGAAGCCTTTGCCATGTGGGAAGTGTGGGCGCGGCGTTGTGAGGATTAGCGCTCATGTCGGGATAACAACCCCCGATTCCCGTATATACCGCACGGGTTAGAGATACTCGGTGCTCGCTAGACAGTATGTCAAGTGACCCGCATGTGGATACTGGATAATTCATAAACTGGGATGCGTGGAGCACCTCCCTGTTTGGATTTGCTAAGATCATTGCAAGTAATCTAGCTCATGGTTCCTATATAGTACTCATTGACGTCATTGGTGGTCTCATGGCCCTCTTGCGTTTCGTTTGGGATTCTATCTCGGGAAGGTATCCGATAAACACCATGTCCTGGCATGAGATGTGTTGCTGATTCTCGTCGAGCCACTACGCGAAGTTTTCAGAAGCCGCTCCTTTGCACCTGTTGCATCGTACGGTATGCCGCTCGCTCCCTCGGTGCCATGTATCTGACGTGTCTCGGCCACAGGCTTCACAAGCATTTGTTGGGAGTGTCTTTGCGATGATAGTCTCGAGGAGTGACGCTCTTGAAACAGTCAAGACCTTAACGATACTTGAAGCCTTGAGGCCTGTTCTTCCGCCACGCTCAGTAGACAAAAACTTCCACTCCTGCAGGACGCTCAACCACCACAGGAACCTTTGTTCTTTGGGCCCCAGAAGAAGTCGATATGTCGGGTCCGCGCTCGTTTGTCGAGCAGCCCATTCAGATTGAAGGTCTTCCGTGTTCAGGTGTGGATACGCAAAGTCCGCTCTGGATGTGTAGACTGAGGGGTATTTCGACGCAAAGACATCCTCATTGATACTGGTGAGGCTGAAACGCGCGAATGGACAATGGTCCGCTAACTCTTTCCATGATTCGTTCGCGGTTGTAAGGCCATCTACGCCGGGGAAGATGATCAGCACGTTGACACGGCGGTCTTCCAGCATTGAATGATAGTGTTCAATTACGTTCTGAACGCTTTCGCGATATTCTGCGTTTTTCTCAAGCAGTCCAAAAACCGTGCTTCGAGAAGATGAGTACCCTATGAGGTATGGCATCCAGATCGGCGTGGGTGCTTCTAGCTCATGAACGCCGTCCGGGCCTTCGGTGCGGTCGTGGGGCAGCGCAAGACGGTTAAAAGTTCGTTCCCAGAGAGTATACAAAGCGTCAGCAGCGTTCTTGGCCTCGGTCGCCGAGTCATCGTACGCCCACGAACTAGATCTGCCGCTGGTTCTGCCACAAACCAACACAATGTCGTAAGGGGTATTGATGTCGTCGGCGGGATTAGCAACGTGCCGGTCCGAGCCGAATAGCGCTTAGGCATCTTCGGAAGCCTCGATGCATTCGTCGTCAAACTGCGTGTCGGCACCGCTCGATTGATCAATGGTGTTTTCACAGAATGGCGGGTTTTGAATGTCGACGCCAACGCAGTACCCATGTTCTTGCATGAGGGAGTCCTACTCGACCTCAGTGTCGACATGTCGCCGGACAACGTAACACCAGCGTCTTTTTACCCGCTTCTCCTGTGTATGTGGCTGCAGTCCAAGGGAGCCGTTCTGAGTAACGGCAACGATGGCCCCATGTAGTTCCTCTTCGTTCGCTCTCGACATGATTTCAAGATCTTGCTCGTCGAGTTCCCATGTGCCAGGCGCGTCTTCTGCAGATGCTTCTCGCATGGTCGTGTTGTAGGCGTCTTGTACCTCCTCGTTTCAAGGCCCGATGGACCCTTGGGTCGCCAACGCCGTGACCACTTCACCCACGACTGCAGTTCGTAGCACCCATCCAAGCCCACGTGCGCGCTTGCCAGCGATGTTGGCTGGCCGTCTGGTCTCTGCTATCACGCCGCGGGCCAGCCATGCGACAAGCATGCCACAATCGTCCTCGTACTGGAGTAACACATGTGTACCATCAGGCCTTGACTTTACACATTGACAATTGACATCATTGGCTTTCAAATTTTTATCTATGCGTTTCGTTACATCCTACATGACAGTGCCTTGCGTCATCATAATCGGAGGTGCGCGTCTATCCGCTCCAGTTTTCGCTTCCTTCGGCGTGATGTTGCATGTCGGGCCAGGCGCGGGGTTGAGAACACTGTATCGTCAGCTGTTGGCCAAGTAGGCGCCGGCAAAAGAGGCGGTTCGCAGCCGGCTAATTCATCGCGGGCAATCGCCGACATCTTCGATGAGAAGCACCGTATATAGCTGGGCTGTCGTGCGAGGGTATCGCAAACGATACACATAACGTCTAACCCACCATCATGCCGCTAGTTCGTAATCCCATCCTTCCAGGTTTCAACGCGGACCCATCGGTCCTGCGTGTTGGAAATGACGGTAAGATATTGTTGTGTTCAACTTGAGAGAATGAGCTAACCAGAGTACCATAGTGAGTATTACAGTTCCTACAACTCCCCGATTTCGACTGCGGGACTACCAGGAAAGCCACCGTTAGGATTTTTCGATGTGATCTGGGGATTGTTGAACCTCGGACCTTAGAAGTAGGACATGGCACAGACTAACCTTGGAATTGTGTCAATTAGTACTACATCGCAACATCCACTTTTGAGTGGTTTCCGGGAGTGCAGATACACCACTCCACGGATCTTGCCAATTGGGAGCTCGTGACACGCCCACTGAGCAGGAAGAGTCAATTGGACATGCGCGGTGACCCCGATAGTTGCGGTACGTATTCGATCAAAATTGATTATATTCGCGCATTTCGTAACAGACTTTAGGTGTATGGGCACCTTGCCTCACACATGACGGCAGCAAATTCTGGCTGGTGTACACAGACGTCAAACGCAAAGATGGCTCCTTCAAAGACACGCCCAACTACATCGTCACTGCTGATCGCATTGAGGGTCCGTGGTCTGACCCCATTTACATCAACCACTCAGGATTCGATCCTTCACTGTACCATGATGACGATGGCAAGAAGTACTTCATTAATATGCTGCAAGACCACCGAAGACGTAAGCAGTTCTTCGTTGTAAGTGAATGCCTTCCGGCGACAAGTCGTTGCAGCAGATACCGAGCTCATGGATTTACTTGTAGGGAATCAGAATGCAGGAATGGGATCCTAAAACGAAGAAACTTGTTGGCCCATGGAAGACTATCTTCCCCGGTAGCGACTTAGCTCTGGTAGAAGGCCCGCATCTGTACAAGCGGAACGGGTGGTACTACTTGTTGACTGCTGAGGGCGGCACAGCATATGAACACGCCTGCACTTTGGCACGATCCCGCGATATCTGGGGCCCATACGAACTGCATCCTCAAAAGCACATCATCACTTCCAAAGACGCACCGCTAGCTTCGCTGCAAAGGGCGGGTCATGGAGATATAGTCGACACTCCGGACGGCAAGACGTACATTGTCCATCTGGCTGGCCGCCCTACAACACAATTCCGTCGCTGTGTTCTTGGGCGTGAGTGCGCTATTCAAGAGGCTTACTGGGACAAGGATGATTGGCTATATGTCAAGAACGGGCCCGTTCCATCTCTTCATGTCGAACTGCCGGCAGCGCGCGACGATACCGCATACTGGGCTGAGCAGCGCTACGAATTCAACAGCAAAGATGGTCTCCACAAAGACTTCCAGTGGCTCCGCACACCAGAGCCAGAGCGCATCTTCGATGTCAAAGATGGTGCTCTGCAACTCATTGGGCGCGAGGCCGTTGGATCCTGGTTCGAACAAGCCCTTGTTGCACGCCGTCAAACGCATTTCTCCTATGATGCCGAGACAGTCGTTAGCTTCAGCCCAGACGACGAACGCACATTCGCAGGCCTGACTGCCTACTACTGCCGCTTCAATTTCTTTTACTTGACCGTCACGGCCGACTCTGACGGCAAGCGTGAACTGCTCATCTTGAGCTCGGAAGCTTCGTGGCCGGACGGCAATTTGAAACTCCCGCTCGCGGAGCCGGTGTCACTCCCACAAGAGGGCAAGGTACGATTGGCGCTGAGCATTCGGGGTAGAAAACTCCAGTTTAGCTATGCGCTAGAGGGACAAAAGGATCTGACAGAGATTGGACCGGTCTATGATGCTTCGATCCTGAGTGATGAGTGTGGTGGTCATCAAGCGTGAGTTACTTTCCTCTATCAATTACATGATGATGCATGCTGACTTTGCAAACACAGACATGGAAGCTTCACGGGCGCATTTGTGGGTATGGCGGCATCTGATTGCAACGGCACAGAGAAGGTGGCGTCTTTTGACTACTTCATATACAGGCCTGCTCACCACGAAACGGACCGCTACGATATGTGATAAGACAGTATATATTCGTCGGCACCCCGGTGTAGCACAGCTCCATTCAATATCGAAGATGCCCTGCTTGACATGGTGCACGCACAAGTCCGTAATCTCATCAGAAATGTATGCCTACAGCTTGGCTGAGGCATCTATTGCACGAGGGCACGAATACGTGTTAGACAGGATGTGATAACCGGTAGTGTTGATACAAGATCGCGGCTTGAAGTGTTTCAGACCAGCATCCGTAGCGCCGGGTCTGCTCTAGTCTGAACTATCGGCAAACGGCACCATGACTCGCGTAGAATTTGGTGTTACACCATGGTGAGATGGGGCTCCAAGTGGAGCCTTTTCAAAAGTACGGACTCGAGGTGTTGTACAAAGTCGGAATTGTGCAGTCCAAGGCTCAAAAGCAATCTCAGGCTGATACGGCTGTCGTTCATCTGTCTGTGTCGCAGATCTCTGTGTCCTGACCCCTGCGTCTCAGCACCGTTTCATAGCATGACCGCGAATCCACGATGGACTACATAGAGGCTGAGTTGAACCTCAACTTGTCGACAGATATTAAATTCATCTTAATTACTAAGAGATCTAGCTGAGCTCAGCTTCTTCGTTCGATCGACCCGGCCCGCCATACACGCAGACATTGCGCAACAGTACCCTTCCGACTTCAACCCCAGCATAAGATGTGGGCACCAAACCGCGTAACTCCAGGAGCGAAACGCACACCATCTGTCCATTCTATCGCGTCCTTTCAATCAGGAAGTCGCCCCGTTTCGATGAGTTCACCTCAAATGCAGAGACGACCGACGAATTACGAGTCAGACAACTACTCTGACCTGGGTTCAGAGGACGAACAGCCACAGCCACAGCAATACTCCCGTCGTCCACAAGACACCTCCATGTCAGCCATGGCGCAAATGCAACGACAACAGCAACAACCTAACCCCACAGCACCTTTGTTCTCTCAGAAGAAGGCAAACGATGTCGTACACGTAGTCAGCGCGAACAAACCGCAATATCAAGACCAGCGAACCTTTGTTGAGCGACCAGTGGACGACGATGCAACATCGCGATCTTCCACTCTGGATGGCAACGAGGAGGACGTCCCCTATCCATCGAAGAAGTCGTTGGCGCCTTCAGCCACGAAGATGAGCCTCACAGGCCAGGAGCCGGTATCTCCAGCACCCGCACCGCATGTCCCTGGTCCTCTGGAGTCGCAACTTGCCGCCCTAATGTCCAAGCTTGTCTACATCGAACAATCGAATCCTGCCATATCAATCAAGCCTGAAGAGTACGAGCAGACGATGGCGCGTCTGAAAGCGTTGGAAGACGAGAAGAAGACATGGTGGAAGCGACACGACGCCATCTGGGCCCTTCGAGACGAAGATGTAGAGAACAACATTAAGATTCGTGTAAGTGTGAAGACGATGGATCAGCGCAAGACATTAACTAACATGTCGATACAGGGACTGCTAGCTAGCTGTCGACGCGAACTGGACGCGACCAAAAAGCTGCGCGACGAAGATCTCATCAACGTGCAGATTGTACGGAGCAAGCTTGCTGAAAAGACAAGAGAGGTGGAGCGATTGCATGCACAGACTGGACGTAGCAGTCCAAGCCGGGGACGTCCAGGTAGCTTTCTCGAAAGGCGCGACACAACCGACCTCTTTACTGCGGCCAAGGTGGCAGCTCTCGAGCAGCGAGCTCTCGAATTAGAAAAGCGAAACTCTGATCTTGTCGCGCAGTTAGGGGCGCCGCGAGGTGGCAGCATCGACGATCTAAACCGATCGACCGCTCACCAAGCGTGGAAAGGGACCGTTGCTGATCTTGAATCCAAGATCAGGGCCAAAGACGCTGAGCTCGAGCGGCTACGGTCCCAGGGTGCTTCGGGAGGAAGCGGGCAGATGGACTGGTACCGAATTGAAGCCCTGCTTGAGGAACATGCTACCTACCGCGAGAGCATCGGAGGCAAGCTGCAGGCTCTCCGGTCGGAGAAGGAGGGACTCATGAGGGATCTACACCGCAAGGAGAATGACTGCCAAGTGTTGGAACTCAAAGTGCAGACGCTGCAGAGACGGGCGAACGTGGTGTGACGAGACTGTGTAATGCTAGAAGCGAGTTGGCTACCCAATACCCCTGGTTATGTGATTGTTTTTATTTTCACCGTATCCACCCATTGAGGAGCCGGAAGATGTGAGATGGTGGCTGACGTGGCTGGTGAGGTCAATGCGCAACCGCTGCCTTGGCAGGTACCTGGCAAACATCGTCATATCCCGTCGGTTGTGGTCGAGCACGTCCTGCTTTCGGCTTTCTCCACAGCGCACGGCACGCTGGATCCGGACAATGACATCGTTTGCGCAGCCTGGGGCAGAGCTTAAAGGCGATCATGTATCCCAACTTTCCTAGGTACGGCTCGCGCTCTAGCCTACATTGCCCACCATGCAGTCGGCCCTCGTTTCCATCCTCGCAATTGCTAATGCAGCCACGGCACAGGCCGCCTACTCGTTCGACCCTCTGCAGCATCTTGCTGGCATTGCCCCGTACTTCGAGGACCCGCGCCTCGACCCCAAGCCGCCACAGGGCTGCAACGTAACGCGCGCGTCGTACCTCATTCGCCATGCCGCCATCTACGCCAACGACTTTGACTATGAGGAGTACATTGAGCCCTTCACCGACAAGCTGAAGAACACGACGGCCGACTGGCGAAGCGCGGGACCCCTGTCGTTCCTGTCAAAATGGCAGACACCCATTAGCGACGAGGAGCTAGAGGATCTCACCTCGGTCGGAAGGCTGCAATCGTACAAGCTGGGTGTCGATGTGCGTCTGCGTTACCCTACGTTCAAGGACCCTGAGCGCGTATGGACATCAACGGCCGAGAGGACCGAGCTCAGTGCATCTTCCTTCATCGACGGCCTCGTGGCTGAGAGCAACAACACCGAGCGTGTTTCCGTCCGCGAGGATGCTGCTCGGGGTGCAGACTCCCTGACGCCATACAAGGGTTGCCCCAAGTACAGCTCCTCATACGGTAGCGAGCAGTCATCTGTACGTAAACTCACCAAGACAACATGACTCCAACTAACAATATTCCTCCAGGAATATCAAGAAACGTACACCAAGCCCATCGTCGAACGTCTGAATGCGTACGCCCCTGCCTTCAACTTCACCAAGTCGGACATCGTAGGCATGCAGCAGCTGTGCGGATACGAGACAGTCATTCGTGGCTCTTCCCCCTTCTGTTCGCTCGACCTCTTCTCCCAGGACGAGTGGCTCTCCTTCGAGTACATGAACGATATCATGTACTTCTACAACACCGGCTATGGAAGCCCCGAGCTGTCGGGTGCTCTTGGTCTTCCCTGGCTTAACGCTACTGCCGTCGAGTTGCTCGCGGACGAGGCCGACCAGGATCTCTACGTCTCCTTCACTCACCGCGAGTTGCCTCCTACTGTCGTAGTTGCTATGGGTCTGTTCAACAACTCCGCTAATACCGGAGTGAACAACCCAAACATCACAATGCCCCTCGACAGGCCCAACCATGCGAGAGCGTGGAGATCGTCGAGGATCCTACCTTTCTTGTCCAACATCGCTGTTGAGAAGATGTCATGCGACAGTTACGGATTCGCCGCTGACGAGTACATCCGCGTCCTCGTCAACAAAGACCCGCAGCCGCTGGCTTGTGCTGATGGCCCTGGAGAGAGTTGCTCCAAGAGCGCGTTCCAGGATTTCGTTCAAGAGAGGGCCGACATGTTTGGCGGATTTACTGAGGAATGTCAGCCCGAGTACTCCAACTCTACCGATGTTCTCACCATATTTAATTAAGACGACGTTCTGAGTCGCTAATAATATAATGTTGTAATGTTCAATCATCTTCTATGCATGCTGCAAGGTGAATGCCGAGCGTCGCTAGTGGACCCCACGATCGCGGGCACTTGTTGAAGCGTCGACGATCATCGTGAGATGAACAACACTAATAATCAAACATCTCTGAATAATCAAGTGACAGGTGTTTGCGCATGCGCCAAGTCTTTGGACAATCTCTTGTCCGCGGGCTTCCGCTCTAAGCTGCGCGCGGATAGCACATGTGAGCTACATTCGCGTGGCTTATCGGCTTCAACATCGCATGCAGGGGGCGGAAAACCATCCAAGGAAAGATGCCGATTAGGATTCAGACAGCCAGAAGCTTTCACGTGCAGCGCAAATGTGCCGATGCAACTCAACAATTGCCCAAGGTGCAAACTAGCCCTATTGATTTTTGTAGACGTCATGACTGGCAGTCTTGGTGTGGACTGATCCAGGAATACCCGAGCGTGGCGCGCTACAACGCGTCTTCTTCACAACGCTCATCGCAATTGTGCCGCCTCTCACACATCAATCCGTCTACTAAATGGGGGAGCATATCGAGAACAAGGGCACGCGCCCTAGCGCGATCGTCGTCGGTGCTGGTGCCGGAGGTGTCGCTACCGCAGCGCGGCTCGCAGCGGCAGGCTACAAAGTTACTGTAGTCGAGAAGAACGATTTCTCTGGCGGAAGATGCAGTTTGATACATCGTCACGGATATGTAAGTCGATGAACGTGCGGCAGCATCACACGACTCAACGCTAATCGTTACGCAGAGGTTCGACCAAGGTCCGAGCTTACTACTCCTACCTCGATTCTTCCATGAAACATTCGAGGATCTGGGCACCTCGCTCGATGCAGAGGGCGTCAAGCTGGTCAAATGCGAACCGAACTACAATGTTCATTTCCACGATGATACTACCTTCAAACTCTCCACCGACATCTCCATCATGAAGGCTGAAGTCGAACGTTTTGAAGGCAAGGACGGATTCGAGCGGTACCTTGCTTTCCTGCAAGAATCACATCGACATTATGAGGTGTCCATCATCCATGTGCTGAAGAAGAACTTCTACTCGTTGCTGAGTATGGTCCGTTTCGACTTCTTATTGCATCTCTTCGAGCTGCATCCTTTTGAGAGCATCTATTACCGGGCGAGCAAGTACTTCTGGACGGAGAGGTTACGGAGAGTCTTCACGTTTGCAAGCATGTATATGGGCATGAGCCCATTTGACGCTCCGGGAACGTATAGTCTGCTGCAATACACGGAGCTGGCCGAGGGCATCTGGTATCCCATTGGCGGTTTCCATAAAGTTAGTGTACTCCATTGCAGAAAACCTTCTTTACTAACGTGATCAGGTGGTCGAGTCTCTTGTCAACGTAGGTGAGCGTTTGGGTGTCGAATTCAAGTTCAACAGCCCCATCCGCAACATACAGATATCGGACGACGGGAAACGTGCGACCGGCGTTGTTTTCGAAGATGAAAGCCAGGAGCCATTGACCGCTGATGTGGTTGTCTGCAACGCTGATCTGGCCTACGCATACAACAACCTCCTCCCATCCACCTCTTTTGGACGAGCTCTCCTGAAACGTCAAGCGTCTTGCTC
Organism: Alternaria incomplexa; assembly: GCF_024043165.1. Taxonomy (NCBI): domain Eukaryota; kingdom Fungi; phylum Ascomycota; class Dothideomycetes; order Pleosporales; family Pleosporaceae; genus Alternaria; species Alternaria incomplexa. The sequence goes on along the minus strand of NW_026249864.1, from coordinate 779,514 downwards.
AAGCATATCCTTCTACTGGGCGCTAGACCGACAATTCCCCGAACTAAGCGCTCACAACATCTTCCTCGCGGAAGACTACAAAGAGAGCTTTGACAGTATCTTCAAGAAGCACCTGATTCCAGATCAACCCAGCTTTTACGTCAACGTCCCCTCCCGCGTCGATCCTTCCGCCGCGCCAGAGGGCTGTGATTCCATCGTTATCCTGGTCCCAGTCGGTCACTTGGAAGGCTCATCCGACGACCAACACAAGGGCTCGGGGCACACGAAAGGCCTGACCCAAGACTGGGACTCGATGGTAGCATCAGCACGTGAAATCATCATCAGAACCATGGAAAAGCGACTCAAGATCTCGCTCGGTCCCCACATCATCGAAGAGACCATCAACACGCCCGTGACATGGAAATCTACATTCAACCTCGACCGTGGCGCCATTCTCGGTCTCAGCCACTCCTTCTTCAACGTGCTCAGCTTCAGGCCCAAGACAAAGCATCGCAGCATCGAGGATCTGTACTTTGTCGGTGCGAGTACACACCCTGGCACGGGTGTTCCCATTGTACTTGCTGGTGCCAAGTTGGTCACCGAACAGATCCTCCATGACCGCAATGAAATGAGCCGCATCCCGTGGCGCCCGCTGGACGCCAAGGAAGAGCCCAAGCCAGCTCCTGGTCCCCTGGATCGCACTCAGAACGGACCGTATCTTAGCTGGCTTGTCTGGATATTGTTGAGCATTGCCCTCGTGTTTGTGACGGTACCGGGTGTTTTGGTGTACCAGAAGGCTGGTAACGGGTTGCTGGGCGATTGGTAGTGCTGTCGTATGTAGTTTACTGTAGATACGGGCGTAGATAAGGGCTTTTAGTATATTAATGTTGTTGGTATACATTGTACTTGATTTAATGACCACTTTTTGTCATGGAATCCTGAGGGGTCACGATTGTGGGTGAATAGATATGAGCAACAAACGTTGGCTAGCCTGTTCATCAACGTATGCGCGGGACTTGGAGAAAGGGTTGCGGAAGTTATATAGTGAACGAATACGGCACGAATGGTGTGTGCAGAATGCATACTCTAGGCGCAGAAACATGGGTTGTACAATCGAGTCTGCCTGTGTTGGTGGTATACATCAGCGGAGGGTTGGGTGGTTAGAGTATCTGATGGTCGTGCACTAGCTGTGAACATGTCAAATGAATGTATGCAGAATCATTCTGAAACACGTTTGACAAGGTAAAAAATTAATTAAGTATCTACCAGAGAGGGTATCTTGAAAGTACTCATGATTCGATCCGCGTTACAGTTCCACGTTCTCATCCCCGGTGGGATTGCAAACGCGAAGGTCATCCTAACATTACAACTACCACCATACCTCTGATCTCTCCGTCTTGTCAGAGGCCACTGTTCACCTTAAACCCAGAGATTTGTTTAGACAGTGTTGTCCACGTGAGGAGCAGTGCCGTTGTAGCCATCGGGGTGGGTGGCAGTTGCGCCTGAGGCAGCAGTCTCAGGCTTGATCTTCTTCTCCTGAACGACAGCGTCGGCATCACCGTAGTCGTGGATGGCAAGACCCAAACGGGCAGGGTCGATGCTCCTGTGGCCCCACAGAAGGAGGGCACCGAAGCAGGGCTTGGCTAAGAAGTCAAGGACGCCGTAGAAGACCGCTTCGCTGTCAGGAGCGATGAGGTTGCTGTTCTGATGTAAGTGACTGCGCAATTATGATCGTTGTTGGGTAACACTTACGCGCCCTCGCACACTCCCCATGCGACTGGGTACAAGATCCAAAGCAAAGTAGTCAAACTTCCGCACATCATGAAGGTCCTCTCGACATCACGGCCGAATGACTTGGCGTGGATGCGCGATTCCCATGCGAGCTGGTAGACGATGTAGAAGAGAGCGACGCAGCCGAAAACAAAGTAAGCCCACTTGTAACGGCTCTCTACGAGAGCACCGATAAGACCAGTGATGACCATGATCTCATCAACGACAACAACCCACATGATGGTAGGCCATGGCATGCCGGCAGTGAGGAGCAAGTCGATGAGCAGAAGAGGCGTAGTGATGAACCAGTCGATGTATCGGACGTAGTAGATCGAACGGTAGGTTCCTGCTACCTTGGGGTCGCTACGGGGGAATTCGACTGCGATGGGTGTGAAGCCCAAGTTGGCTCCCATGGTGACTGTGAAAGTGAAGATCAGTACACATCCCTCATGTTGTAATGGGAAGCGCTTGACTTACAGTAGGCGATGCATGCGACGAAGACAACGGAAGCAGTGATGTAGTGGAAAAGGCGGTCGCGACGCGCCTTGCGGTATCCAAGACCGATGAAGATGAATCCAGAAAGACCCATGGCGGCGCAGATAGCGAAGTAGAAGTCGGATCCATGTGTGGTAATGGCAATGTCTGCCGTCGCACCATTAACGGTGTTGTCATTGAGGTTCAGCGCATTGTTCCTGCGAAAGACATCCATTGCGAAAACAGTGGTAAAATGCCAAATGAATACTATGGGCTGGAATGTACCAAGAGGACTGCTTAACGAGGACAAGAGGTAGCAGGTACTGCTTATATCTTGAACTTACCGCCCATGAGATCTAGAGATGCCATCATGACGACATACCTTGAGCGGATTGGAGCTTGATCATGCAGCATGTCAAAACCCTCAATCGACCAGGGGCCCAGACTAGGCCGAGACTTGTTACTCAAGAGCCGGTGACGGTGAGTGACGGCCAGTCAGAAGCAGGCGCTGCGTTTAGCATTTCCAGTTTCTCTTTTCCCAATGGCTGATTTCAGTGACGGTTGCTCGGTGCAATAGCCATGTCACACTAGGATCATCATCATCGACGCTAGAGGTTCTGAGCATAGCGCCCGGCCTTTCCGTCTCACCACCTGAGCGAGCGCCACTAGGATTAAGCTTTATGACGTTGATCTATTGAGCTTACTTCGACATCGACTTGCATCTGTTGCATAACGCCAGCCGAGTCAACTTAACGCTGGCGTTGAGTTGGCTTGAGGCTAGTTTGGGTTTTATTGTGTGTTGAGAGTGTTTGATGATATTGACACAGAGTTTCGTGGTGAGATCGTGAAAAGGGCCTTCTGTGTGCGCATCATGGGGGGAGAATGCGCATCGTGAGGGGAAGAAATGCATGGCAGCGTATCATTACCGTAACGGCAATACTGTGGTGGTGTGATGTTCTTGTCACGTACTGCCCAGGCAGGCATCGTTCCTATCGGTTGTTTTACGTCAGTGCGGGAGTCGAGTAGATCAACAGCTACGGCAGGGATCGGCGCAACGAAGCTTTCTGTTCAGAGCGGGGCAAATCTAGATGCCGCATTGACTAGGGGAACGTCGCACATCACCAGGACAACACTCGGCACATGTGAAGAGCGGTAGTGTGAAGCTTTCGATATTAAAACTCGTGGAAAGAGTTTGTCGACTACGTAAGAAGGTGGTAGCGCTAACGTCTCGAAACCATTCGATCCGTTAGACAAGTGGTCCGAACACAGAGACGTCACTAGCCCAGACAACTAACTAGAGCTTTTCGCAAATTGCTCGATCCTGCCTCAGACTGTGTTTCTGACACGGATCGCACAGTTGCGATTTCTCGCTGTTGAGCAATGTCCTCTTCTGTAAACCAGTTCCCGTGCAAGCCGTAGGGTATTCTAGCGCCGAGTTGGATCTTGCAAACGACAGTCTGCATGTCCCGTGCATCCAATACCCATAACTCGCTCTCTGCATCTGGCTTGCATTCCCCGTCTTCATCCAACTGGTCCTCGTTGAAGACATAGAACAGCAGGTACCCGTCTTCTTCGACGAATCCCGCTTCATCACCACTTGCACTGTTCGCTGAACGAGGTACAAATCTCGCTTCCTGTCCAAAGTGATTTGGTGGAAGGTGGAATGCTTTGATAGGATCATCGCGGTCGTCTGAAGCAAGTATCTCGTCTATTGTGCGGGTGTCGATGCAGCCGTCCACGGCCTGTGGGGGTGATTTCTGGGCACGATTGAGCAGCGTCTGTACATCAACTCTTACGAGTATGTCGATCTTTGTCGCCTTGCCTAATGCCGCGCCAAACGATTCGTCGGACGTGCTACATCCGTAAATGTACCGTGCGCGTGACATTTCGGTGAAGGGCGAGATGGTGGGGAATTCGAAAGGGATCGCTGCCAAGGCGAACTCATGAGTGATAGTGTTCGATGAGCCGAGCGCGAGTGAGAACCGGTAGTAATACAGCCGACATTGTTCCTCGTCGTCATGTGAGATGGGAACGTTGTGGGGCGCCTTTGATGACTCTGGTTCGTTGTGGACTCCCAGCAAAGGCGACGTTTCATCTGAATGAGACTTCTCGGGATCTTGTACATGCTCTTCGTCATCGTATTTGGCGAAGAAAGACATGGGCCTGCTCGCTTGCTTCTTGCTCGGGTTTGGAGGAGGTTCAATGTTCCCGGCACTGAACACAAGAGATGCGGTAGTCAACCGACAAGCTAGCATGTTAACGGCTGATATATCGCCGGTGCTGTTGTACTCATCCCAAGTGTTGGCCGTGTGAAGAATACAGCAGCCGCTTGTCTCGAACCAACGTACTAATTCCGGGTGTCGCCGGGGAAAGACACCGAACCTGGCTGGTTTCTCAGGTTGGTAAAAGACAATGGGCTTGTTCATCGCCAAGTTTAATGGGGTAAGGGAGAGCGGCAGGTCCAGTATGACGGTATTGTGTCGTGACACACCGAAATCGTGCATAAGCTTCCCGCCAGAGCACCCGGGCACTGGCGCGTTGATTAATCTGCTTCCCTCTGAACCTGATCTCTTTGCAACAGAGCCTTCTGATGGAAGTAGGGAATAGTGAACGTAGGGCGCGACGAAGTTGCAATGGAACAGAACCATCTCGTTCGTGACCTTGTCGACCTTGGGATGACCCGTTGTCCACTCTTTCATCCAGCTCAGTACACCAGTTCCACCAAGAGCTTCAGGCTGTTTCTCGTCGTTCTTGTCCTTGTCGCCGGGTGTAGCCTCGCCTTCGGCACGGTTACCGTCGAACCAGCCGACGGTTTCCAGGCTTGGCAACGCAATGCGCATTGGCGGCCCGCTCTCACATGTCGCCAACGCACGTCCATCGTGGTATAGTATGCTGGTGTTGGCGACGCTGATGCGCTTGATAGCGCGTGCAGAGCCTGAGAGATGGGTCCAGAATACGACCAGTACAGTACGTAGGATGCGCCAGAGGATAAGCAACAAGCTGGAAGCAGGGTTGACAAGGGTCGCGATGCTAGGTAGGATAGGCGTGCGTAGAGTCGGATTCTCAACGGCGGTGCGGTACACGTCGGTGGTGATGAATTGGTTGACGAACTTGACAGCGGGCTTGGTAGGGTCGGCGACAGAGCGACTGAACCAGACTCCAGCGAGCATGCCGTCGCCGTCGAACCAATGCGCTTCACGTCCCAAGTCGGAATTGGTCACGGGATTGCCGCCGTTGCGGACGTACATGCCGCCCAGCAGCTCTGGTGGAATGCGGCCGGTCCATGAGACAGGCGTAGGGGGGCATCTTGTAGAGACAGGCGCGAAGTTGCCAGAGAGATATCTGGAGCGGGTTAGTCAGGCCGTGTAGGGCAATGAGCAGGAAGGCGTACGGGTGTTTAGGCGTCGACTTGCTGCTGTTCGGTCCAGGCGTGGACATTACGGCGGTATTATTAGCTTGGCGGCATTGGAGAACGGTTTGGTTCAGGACAACGGCGCAGGCAATTCATTAGTACAGCGCGTGCAGTCTTCACGTGTCGCCGCGGCCGGTGGGAGGCAGGGCACGGAGGCAGGATCAGGAGCTGGTGACATGATATGATGCAACAATGGCAGGGCTGCCCGCTTCCACGGGTATCCGGTTGACATGTGCTCCACGGCCTTGGTCGTGATGGCGGCCGGGCAATCGTGATGTCATGTCGAGGCTTGCATTACCGCTAGGCCGCTTGGGGCAGCGCGCATCCTTCACAGCCGCCCGAGCAGCGCCGTCTCAACCATGTTGCAAATATTCTCCATCATGGCCTCTCTTGCGCATTATCTTGTGCCTGACGCCCGCCGCGGCCTAGTCTCTCCCCCTGCCGCATTGGCTCCATGAGTGACGCCGATTGCACATCTCTCCGGCTACTCCCTTCTGCTCCCACGGTGCCATCATGGGCTTCGACTACGCGCTCGTGTACGTGACGCGCCTCCTATGTTACTCCAACATGGCTGACAGTGACGGGTAGTCATCTCAAGTACACGATCCCCCCGGCCGTGTTGCTCACCTGGCTCTACCGCCCTTTCTTTACTAAACTCGACGTGTACAAGGTCGTCTATCTGGTAGTGGTTGGTACGCGCATCCTCGTCAACATACTTCGTGCTAACATATCAGGTTGCCGTTGTCTCGACTATACCATGGGATTCCTACCTTATCCGCACCGGCATCTGGAGCTACCCCGCCCATGTCATTATTGGTCCAAAGCTGCTTGACATTCCGTTGGAAGAGGTCTTCTTCTTTGTCGTCCAGACATACAATACATCAGTCCTGTACCTCCTCCTCAGTAGGCCCACCTTTCAGCCTGTCTATCTAAGTCCGGAACGCGGCGCGTCCAATAGCCGATGGGCATACACGAAACGTACTGGCCAAATCTTCTTTCTGGGTGTCATCGCATGGGGATGGCGTTGCATCCAGGATGACAGCAAGGGTACATATACCGGTCTCATTCTGATATGGGCCGGTCCCTTCCTGCTGATGCTCTGGTAAGCCAATCGCTATTGCAACCCGGATACCTACTAACCGAACCTAGGAGTCTCGCCTATCAGTTCATTCTGGCCCTTCCTCTGACCAACACCGCGATACCCATCATCCTTCCTACGCTCTACCTCTGGATTGTCGACACCCTAGCCCTGCGCAGAGGAACATGGGTAATCAACACAGGTACAAAATATGGTGTGCACTTGTGGGACGGTCTCGAGGTTGAGGAAGCCCTCTTCTTCCTCGTCACCAACTGCCTCATAGTGTTTGGTCAATTAGCATTTGACAATGCCCTTGCAGTGCTGTACACGTTCCCGGCCATGTTTGCGAAGCCCTCCCTGCTTCCATCACCCAAAACGCTGATGGGCGCTCTACTCACTCCATGCTCCAAGTACGATGATGCCCGCCTAATAGGCCTTAGCGAGGCTGTGCAACGTCTCAAGCGTAAAAGCCGTAGTTTCTACCTGGCCTCCGCAACCTTCCCCGGACCTTTACGGGCAGACCTGCTGCTGCTCTACTCCTTCTGCCGCGTTGCTGACGATCTGGTGGATAATGCTTCCTCCGCTGATGAAGCCAAGGCCTGGATAGCGAAATTGCGCAAGTTCCTAAACAATACGTATAGCGATTCTGCATCCAAGTCTACAGTACATGACCAAGTTCGCGAGGACTTTCCTGCTGCTACTCAATCTGCGCTCCTCCAGCTTCCAGCCGTTAAACTCTCGCATCAACCACTGGAGGATCTTCTACGCGGCTTCGAGATGGATCTTGCTTTCGATAAGGGACCCTTGATCAAGACCACGGAGGATTTGCGCTTGTATTCAGAGCGCGTAGCGGGCACTGTAGCTCAGATGTGTATTCAACTCATCTTCAGCTGGTATCCCAGCGCCTTGCCCACCGAAGAACAGCGTGCCATAGTCACTGCTGGAAACAGCATGGGTGTCGCCTTGCAATACGTCAACATTGCACGAGATATACAAGTAGACGCTAAGATAGGTCGTGTTTATCTTCCTTTGGAATGGCTGTCTGAAGTTGGATTGAGTTACGATGAGGTGTTGAAGAAACCGGACCACGCACAGATCGAGACGCTACGTAAGCGTCTTCTTAAGGACGCGTTTTCTTTGTATGAGAAGACCAAGGTCGCAATCGAGCAATTGCCAGTTGAAGCGAGAGGGCCAATTCGGGTCGCGGTCGAGAGCTACATGGAGATTGGGAGAGTGTTGAAACAGGACAATTTTAAGGTCAAGGCCGGTCGCGCTACCGTGCCTAAGCCTAGGAGGATAATGGTCGCTTGGAGAACACTTAATCGTTAATAATACAACTCGAGATGTTGATAACCTGAAAGCTCGGACATAGTTTCGGACATAATCGCGCCTGTCCGCATTTGGCCGCACGTGCAGTAACGCGTTCCCCCGACTTAGCTCTAACCTGAACTATCTCCTCACCATCAACCATACCTGCAAACGAATCGAACAAGTGTGACATGTACCAAAACCGTCTACTAGATCCAGCGGGCGCATCTCTCGCCGCTACTAGCAGGAAGAGGAAGGGTGGGCCGCGAATCGTAAACCGGCCTGCAAAGGGCAATTACAAGAAACTACTATGGTTCAAGCAGCCATGTGAGTGCTCACGCAGGCCCCTGTCTCGGATCTCGATCCAGGTCTGACGTATACAGTTCCCGATAACTACACAGATGAAACGACATTTCTTGATCATCTCCAGCGCAATCCAAGATTACAGCCCTACGAGTTCTGGTCGCTGATGGGTGATGCCACGGTTATCGTGCAGCATCTTGCAACAGTGGTCATCTTTTGTTGCTGTTTTGTGGCTATCATTCACGACAGAGTATCGCCTGTCGCAGTAGTAGGGTGGGCTACTTTATGCACAGTTCTAGCCTGGTTCTTATGGGATCATTGGATGGGACAGGAGTTTGAGACCGTCTCCAATGTGGCATCGACACCCGCTTCAGACTCAGACCAAGCTGCAATGAAACCATCGTCGGCACTTTCAGGACGAACTCAACAGCGCCTGGCGACTGCCAAATCAGCGTTGCTGATTTATGCGGCTTTGCTTGGACTCAGTCCAATTCTCAAGTCACTTACGCGCTCTACGACAAGCGATTCGATATGGGCGCTGAGTACATGGCTCCTCATGATGAACGTTGCCTTTTTCGACTACAGCGCAGGCACAGGCGCACAGTATGAACGACACTAGTCTTTTGGATGTACGTACGGCTAAGTTGTATGACTACAGATTACCAGCGTCGATATCCACCAATTCGGCCATGATGGCGTCGGCTGTTCTCGCATCACGCCTGCCATCCACCACACACGTCTTCTCGTTGACCCTCTTCTCCATCGAGATATACGGTCTATTCCCAATCTTCCGTCGGCAGCTCCGCGCTCGATCTCCGTGGGGTCATCTTGCCCTTACTATCACTCTAGTAACCGGCGCGTGGGGTGGTCTCTTCGTCACCTTGACAGGTGGGGGTCGCAGTACATTCTTGGCAGGTGCAATCGTAGGGGTCATCCTCACTGTGCTGAGCATGGGGGTCTGCAGTTGGTGGCTCATCGGTCTCCAGAAATACAAGAACGAGATTTATGGTCCTTGGGACCCAGCGAGGCCCATCATCCGGCGGCATTGGGATTGAGATCCTTATCCACGGGTTCTGTTCCATAGGAGTGGCGATTCTCGCAGGCAAAGAAGGAACATTCTCCGCTCGGTGGCAAGGATTTTGCTCTGTTCACGTTCTCTGGAGCTTGTATCCCTTGTGCGGCAGCGCTTTCGTGTAGACCCGGCATGGAGGTTACTTCGAGTTGTAATTTGCCGTTTTGTCGCATCCACTTGACGGCGTTGTCGCGGCCGGTTTTGGTGACACACGAGTTCATTCGAGTAAGCAAGTCGTGGGTTCCAACGTCATCTCCACCAACAAAATGGACTGGTGACCATGGGAGTTTTCGTTCCATTGCCTTGCCTCTGCTCGATCCAGTCACGACAACTCTGTCCAAGTCCTCGAGCCCCGATAACATGCTTCGAAGAAACTTCCAAAGTTCACTCCGGATTACGGCAACTGAAAGTTGAAATGCCACGTCAGTATATGTCTCACATGAAGTTATGATTGAGAGTACTCACTAACTGGCCACGACTCTAGGTTGATTCGCAGGCACCGTAGACCGGTTGCATCAGCGCGCAATGAATTGAAGCCTCCATTCTTTGCTAGCGCAACGTACTGCAGCCACTCACGCGCAAGGTGAGGACGATCCGAGTTCAACTCTCGCAAGTCAATTTCGATGTCCTGGATGCGCGTTCTGTATTCCACAGGAAGCGCATGTAGGAAAGCCCGCATCCCTGTCAGATTTGAGAAGCGGAAGGTGTTCTGCGCGAATAGTGGACGGCGGTCGATCTCGTGGTAGGTTCTACGGCATGTCTGAAGTAGAGCAGCGCCTGGTGTCGTACGAACCGCATTGTCTTCTCGCGTTCTGGAACCGTCGATTCGGGGGTCGATTATGGGGGTGTCCGCAACGAAACACAATCCAAATATGATGTGTTTGATTTCTGCTGGCAATTGGAGGAGTGCAGATTGCGGCTGGAGATTACCAGGAAGCGGAACAACGACAGCCATGATTCTAGTAGAATGCGAAGAACGATTGTAACATCTGAGAATGGTATCACCTCAACTTTAAGTGACAACTAGAACAGCGCGGCTCGTGCTGATGGTCACGGCCTATAAGCTGCTGTCATGGTTTGTTTATCTATGCATCGTGGCGCTCTGCCGATACACCACTTCAGCTCGAGCTGAAATCTTTTCACCAGACGGATAGGCTAAGCATTAAGGTACCAAGCATTCCCTGGTAATGTCCGTAGAATGCTCGATATTTCCATGTCAGGTAGCTGAAGCGGTGAGTTGAGACCCACAGTTCCTGTCTTCGCCGATGGCGACGTTGATATCGGCGCGTTACGGAGCTGGAGCGGCTCAACATAAGTTTCTGACTGAGGGTTTTCGGCGTTTCTAGCGCTCGCTTGACGCTGTGACGCAAGATAAGAATCATGACTGTGATTCAGTGCGGACGGATGCGTTGGAGTCGGGAAAGCCTCCCTCTCCACTTCCAACGTACGTGCACATCAAGACCACCGACACCTTTTGCACCGTGATGCTACAACAAGAACTCACGGAGCTGCTCCACGATGTGCGCAGGCGCCTACCCAACCTCCGGCGCCAGAGAGAAGGGCGAATTGAGCAGCGGTTTTGGCCCCCAATGCAAACATGAGCGAGGCTGAAAGGAGCGGCAATGGTGTGGCAGCTTCCAGCCATCGCAATTTTCGTGGCGCCGTGCACTGGACCGAACTGTTCAGCGCGTAAACCTCGACCACGAGAATTGACATTAGTCTCATCAATTGAGCAGTGAAAGATCAAGGCCATGTCTTTGCGGCCAGACGACAAGTCAAGGCGCTCGCGGTCCAAATCGCCTGGGCGCGGTCGAGAGGGTGCGCGCTCACGCAGCCGTGACGGGCGCGAGCCTCAGCGACCTCGAGGTGCAGCTGACAGCGGCGCTGCAACCCCGCAGTATGAGATTAGGCAGCCGGGTCAGCAATATGCGACGTGAGTACTGCGCGAAATGCGTCTGCCAGATGTCTGCGACAGACATTGCGGGACTTGAACTGAGAAATGGCGACCAGACCAGCCAGCGAACCCATTACCATGGGGAACTACACCGATCTCCCTCCCCACGAGAGACCAGGGTATACCCAGTCCGCCTCGTTCGCCCATCCTGCCACCACGGCAGCCAACTCGGCGGGCGTCGCGTATGCGCAGCCGGGCAACGTCCAGTATGCGCCGACCGCCCAAGGCTTTGCCTATACCGCAACGTCGGCATCCCACAACGCGCCCACGCGCACCCCGACGGCGACAGCGAAGACCAACGGCGCTTTCCAGTATGCGAGTCCGCCCACGAATATCCAGTATACCGCGAAGCCCGTGGGCAGCAACAACCAGCCGCCAGTCGTGCGGCACAACTCCCAGCCCATAAGCCCTTCCTACCCCCCGACGCCCCAACTCCAGTACACAGCCGTGCCGCAGGCTCCTTCCTCGCAATCGCAGTATGCATCGCAAGCTCCCCCGCCGCAGTCTCAGTATGCATCGCACGCGCCGCCTCCGCAGTCCCCGTACGCATCACAGGCCCCTCCATCGCCATCTCAGTATGCGACCATGCCACAGGCTCCTCAGCCGCCCCCAGCCGACCAGTCGTTCTACCCACCTCCTCCAATGGGCAGTCACTCGCCGCGCCCTGATCATCACCGAGCGGCTTCCTACTCGGGGCCAATGAGCACACACGATGGCCGTAATGTAGTAGAGATGCGTCCACAAGGTCACCTTGGCGCAGGCGACAGGCCGGATGGGCTTCGCATGGATAGGCTGTCCGTCAGCGGGAACAGACCCGATATACAAACTATCATTCCGGGAGGCATGCCTGGGGGATTCCCCTCCGGACTACCGCCGCCGAGTCCTCTGCTAGAAGCGTACCATGGAACGTACCAGTCCATCAGCCCTATGCCTCAGGCGCTGATGCTAGATGACGATCTTGACCATCTGCCTCCTCTCGATACTCTCTCCCCTCGTGAGTCTGGTCATGGCCGCCGCCGCCGTGCTCATTCCACCTCCTCGCGACGAACGCCCAGCCCCTCGAGGTCCTCCCGGCATACCGACAAGTTGGCAATGGCCGCATATGGCCGCGACGAGCGCCTCCCTGAAAAGGAGAAGCGGAAAGCGAGAATATACGATGCCACTGATGACGCTCTAGCCCTTGTCGACGCACTGGCGGCGCGAACGCCAGATGTGGAGACTATATGCGAAATCCTCCCAATCCTCACACACGACCAGATGCTCGAGTTGCGAGCCGAGTACAAGCGACACTGCAAAGTACAAGGCAGGGGTATCAACATCGCCAAACACATCAAGTTGAAGACCAACGGTAATTTTGGCAAAATTGCCTACGTGACGGCCCTAGGCAAATACGAAGGCGAGGGCTACTGGGCAAACTACTGGTACCAGTCCAACTCGGCGAAGAGAGAGCTCCTTATCGAATCGCTAATGGGCCGACAAAACCACGAGATCCGCGAGATCAAAGATTCATTCAAAGACAAGCGCTACAGCGATTCTCTCATCCGCTGCATGGACAAGGAGCTCAAAGCCGACAAGTTCCGTAAAGCTGTGTTGATGGCACTGGAAGCCAATCGGCAGGAAGAAAGCGATGTCTGGCCGGTGGAATATCGCAATCGCGATGTCGATACCCTATACAAAGCCATCCGAGCCAGGGAAGGTGGAGAAAGTGCCATGCTCAGTATTGTCATCATGCGAAGTGACGCACATCTGCGCGAGGTGCTGAGGACATATGAGAGAAAGTACCAAGGCAACTTCGCGAGAGACGCGCTCAAGAAGAGCAACAATTTGGTTGGTGAAGTCATTGCGCACATTCTCAATGGCGTCAGTAAGTGTTTCGCCCATCATTCAACTCTTGGATACGTACTAATTACGCGTCCCAGTCAACCGTCCTGCAAGAGATGCCATGCTCCTCCACCACGCTCTCGTCGACCTCATGGAGCCCGCAAACGACGGCCGCTCTTCCAACAGTCGCCTGTCCTCGCGCGAAGCAACATCCAGCAAGCATGAACACCAACAACGAGTCGAACTACTCATCTCGCGTCTTGTGAGATTACATTGGGACCGGCAGCATCTTCTTAGAGTCAAAGCAGAATACGAGGAGAAGTATGGCCGTATCGTGGAGGAGGATGTGGAAGAGGCTACCAGGGGAGACTTCCGAGAATTTGCTATTAGTATCTGCCAGACTGCGAGATAGGATATTCGGGCCATGGTCGGTTTGAACAAGTGATACCCGGGTTTATGGGGGCGGAGGGCATCGGTCATGTAGACAGGATGGATAGGGCTGCACTTGAGCTCTCGAGAGTACCGAATTGGAAAATTATACTGAAGTTTGTCGTTGTATCGAGCAGTCCCTACCATGCCAACATGAGGTGTCTGTTTGACCTTGTACCTTCGTTCCCCACTGCCACGTACGACACACTAACCTCTGTCAAGATCGATGCCTATACATCCCATACGTCGAAACCCTCTCACCACCCAATAACCAACTATCCGCCTCAGGCAGCACCATCCCCCTCCCACTATCCATCTGCTGCTGTTGCTGTTGACCTCCCCCTCCCCCTCCGATAAACCCACTCATCCCCCCATCACCACCACCACCGGACCCGCCCCCGCCAGCCCCCTTACCACCAAGACTACCACCAAGCCCGTTTCCCGTCGACGCCGAAGCAGAAGCCGCAGAAGTAGCGGGCAAGGCGTACAGAGACGACGGATTCGCATCCGCCCAACGGAGAATATTCCGACTTAGTGTTATTGGGCTTTCGTCGCCAACGGTGCTCATGTCTTGTGTGAGGTCGGTGTCTGGGTCGTCAAAGGGGAGGGTCGGGAGGGGGTCGGAGAGGTAGGAGGAGGGGTTGAAGGGTTTTAGGGCGGGATTGAGATTATTGACGTTGTTGGTGGTGGTGTTGTTGGAGATCGGACAGTGTGATGGCATGGTTGTGGTTGGTCCGTTGTTGTTGAAGGGGTGAATGTCTTTTCCGAGGAAGGTAATGTCGTTCTGCGAGTGACTTGATTTCGCGTGGTGCGAATGGTCCTGAAGTGGGATGTGGTCTGGTTGTTGCGAAGAATCGTCCTGTTTCTCTTGTTCTTGTGCTTGTTTCGATAGTGTACGTTCCTTCTCTTTTGCTTTGAGTTTGTAACCCGCTTTGGCATACTTGTCTGGATACCGGATTCTGAATCGATCGCGTAGGTCTGTTGGATGCCGAGTCGCAAACCCTAGGTCCTCGTCGTCGCGCATAGAGTGCCATACAGACCCGTACTTTTCAAAGCCCTTGAGCAAGTTGATGTCATCGCGTGCGCTAAAGGCCCGGCGTGGTCGACGGGTGGTTTTTGAGAATGGTTCGCGGATGCCAAGCTCAGCTAGATCCAGCTGCGTAGTAGCCTTATTGCGAGTAGCTCCACGTTGCTGGTTCTCTGTCGGGCTCGGGGAGTTCGAAATGAGGTTGATGTCGGAGTGGCGTTCGGTAATAGGAAGAGAATGCTGGTGAGTGTAGATGGCTTCTGGCAAATCCGGTGGTGTCTCAACCAAGCTGATTTTCTCTTTTGCCTTGGTCTTTGGCTGCCGTGGCTTCAGACCTTCACCAGGGCAGCATACACGAAAGCGGTCTTTCAGATCAACGGCGGTGCGATTGTTGAATGCAAAGTCTTGGTCCTGCAATATCTTTTTCCAGTTGCCTATACCGTACCTGCTGACACCTACAAGGAGATCTTTGGTCTCTTGCTCAGACCACTTGTTTCGCTTCTTTCCACGCTTGGGCTGTAACAGCGCTTCAGAGTCCTTAGAGGCGTTTGCTGTTACATCTGTCTCATGGGCCACATCTATTACACTAGAAGATATAGGCGGAACTGACGCTTGGGAAAATGATGGGGTTTCGGCATGTTGAACAGCTCTGTTGTAGTCCATGACATTCCCTTCGAGAAAGGCATGCTCGTCCACATCCTTGGTTCTGGACTCTTCAAAACGTGCATCATACCCTCTGTCGCCCGCGAAAGCATTCTTTTCCCCAGTGATCGGTGGGAAGAGCCTACCCTCAGGCGGCAGTGGCGGCGGTTGATGCAAGCCCTGTAGCAACGGCGGGATTCTAGGTCGCTTCGCTGTCCGCTTGGGAGGCTGCGGTAACCTCGGTAGTTTGATGACAGCTGGGCTGCATCCTGTGTTGTCGGGCTGAAGAAACTGTTGCTCTTGATCCCATCTTTGCCTCGCGTGATCCGGGCTATCCAGAAGTAAATCAACTAGCCTTCCACTGAAAGGTGTTGTTGATGGGGCAAAGGTGGATGGCACGGGTTGTGCGGCCTCTAGCACATTCGCCTCATCGTTCAATACCTGTGCTATCGGAGCACTAGGCATCGATCGTGTGGCATATAGCCTCTCCTGTCCGTCTCTTCGGTGGTCGTTTGACTGAGCGGTTTCAGGATATGCGTTCGTTAGCATGAGCGCTTTTGGGCGTACGAAGCTGTGATTAATGTGTTGTGATGGTCGTTGCGAGCCAGGTGAGCTCATGTTCGATGGCTCTGTGAAGTACGACATGCTGCTTTGGTTCGAGATGTCCAGTAGCGTATTCAGGCGTGGCTCCATGATTGGAGGCCCTTCTCGTGGGCTATGTCGAAAGAGGTACAGATCCGTGGCGTTCGCGTTGTTTCCGTAGCGCCAAGCGGAAGCTAACGCGCATCCTTCATAATGTCGCGACACGCTTGCGACTGTATTATTTTACAGAAGTTCTGGGGCTTTTTCGTCTTGCTAAACTTATTTGTGAGCTCATGTAGGAATCAGAGCTGCAGATCAAGGGACGAAGATCACAGTCTTTCGAACTAAGTTCACGATACACGCAGTGCCATCAAGTTCAAGGCAGCATTTGATTTAAAGTTTTGAACATTGTATAGAGTGGATTCTATTGGTATGATGGGCGTAGCTGAGCCGAAGACCGCAACCAGAAAACCAACGCGACAGCGGCAGAACAACGCCGATCAATGCAACTAATCACAGATGAAAGACGAGACGCATATGCTAATATCGCAGGATCAAAGCACGCCAAAACATCTGCATTTCAAGCAGTTCCTGGAAGAAGGAAGATCAGCACACTGTATCCGAAACATTGAGGTCTGGCCGGCCATTATCAACGCGCCGAAGAAGCCGTACCATTTGTCTTTGCGGCGACGTCAGACATCTTGGTGTCAGTATGGAGCTTCTCGAGGTATTCCTTGTTGCCTGCGGGGGTCGCTTTGATGGTTTCGTCACCCGGGTTCCAGTTAGCAGGGCAGACCTAGTGAAACTATGTTAGCATATAGCGTACTTGGGAGTGCATGGGAACAGGAAGTATCGTACCTCGCCATATTTGTCGGTGAATTGGAAGGCATCGATCAGGCGAAGGGTCTCGTCGACCGATCTTCCAACAGGAAGGTCGTTGATAGTGATCTGTCGTACGATGCCGTTCGGGTCGATCAAGAACAGACCTCGCAACGCAATCCCCTCCTCTTCGATCAGCACACCGTAGTCTTTTGCAATGCTGTGGTTCTTGTCGCTCAGCAGAGGGATGTTGATTTTGCCCAGGCCTCCTTCCTTCTTGCTTGCGTTTGTCCAAGCAAGCAAGCTATACTCGCTGTCTGTGCTGGAGAAGACGACGCTGGCGCCACGGGCAGCGAAGTCGGATGCGCGTTCACTAAAGGCAAGGATCTCGGTCGGGCAAACGAAAGTCCAGGCCATGGGGACGAAACCGAGGACGAGCCATTGCTTGGTGGATGTGTAGGCTGTTAAGCTGAGGTCTACGAGTTGTCAGTACGTTGCTCTACTGATAGGCAATCGGATGGGTAGAGGAAGGAGAAAGGTGCAAGACGGTCAACAGTCGCATACCTTCAAATGTGCCATCGACGACTGCAGTTCCAGAGAAATGAGGTGCGGGCTTCTGGACCCGCGCCTTAGGTTGGTACGCTGTAAAAGCCATTGCGACTGTTCGTACAATACAGAAGGACGACGCGACAAGATTGGCGATACAGACGGTATCAACACTGTTCGTAGGATTCGAGATAAGACGATTCGCAGGGACTCCTTATCAGTGTTACACGTCGGCGGAATTGGCGTAGGTAAGGGATTGGCTGGGTCCTTGGAAGTCCAACGGCTGCGGTAGACTTTGGGGTTGATGTAAAGTCGGACGTCGATCAAGGTGTCGGACTAGGTAGGTTTATGCTGCAACGGACGGAAAAGGGCGCGACACGTCAGGCGAATAGGAATAGAGGTAAAAGAGTATTCAAGATCAGCAGACAATTTGCGACAGATGTCAAAACGCGATGTCGAGGGCGACTAGCCGCAGGAAGGTAAGCGTGGACGCCTTGTGCACGTTTCCGAGGTATGAGGCTACTCTAGCTGGCACAGCGTGTCTTCGGCGACTTCGGGGGTTTGCGAGATTCTCGGAGAAGGCGCAGGCATCTGATCCCTCAAAGCTTTGCTAGTTCACCCCGGGCCGCAGCCGTTACACATGGCCTGACATATCGCACCAGCTAACATGTCCTTCTATCGGCGTCTTCGGCACGCTGAGTCGAGGCTCGGCCTGCTTACAGAACGGTCCCAGACCATCTGATGACTGACAACTGCGAGCCGCTAAAGTTCTTTCACCCAATAATCTCAAGTCACAACCAACTGTTGCATGCTATTCGTGAGCCAACCCTTGCATAGTTTGATCCTTCTTTGAGCGGTCTGAGACATGTACTGCGGCGCAAACGTACCTGCATGCGCTCCAGACGGCGTGGCTTACACTGGTGCATCAGGCCACCCACTATTGGCCGATCAGCACGCCTGGTCACGGGAGAACGCGCGAGCGCGGCACATACGTGCGCAAGCGGCTTGGAGACGGATTGTTGCCATGTTTCTGGGTCCAAGAGTTTTTGATCAGCAGCCTATAGCCACGCAATGTGCCTTCATCTGAATTCAAGCTTTGCATCTATATCGTACACTTCGTTGGTCATCTACCTATCCAGCGATCCTCCATGCCCTTAGCGGCAACGCCTGTATGCGCATAACGGCGGGTTTGATGTAGCCCCAGAACGTCACTACACCAATCACAATACACAGAATATTCACAATATAGTATCCGTCACTCGTGACGTTGCATACACCCCCGCCTGCCTGGCAGCGATGCTTCTCTGCCTCTAGCGAGCAAGAGAAGGCCTGTGTGATAAGTGGCCCCTTCAAAAGATCTGCCTTGGGAACATCCGTGGGTGGTATGCAGGTTGCCGAAGTGAACATATCGACGGCTTTGAGGACAAAGTAGCGTGGGAATGTACCGCCGAGGTTGGAGACGCTATACTGTTGTTAGTAATACGTAGATAGGGCAGGGGAATGGAACTTACGTAGCGAGCAGCGTCATGTAGGTACCACCGATGAGCGGATCAGAGATCTTTGCGTGGAACGCGCTGACTGCGACGAACATGACCGTATTCATAAAGGTTGACAGCACATGCTCAGCAATGACCAGCATCAGGAAACCAGACGATGCTCCTCCAGCCGGGAAGATGGACACGACAAACTGCGCGAACCCAGCAGCCACCAGGCGGCCGATGAAGGACCAACACCAGATGTGCATCGGCGGGTAGGTCTGGCACCATTTTCCGATGTAGTAGCCTAGGAAGACCTCGACGGGAAAGTCTACAAGAATAACGAGAGACAGCTGCTCCTGTTTGAGGCCTTTGTCTAGGAGCTTCAGACTTGTGACAGCATCGTTGGCTTGAAACCCGATCTTGGCGATGAGGTGGATGATGATGAAGCTTTGAATGTTCTTCAACTTCAAGATGCCCCACATGGTGCGGTAAACCTCGCTGATGCCATCGCCGTTCTTATCGCGGTCTTCGCGTTTCATGACTGCCAGTCCAAGAGTGACTATCAGGTATGCCCACCCCCAGAAGCTCAAGTAGCCATCAAGCTCCATGATGCCGGTGTCTGCAGGAGTGCTGCGGAACCACTTGTTCGCAAAGTCTTTGGAATTGAAGGCCAGGAAGACGGTGTAGGAAAGGAACTGGCCTGCGGTCAGGCCGACGGTTTGCGCAGTCGATGCGTATGCGAGGTTCTCCTTGGAAAGAAGGGTCAGCGCCCAGCCTGTTCGCAATTAGCTTTGTGCATGTCAGGTTTGGAAGTTACACAGTCTTACCATCCACAGCGATGTCCTGAGTGGCGCAAAGGAATACGAGCGCAAACCACCACCATGTGAAAGTCCAAACCCCGCTGTCAGTCTCGCCCGCCTCCTTCATCATGCGGTTGATGTTCTTGCCCAACCAGATCATGGAGAAGCCAGAAATGGTCTGGATGGGTAAGATCCAACTCTTCCGGCGTCCGACTTTTGGTGACCACACCGCGTCCACGATGGGACTCCAAAGAAGTTTTAGCGAGTACGGGTAGGCTGCGAGCGAGAAGACACCAATGGCAGCGTAGGACACGTTGTGTTTAAGCAGGAATGGCACAGAGCCGTGTGCCAGGCCCATGGGTATGCCCTGGAGGAAGTACAGCAGCACGAGGAGGAGGAAGTTGCTCTGGTCCTTCTTGGACAGCTCGAAGAAGCCTTTGGACGTTCCTTCGTCTTCTTGGCCCAGCTTGGGCACATCGTCATCGAGCGAAAAGTTGGAGTTGCCCATGAGGGATGCAGCCTGGCTCGATGGCGAATTGCTGTCAAAGGACGAATGTTTGCGCCGATGTTCCAACATGGCGCTGTTCATGGCCGTGGAATTTGCATTTCCGTTCTTCTTCTCCTGCAGTGAGTCGGTGGAGCTCTGCTCACGTAGTACAGAGCCGCGGTTCTTGGATCGCGAGGCGCGTTTGCTCATTTGGGTGCGTCGGTGGCGTGCGTCCGATGAGGAGGGGTTTTGGTGGTGGAGTTGGACAAGTGGGTAGGTAATAGGAGTCGCGCGGGTGATAGGTGGCTGAAGTCCGGGACTGAGATTGGCGAAGCGTAGGAAAGAAGACGCAAACTCTGGGTTGCGACGGATGTTTAGAGAGCGACTAGTGAATGACAAGAAACGTGTTAGCAGCCGGGTAACAGTATGCAGTAACGATGGCCACCGGCTTTGAATTACTGGGCGGATACGGAACCGTGTCCTCTAGTCTCGAGCTCGAGGGCGGAGCACTAGGCGAGTCGCGGGCTTCCATCCCACCTCCGGCCACCCCTGCTCAACGCTTAGTCACGTGTTAGCGCGTTGTCTGCTCCACGCGATTCAACCTGGACACCGATGCGCCTCTGCGACGATACACTGCTCCACCATGGAGACTACCGAACAGCTCGACGAGGACATTAGCCATCTTCATACCCGACTAGCGACGCTCCATGCCCACCGTGCGAACCTATCCTCCGTCCTGCTGTCGCAACCCCACCTCGCAGCGCGCCTCCAAAGCACCAACACAAACAACAAACCCGCGAATGATGCCAATGATGTCATCACACGGCAGTCAAAACGCAACCTCGAGAACATCTACCGCGCCTGCGCCGGCGTGACTGCATACAAAGTCAAAGACCCCGATCCGCATGCGCTGAACGACGGCAACATCCTTGGCGTCAGCATAGACGTAGCACTGGGAGGCAGGTTCGTCGAGACGTACCATGTCTTGCTCAGCGTCAAGCAAAAACATGACAAGAGAATCATGAAGATACACAAGCACACCATTCCACCATGTATACCTCTGCAGCACCTGTCGGACAAGTGGCTACCTGCGAGCGGCAAAGACGAAGAGAACGATCCAGAGCAAGACCTCGTGCGATTCGGAAGACTGCTGAGGAAGGAACTCGTGAGCTGGCACCTGCGCGCCAACGCGGTGGAAGAACTACGGAAGGATGCTGGTCTGGCACAACCGAAAGAGAATAGCGAGAACGACGGTTTCGCATCCACTGGAAAGATTTTAAACGCTTTTGTAAGCGAAGACGAGGCCAGTTCAGATATCGAGCAAGACGATGCCGAATTCGGGAGCGCCCGCATATTGGACATCGAAGCGGATGCGGCGATTAGGCAGGTTACCATTCTCTGGTCCGACAGACGGACAGCAGTCATGACCGTTACCAAAGATGGCAGGGTCGAGAGAGCTGTGTGTAGAACAAGAGATGGGGCGAGAGATGCCGTCTTGAGCAGAAAGGCCGTGGGGCCTCTAAATGGCTTGGTCCGGAGACTACGGGCATGAACAAGAGAGGTTCTCACCAGATCCACGGTCCCTACGAAGGTCTGGTGGTCTCCGATATGCTAAGCATGGCGTTTATTGTTGTTATGATACCCTTTGATAGCAAGTCGTTCATCTTCATCGTCTGCATCAGCCCTTTCCATCTTAAGAACGGCATACGTGCGGCGCATGTTTACCTCTGAATGCGTGAGCCCGCAACCTGATGCTGTCCTCATCACTATGCTCTGGGTCTTGGGCTTTCATGTGTGCAAATGGTTGGCGTTTCATTGACCTGGTTCTGTCGGCTGTCATCTTGGAGTGGTGTGAAGATACTACAGTGCAGTGGGAGGCTGAACGTGCACTGGCCACGCCACTTGAACGACTGGTCACACGAGCCATCTTTCCGCCTTTTGAACGACCACGCTTCTTTCTCATCAACTATCACCATCTCTACACACTCCACGCTCCAACTCACGCTCTCTATTCGCCGTCACTACATACTCATGTGCGTCGGGCACTCAGCCCTGCCATCCGTGGGGGATCGGATCGGCGGGCAGCGGCCTGGCCATCCTGCTTCCGAGGTTACAGTCGCAACCATGATGCATCGCGACGTGCGTACTGACCCCGGCAGCTCTAACTCGTTATCAAGACCTGGGCCGTACTATCGCTATAGCGCTTCTTTGATCTGCAACAACCCCAGCAAAGCACCGCGTGTCTGTAATCACAAGTGCACGAACGTGGGTAAATCCTTCTGATTGCACGCGAAAATGTGTCGAGAAAGGGCTTGTTCGGAGCGCTTGACGCCTATCTCTTCGCAGATTGGCAATTACAAGGTCGCTGCATCCAGGCCGGGTTTCCTTCTGTATCTGCTCATACCTCGCGTATGCACCGCGGCTTAATGCGGCCACCCGTCCGTCCCGCATGCCATCCTTCCCGTCAAGCACCCTTTCCTCGTGCGGCTTCAGTCCCCACTCCGTCTCTACGATACGCTGCGGTTAACTCACCATCTATTTCCACCTGGCGCTATTGCACTTCACAGTGACTTTGCTCGGCCTAAGCGACTACAATGTCCGACGGCTTGACACACGCACGCGCACGCAAGAAGTGGAGACATAACATCACCCACGGAATACTCAAGTTGAGTTGATCACAGTCTTCTACAGCCTGAAGATCGAGTCCTCCGTCCACACTGTCTGTAGTGCAGACACCTAATTTCCCGTCCAGGCTCAGGTGGTATCTACCGCATGCACCCTACTCGAGTACATCATCATATCTCCTGCGCTCGCTTTCCACCCGGCACTGGAAATATGTATTCATGTGCCAATGCATGGTTTCACCCGTGGGCTGCCCCGAGAAACTATGCCGTCTTAAATGAGGCGCGTAGCAAGCGGTATGGGGTCGCAAAGCAACCTGATGCTATGTTGTATTTTGACGTTACACATCCATGACACGCCGGGACTGTCCAACGAGCAGTACAGGAGTTTCACACTACACACTCCCAGGAAGCGCTATCGCAACAAGACCCTTGACATCTCTTACCACCCGAGGAACTTCCAAATGTCCTTTCTAAGCGACTAACGAGCTGTAGTTCTGTTCCACATTATCCACTGGATGAGGATGGAAAAGTATCGCCAATCAGTACTGGGACTTTCGTTGGAGTCATACGTTCTATGCCCGATGGAGATACGAAGCGTATTCCTGTACCGAGCGTCCGAGTTCACCTATCGCTCTTGTCTACGACTCGACTAGTCAGAGCTTCAAGCAGTTCGCCCTAGGGGCCTTTAACCGTCGTTCCCAGATCGTAGCCGTCTGTACCTGGTCGATCAAAGGCACACTCCATAAGTCTTCTGGATCTGGGGACTGACGCATCTTGTCAAATATGTATGCGCAAACAGCCTTATTGCCCATGCCGCGCTTGCATCATGGTAGGCGCGCGTGGATGAAGATATGTACCCTTGAGTCCTAGTCTTTACTAGGTTTCAGGCCCTCCTTCTCTCTCCCGCTGTCACATTCCTTTCAGAGAGCTTCTGTAGCATTCGCTAACTGTTCCTCCCCTACTCCTTGGTTGTTGCGTGGTCGAGTGACCCTCCTTTACGCTCTTTGACGCACACCTTCAGTCAACGCTCCTTCGACATAGTTGATATCCAGTCATTCTTTCGAATATAAAAACGCATGCTCTGGCCGTCTATTCACACCGCCAATCCTCCTTTTCCTCAGTTTCTATACACACTTGAGCTTTCGGCACTCAACCGAAGCCGCGTTCGTACCTGCACTAGCCCGCGCCACAGCCACGTAGCACAACATAGCGCGCCACTAGCGACATCATAAGGATGCGCGCCGCCAACATGCTCGCGGGAGTAACATCATTACTCTCCGTCTCCACCTTTGTACAAGCCAACGCGATCCCGCGTGGTACCAACGACACCATGACTACTAGTTCAAGTGCATCAGGCTACAAGAACGTTGCTTACTTTGTCAATTGGGTTAGTCGGCTGGCTCAAATGCGGAAGATCTACATCTGACATCGCTTGCAGGCTATTTATGGTCGCAACTTCAATCCTCAAGACCTTCCTGCACAAGAGCTCACTCATGTTCTCTATGCCTTTGCCGATGTTCGGGATACCGGCGAAGTCTTTTTGACAGATGCTTGGTCTGACGTTGACAAGCATTATGCGACTGACTCGTGGAACGATGTGGGTACCAACATGTATGGATGCGCCAAGCAGTTGTATCTTCAAAAGAAGAGCAACCCCAAGTTGAAGGTACTCCTATCGATCGGTGGCTGGACCTACTCTGCCCACTTCGCTCAGCCTGCGTCCACCCCCGAAGGTCGGGCCAAATTCGCGAGCAGCGCCATTCAGATCTTACAGGATGTTGGTTTCGATGGCCTCGACATCGATTGGGAATATCCTACCAATGATGCGCAGGCAGAAGACATGGTCCTACTTCTACAGGAGACTCGTCGCGCTCTTACCGAATACTCTAAAAACCATGCGCCTGACCAGAAATTACTACTCACCGTTGCTTCACCCGCAGGCCCCATCAACTACAACAAGATGAAGCTCAAGGCAATGGATCAGTACCTTGACTTCTGGAATTTGGTCAGTACTTTTGAATCATTCAGTCACACTGACTGCTAACACAAAGTAGATGGCCTACGACTACGCCGGATCCTGGGACACCAACGCCGGCCACCAGGCCAACGTGAACCCCTCCTCTTCCAATCCCACCAGTACCCCCTTTAGTACGAAGAAGGCAGTTGACGACTACATCGCCGCGGGTATTAACCCTAACAACATCGTCCTGGGCATGCCCCTCTACGGCCGCTCTTTCGAAAACACCGATGGGCCTGGGAAGCCCTTCTCAGGCATCGGACCCGGTACCTGGGAGAATGGCGTATTCGACTACAGCAAGCTCCCTGTTGCTGGTTGTCAAGAAAACTACGACGACAGCGTTGTTGCTAGCTGGTGCTACGACCCAGCCAAAAGGTTCATGGTTAGCTACGACACACCTCAAGTCATCGCCAAGAAGACCGCGTATATCCGAGAGAGAGGACTGGGGGGTGGTATGTGGTGGGAGAGTTCGAGTGATAAGAAAGGTGACCAGAGTTTGATCTCCACGGTAAGTAGATTCGATTTCAGGCTTTTTGTCTCGGTGTGTCCTTGTGAAAAAGATAACGGCTGACATGTCGATACAGTTTGTCAAGAACATTGGCGGGATCGGTGCCCTGGATCAAACCAAGAACCTGCTCAGCTACCCGGTGAGCAAGTATGAGAATCTGCGCGCTGGCATGCCGAATAACTAGGTGGACACCTGCGTTGTCTAGTCGATCTTGAGGTCGGATGGGCGTCTGCGCGTTGTCGGAGGACTGCCAGGCGCTAGGAGATGTATTAGTGGGAACTGTATTTGTTTTTCTCGGAACTAGTTGCACTTTCAGGCTGGGGTACACGCAGGGATCCTTTCTGTACATATGACAGTCGTTAACTTTTTCTTCCGCGCGATGTTTCGCCAAACGGCGTCTGGGAGGTTGGAGAGGTGTGGGTTGTTACACAAGAGACCTTTTGTAATGGTCTATACATGTATACGCGTATGAAATCTTCCTTACTTGCCGATCTTTTGTAGTGTTGATCATAAGAAGCGCAAAGACGCGTTGTTTCTCGACGCTTGTTGAGGCGTCGCGTGAATTAAATGCTGTCAAACAGTTTAAGTGATCAGAAGAGGTGTTGTACATTGGACAGCCTGGTTGAAGCAGACTTCTACTCAGGATCGAGTTGAGGTAATCCCGAAGTCGCATGGAAGCGATGACTGTTTTCCAGAATCTAAATATTTACAACGTCTTGCTAGTCTCTTCTGCCACACTGAGATCTGCGACTTCGCTCTTTCCTGCATTGCCCATCCTCCGCTTCTTCAGTACGTTCTCGATAAAGGCCTCACCGGCTTTGTAACTTGAGCGTACGAGTGGGCCGGAGGCGCAGTATAGGAAACCCATGTCGAGGGCGCGCTGGCGCCAGAGTTCGAATTTGTCGGGTGTGACGTAGTCGTGGACGGCCATGTGGCGCTTGGTGGGTCGCATGTATTGGCCAAAGGTTACGACGTCGACGTTGTTTGCGCGGAGTTCTGTGTACACGTTAGTTTAGTCTCATGGTACATCAGGTTGTATAAACGCACCCCTCAACGCATGCCAGAGGTCCTCATCCGTCTCGCCCAAGCCCAGCATCATGCTGGTCTTGGTGATGAGCTCAGGGCGTGCCTCCTTGGCTGACCTCAGCACATCCAGACTCTGCCTGAACTTGGCTCTCCTGTCGCGGACAAATGGTGTGAGGCGCTCTGTTGTTTCGATGTTGTGCGCAAAGACATCGACACCACTCCGCGCGACTACCTTGGCCATCTCGAGATTGCCTCCGTAGTCTCCACCCAGCAATTCAACAAGCTGCGTCGGGTTCTTTTGCTTGATCTTCATAATGGTTTCGGCAATGTGATGCGCTCCGGAATCCACGAGATCATCGCGATCAACCACGGTGATGACGACGTAGCCCAGCCCCCACCTCCGCAGCGCTTCAGCGGTGTTCTCTGGTTCGTGGGGATCCAGTGGTGGAGGTGCTTTGGACGTCTTTACGGCGCAGAATCGACAGCCTCGTGTACATGTGTCTCCCATGAGCATTATGGTCGCCGTTGCCGCACTCTTGGAACTTCCGCCCCAGCAGTCTGAGATATTGGGACATCTTGCTTCCTCACAAACCGTGGCTAGATTCAGCCCGCGCAAGTCTTTCTTGATCTGCTTGTAGTTTTGGTTTGCGTTTGAGGGTATCGGCGTCCTCAGCCACTCTGGAAGTCGTGTGATGGTCTTCTTGCGGCCTTCCGGGCCCACCTGCACCGTCTTGATCTCATATGCTTCGGCCGGGGAGAGGGGTGCCTCGGGGTTGACGAAATCGCCAAACGATGGACCGGCATTCAGTGTATCGCTGAAGGACGTCGGTGGTCGTGACCGCTTTGTGGGGGCTTCTGGTACTGCGGTTTGCGGCGTGTCGGAGGTCGTGGCAAAAGTTCTAAGCGGCGTCCTTGAGCGAGGGACAGCTTTTAATGTGGACGAGGAGAAGAGACATCGCGATCGTGGGATTGAGGCTGCCATGGTCGTATGTGTAAGCGTACAAAAAGAGAAAAGGATAGTGAGTGAATGGAGGTGTTGGGTATATCTTGCGCGGCAGAGCCTTGAATACCCGCACCGCATTGAGTTGCGCATTCCGAGCGCCAAGCCCTGGAACATGCAAGAGCAGCCCACACGCCGACATCCCTGCAGGTGCACTTGCTCGCGCTGGTCGAGGGCATCTTCAACGTCGCCAATTCCAGACGGCCAGGCAAACACCACTGCGACTTCGCCCCGCCCCGTCCACGTCTCCTCGCCCACCAATTCCAATTGCAAGGCCGCACTTGGACACGTTTGCAACCCCCCGTCGCAAGAGGCCACGTTAGGCGGAGGAAGAGCGGGACCAGTTTATACACACACCGCGAGCTAGCACGCGGAGCTGCACCACGACACCATGGACAAGAAGCACGAGGACGCCGGCGGAGTCGCCCAGATCGACAAGACGTCCGTCTTCCAAGAAGGTAGGGCACCTCCCGCATGCGCCAGAGGTTGGCGGGGGACGCTGACGCTGTCCAGCACGAGTATTCAACCAGAGCCCCATCTCGCCCAGGAAATGTAGAGTGATCCTGACCAAGCTGGCGCTGCTACTCTTCACCGGCGAGAGCTGGGGGCGCCAGGAAGCCACGACCCTCTTCTTTGGCATCTCCAAGCTGTTCCAGAACAAGGATGCCTCGCTCCGCCAGATGGTCTACCTGGTCATCAAGGAGCTCGCTGGCTCCGCCGACGATGTCATCATGGTCACTTCCTCGATCATGAAGGACACCTCCGTCGGCAGCGACGTCGTATACCGCCCCAACGCCATCCGCGCCCTCTGCCGCGTCATCGACGCCTCCACCGTCCAGGCCATCGAGCGTCTCGTCAAGACGTGCATAGTCGACAAGAACCCCTCAGTCTCCTCCGCCGCCCTCGTCTCCTCGTACCACCTCCTCCCAGTCGCCAAGGATGTCGTTCGAAGATGGCAGTCAGAGGCCGCCGAGGCCGCGTCAGGAAGCAAGTCAGGTGGTGGTTTCTTGGGAGGGTTTGGAGGGGGCTCACATACCACCCTCCAGGCCAGCACAAACTACATGACACAGTACCATGCCATTGGTCTTTTATACCAGATGCGCGCCGGCGACAGGATGAGCTTGGTCAAGATGGTGCAGCAGTACTCTGCTGCTGGTGTTGTCAAGAGCCCTGCCGCTACTGTCTTGCTGGTCAGATTAGCAGCTAAGCTCGCTGAGGAGGACCCAAACCTGCGAAAGGTGAGCTACATCCTCTCCTCCGGAAGATATGTACTAACAACTTTTACAGCCTATGATGCAACTCCTCGACGGCTGGTTGCGCCACAAGTCGGAGATGGTCAACTTCGAGGCTGCAAAGGCCATCTGCGACATGCGCGACGTTACCGATGCCGAGCTCGTACAAGCCGTCCACGTTCTCCAGCTCTTCCTCACCTCTCCTCGCGCCGTCACCAAGTTCGCCGCCCTCCGCATCCTGTCGCAAATGGCCTCCTTCAAGCCGGACGCCGTTCGCTCATGCAACCAGGATATCGAATCGCTCATCACCAACTCGAACCGTAGCATCGCCACCTTCGCCATTACCACACTCCTCAAAACGGGCAACGAGTCTTCGGTTGACAGGCTGATGAAGCAGATCACTGGCTTCATGGCTGAGATCACCGACGAGTTCAAGGTCACCATTGTGGAAGCTGTCCGAACATTGGCACTGAAGTTCAAGGCGAAGCAGTCCGGCTTCCTTGCTTTCCTCAGCGGCATTCTGCGTGACGAAGGCGGCTACGAGTTCAAGCGATCCGTTGTCGAGGCTATCATGGACCTCATTCGCTTCGTACCTGAGGCCAAGGAAGATGCGCTTGCCACACTTTGCGAGTTCATCGAGGATTGCGAATTCACAAAGCTCGCCGTCAGGATTCTATTCGTACTTGGACGTGAAGGTCCCTCAACACCACACCCTACCAAATATATCCGTTACATCTACAACCGCGTAGTCCTAGAGAATGCGATCGTTAGGGCTGCGGCGACCTCTGCTCTGTCCAAGTTCGGCGTCGGACAAAAGGACCCCGAAATCAAGAAGTCTGTCCACGTCCTCCTCACAAGGTGTCTGGACGATGTTGATGACGAGGTCCGTGATCGCGCTGCGCTCAGTCTTCGTTTGATGGACCAGGAGGACGACGATATGGCCGTTAACTTCATTCGTAACGACTCCATGTTCTCCCTTCCTGTTCTTGAGCACCAGCTGGCCATGTACGTCAGTTCAGATTCCCGCGACACCTTCGAGACAGCCTTCGACATCACCAAAATCCCCACAGTCTCGCGCGAGCAAGCAGATGCGGCAGACCTTACCAAGAAAACTGAAGGCGCTACCCCAACTCTTAAGGCACCCAGTGCCACCAAGGCACCTTCGAAAGCTGGTGCCGATGCCGCCGCAAACGCAGCATCGAACGCGCAGAAATACGCTACGGAACTGCAAAAGATTCCAGAACTGGCTGCGCACGGCAGCGTGCTCAAGTCAAGCGATGTCGTCGAGCTCACAGAATCCGAGACCGAATACGTCGTTACTGCCATTAAGCACATCTTCAAGGACCACATTGTCATTCAGTACGACATCAAGAACACTCTTGAGGACACAGTATTGATGGATGTCGAGATGGTCGTTACACCAGAAGACGATGGTGACGTGCAATTAGAAGAGGAGTTTGTCATCCCAGCGCCAAAGCTCGTCACCAACGAGCCTGGTACAGTCTACGTATCTTTCAAGCGCCTGGAGACCGAATCGCAGTTTATCGCCGCCAGCTTTACCAACGTACTCAAGTTCACCAGCAAGGAAATCGACCCGAGCACAAATGAGCCAGAGGAAGGTGATGGGTATCCAGATGAGTACCAGGTTGAGGATCTTTACCTCACCGGTGCTGACTACGTTGTTCCGGCATATGCAGGCAGTTTCGATAATGTCTGGGAGCAGTCGAATGGCGATTCGGCGACTGAAACACTGCAGTTGGGTAACATGAAGAGCATAACCGGTACGTCGATAAAGTTACGAGCTACCACTCATGACGAACGAATGACTGACGCGTTACAGATGCAACCGAGCAACTCACCAAGACTCTATCTCTCCAGCCTCTCGAAGGTACAGATGTCGCTTTGTCAACATCAACCCATACTCTCAAGCTCTACGGCAAGACTATTACAGGTGGCAAGGTTGCTGCTACGGTACGGATGGCTTTCAGTGCCAAGACTGGTGTGACCATGAAGATCGATGTAAGAAGCGAGGAAGAGGGTGTTGCAGCATTGGTGGTGGGTAGCGTGGCATAGGTGATAGATGAACATTTGTTTAGTAGCGTTTCTTGAAAGCGTAAAAGGTCCACAGGCTTCTCAGTAGAACTCTTGGTATCCACAGCTCAATGATTATGACATATATGTTACAGATTGAGAATATTGAACAATTGAACCCACAAGCGCTCTGAAATACCGACTCTGTCTGCACCCTCCTATGAAGCAAGTACGTCGATGGCCTTGTTGACAATACTCCGTATCTGTTTCCACCGTCTCACCACCGTCTCCCTCTGGCCTTCCGCAACCTCATGTTCCCCTTCACTCAAATCCAGCTGTTCTACCTCTTCCAGCGTATCCACTATCTCCCTCGAATACTTAGTCAACACATCCGCTAGGTACTTATTCAGCCTGCCCTGATCCCTTACTCCATCATCATCCCCCGACACAAACGCCGAATACCTCCTCGAATCCAGCACCAACAACCGAAGCACAGCTTGCGTCCTATAGCACACAATCTCCTCTTTGCCCGCACCGAACAACGTGTAGTCCCCATGAAAGCCATCCTCCTTCAGCGCATCCACCTGCTGCTTATCCAGCAAAGGCAGCAACAAGTGATCCAAAGGCAGCGTATCATGAACGTTTTCCTCAAGGATGAAACCGTACTCCACGAGCAGAAAGTCGCTTGTGTGAGACCCATACGTGACAAAGACTTCCTCGCCCGCAGAATACGATCGGTCGGCCGTCACAGAGTAACCCTGGCTGTTGTGTTCGGGATGACATCCGTTGTCGGAGTGGTTGAAATAGTCGATTAGCGGGCACATGCAGTAGCAGTCGTCTGCTGTTAGTTTTGCACGTCGTTTGGGTAGGCTGGGGTGGGCGTTGGGCAGGTCTGGGTATTCCCAGTAAAAGGTTCGGGTGTTTACTATCAGCCAGGTGTATGTGTAGAGGGACTTTGTGATGGCGGGAGGAAGGTGCGGTGAGAGTGTTGACCAGTCTTTTTCTAGGTTGGAGCGCTGTTTTGTGAGGAGCGTTTTGCAGGCTGGTGGTAGGAGGGACTGGAGTGATACGGGGTAGTGAAATGGCATGGTTGATGCGAAGTCTTGTTGTGTGGGCCAGACGTCTTGCCAGAGTTGGTAACCGTGCGGTTCCTGGCCGCTGTACCATAGGGAGAGGGAGGCGGCGAGTTTTCCATGGACGGTGGCGTTTTCGGGGAGCTTGAAGGCTTGGATTGAAGGGAGGGCCACATGGACGAGAGATTTGTTGGAGACGTGGACTAACTTGTCTCCTTTCTTGATGATTTAGTTGAGGGGTTTGAGTTGGGGGTAGCTTTGGTGGGTTGGACTGACTTTGATATCTTTTGCGGCTACGATGCCCATTCCTCGACCGCTGAAGCGTGCTGGGGCTATTCCATCGATTTCAACGCCGTTGGATTTGGCCCAATCGACGAATTGGGTATGTTGTTCGCCGGGGTCTAGTGCTGCGGTCATGGCTGCAGTGGATGATGCTGATAGCCCAAAGACCTGAAGTACTCCTTTGATCCTAACTCTCACATTTGTTAGAGCTGTAGATATCTCATTGGTTGAGACAGTCAATTATCGTACCGAAGGTTCCTTCCAGAAGCGGATACACAGTATCTTGATTTGAAGTTGTTCTTTGTAGGGTCAGGATCTGAAGAATTTGGTGAGCTACCTTGAAGGGAAGCCTATCCACTGCAAAGTAAAATCTCGTTTATTGAAAAAGCAATCGAAGATGTTGCAGCTGACAAGTCCGGAAGTTGGACAAAGAGTCATCTGCTAATACTTTGGCGTGGCTGGTGCATGTGGCGTATCGATAAGAATCGCGTCATGATACCGGCTCGAACCAGATGAGAACCATCAAACCCACGCTGTCCGCAACCCTCCCCAAAACGCGTAAATGGCGAGAAGTGTGCGACCATGTCAGCTTCAAAAGCTGGCGTCAAGCTCAATCTTCCAAGCGTCATCATTCGCGCAATCAACACGCTGTTTTTCCGTCCTCAATCGCCCTCCGCCGAACTATGAGGGTCACATACCATTGACGCGTACTGAAAGGTTAGGGCTGGCGATCGGCTCGGGTCTTGGAAGTTTCCTGGACCCGCGAAGAGGAGGTAGATACGATCCAGAGTCTTAATGCCATGGTCGCTGCTTACACAAGCCAGACCTCATTGCATCCTTTGGCGAAGCTACCGCGCAACCCTACTTCATTTACAAGCTTCGTGATCGCATGCTTCTCAATCCAACGGGCCGACGAATACTACGCGACCGACCACGCTTGACATCTAACTCGCTCGACATTCCACGCCTCCGCAAACTCCCTCCGAACACATTGGGCTATGCATACGCGGCATGGCTTGACCGCGAGGGCGTCTCACCAGACACACGAGCGCCAGTACAGTACATAGACGACGAGGAGTGTGCATATGTCATGCAGCGGTATCGCGAATGCCACGACTTCTACCATGCCTTGGTTGGACTACCTGTCTTCCGCGAAGGCGAGGTCGCTCTCAAGGCATTCGAGTTCGCCAATACCGGCCTGCCTATGACTGGCTTGGCTGTTTTCAGCGCTTTCACCCTGAAGAAGGCTGAATGGAGACGTTTCTGGGACGTCTATGGGCCGTGGGCTACACGCAACGGCGCACAAAGTGACGATGTAATCAACATCTACTGGGAGGAAGAACTGGAGACAGATATCGACGAGCTAAGAGCTAGATTCAGCATTGAGAAGCCGCCGGATCTGCGAGCTATGCGCAAGGCGGAACGTGAAGCGCGCAAGAAAGAAAAGGAGGCTAAAGAAACCATGGCACGGGCTGCCGTATGAGATTACAACCATGTACATTATCGTGTAATAATCACCTAGCACATGTCTCGACCTTGGCCTGTCATCTGCGTAGGATAAGTCCCATGCAGGTTACTTGCTCAAACCAGCAGGCGACACAAGGATGCGGGGTCTCCACACGGGACGGCACCCGCCAGCCGAATCGTCCACTCCAGACGACCATTTCCTATGAAAGCGCGACCCACCCGCACCATGCAGTTTGCTCGTTGCCTACATCAATCTCCGATCATCGACTGCTGTCATGGCCGAAAAACGGAAGCATGGCGAATCTCCCGGATCTGACCAATCACGACTTCCACTTGATGACGGCCGCCCGTCTACCAGCCCAGCGGGCAGTCTAACAGTCGTCGAGAACTACCCCAGAAAACGTATAGCGATAGCTGTAGGCAACACTACCCCTGACTTCCGACATTAATTACTTATAGCTTGTAGTGCAATGTTTGTAGATTTCGGAAGACACGCTGTGACGCCCAGAAGCCGGTTGGTCAGACAAAATTGCATTCATATATGCTTTTGTTGACATTTGCAGTCTTGTGGTTTCTGTACTGAGCTCGGAATTGAGTGCACCTACCGAAAGCCAACAGTCGGCGACCGCACAAAACCAGTCGGCCCCCCGTCAGAGGCCTGGTCAAGCATTGAAAGACGACTGGCACAGGTTGAAGCCAAGCTAGAATCTACGAATCAATATGCGCCTGGTTCTGCAGCACTCTCACCCAACACCTCTACTCATAGCGATATGCACCCACCCCCAGATTCCAGATCACGACACTCGAGCGCCAATCGAATGGCAATTGAAACGATCAACAACTCCACCATGTCTGTTCCATCAGTTGGTACACCAGTATCGTATGACTTTGCTTATCGACAGACAAGCACCGAAGGAAAAACTCCGAGGCCTAGCCTCACTACTTTCCACGCACCTTCTTACATCCATGTGGAGAGCTGGGACTACACAGCTGACTTTTACGATGATGAGATCTTAGCCGGTGAACAACTGGCAGATCAGTGTGACGCAGTCATCTCATGCCCAGTGGATCTATCCCGACGAACGTGCCGACGACTCCAACAATCTTTTGTGGAAAACTTCCTTCGGTGGACACCTATCTTCGATCAACGAACCTGCGTCAGTGCGCTTGAACAGGCAGACTCAAGTAGCTTTGAGCACCCTAGTGCATCAACATGCCTAGCATTTCTGATACTGGCCCTTGGTGCAATCTCTGAAGATAGGAATGAGAATACGAATAATCTCACTCCAGGGTTGGAGTACTTTGCACGTGGATGTCGCCTCCTCGAGCACCTATCGCTTCGTATCGGACTAGCTAGCCTTCAGTGTCGGATACTGCAAGCTTCGTACTTCAAGTTCGCTATCAGACTACTGCAGATATGGAACTCCATCACGCAGGCTGCGAGAGACTGCATGCATATCTTGAGCTCCAGAACTATGCAACGATACAGCCCATCGGACCAAGAAGCATTCAACCGAGCGTTCTGGGCTTGCTCCACCGTGCTGCACGAGTAAGTTGTCCAAGCGCGGCTTGCATCGTTAGCCTCGATAGCGAAAGACTTTACTAATGCAACATGTGCTTAGACTTGAGGCGACATGTAAAATGCATCCCATCGGACTACGCCACTTCCATGAATTGGTGCCGCTTCCCCAGTTCGAAGAAGAGGATTCAGGCTTCTACTTCTTTCTGGCGCAGATCAGCCTTAGGAAGTTCCTGACACAGACTCTTGAAGTTGTCGGTTACTGTAAGTATCTCTGCAGAGTCAATTTTGCTACGTGCACTTACCATGCGACCGCCCCTTCCAGTTACAGGACAGGTCATCTTCGCACCCGTCGTCGTTGGCGAGCTACGTAAACAAGTGCGCGAATGGTACCATCATCTACCTTCTGCCGTTCGGTTTCCCCTGGATTCGACGCCGCTGTTTGACTCTAGGAAGTCTTTCCTAAGGATTCAGTACATGGCTCTACACATAGTGCTTGGCTGGCCTTCAGTACTTAGGATACTCGAGAACAGCGAAGGGGAGGCCAGTGCTCAGGAAAACGAAACGATTGGCGTCA
This sequence comes from Alternaria incomplexa, assembly GCF_024043165.1. NCBI lineage: Eukaryota > Fungi > Ascomycota > Dothideomycetes > Pleosporales > Pleosporaceae > Alternaria > Alternaria incomplexa. Next base: position 744,177 of record NW_026249864.1, on the reverse strand, counting down.
CAAGGGAGCATGCGCGACACTGCATAAAGAGTTCAGCCTTGCTTCTAAGTGTAGCGGACGAGCAACTCATGGGAAGAAAGATGGGAACGCACTTTACACTATACCCGTATGGTCATTGCGTTCAAACATCTCGATCTCTAACTAACTCTATCTAGAACATTTGCGTGCTTCGCAACCTTACTCATAGCGTACAACCATACGGCTCTCTCTTTCATCGAAGAAACCAAGCAGGAGCAGCATATACGCAATGGATATGAATTACTGCGGCCATGGACGCATCTGCCTCTGGTTCGACGAGGGTTGGAAAGGACGTGCATTTTAATGCAGCAAAATGATCTTGCGCACATCTTCCACGCATATGCAGATGAATCACCTCAGCCTGCGTCTGGCGTTAGTCCACCAGTAGCAACGAGTAACGACTGGAGATCTCCACATCCAGGGTTCAGCATCAAGCCATGATAGCCGCGCGGACCCTGAGATGGCATCTGAAGTTCCGTAGGAAGACCGATCGCAATGCGGCATGGTTCGATTTAGGGAATCCCACGGGCTTAAACCACGCCATAAAGACATCATGCCAATCGGAAGATATTTGTGACAACCGGTATACACGACCGGCCCGAGGTCTCGTTACGATTGTCCGATACGAACCTGGTCTTGAGTTCTTTCGCTGTTACGCCAGGGCGCCCTGCGGACAGATCCGTGCGAATGGGATCCTTCCCACACGGAACAACAATCACAATCCGTAGATGCATCTCGATGCAGGACCGTTGATCCACATTTGAAGATCGGTCGGTCATCAGCAGCGTATACCTAGCATACTTGGACTGCGCACTCATTCCGCGTTTACGAATACATGACGGAGAGGGCTTTTGTGTGGTGATGCGCACACAACCACCACTGGCACCAGCATAATAATTTACACGCAGAGAACCCCACGACAGTCTACCAGAATGCAGAAGAAGTTGCGGCAATACCACCGAACACGGCCTGCATGCTATCTCAAGTCTATCGATCAACATAACTGCCCGCCTGCGGAGCAGAGACCACAATGATCACCAGTGCTCAAACATCAGTCCCTAGGGTCTACGTAGTAAGACCGTGCTGAACAAATAGATGTTCGAGCTGCGAAACATCCTGCCTGGACCCCAAGTGTTCGCCTGCCGGCAAACACGAGCCTTGCATCATAGCTCACCTTAAGATCACCTGAATATGCAGTTGGGGATCATGCAAAGTGACCTGAGCCCGGCAAGATCCACATCAGTCCAAGCCATAACATCGTGCAGCTTCGCGATCTCTGGGGTAGATGCGTCCTATCGAGTGCGTTGCGCTTATCAGTCACCAACCGACCGCTCAGGTGGCCGCTGCGGCTGTGATTTGAGTAAGGGCCGTCCTGACTTGCACGACTGTTACCAGCATCAGCTATGAGATGCGAGAAGCGCTACGTCCGCAGAACCGTCATTCATCGCGCCATCTTAATACGATCTAATTCTCTGAATCAGCTTCGCATGCAGTGTCTTGTTTCATTCATTCTAAAACCAAACATTCTCAGTATAACACTACGCTAGTCCCAAAAGAGCAAGGTTCATCGCTAGTGTACAAACGAGCGTTGTCTCATTATACCTAGATATCAATCGTTGACCTTCTGTGTTATCCTTGTGCGACACATCTTGTGGCCCACAATGGGACACAACAGACAACCCGAACTCTACGCAGCGGCGCTTGCAACTTATACTGCCGCTGCAGTCGCGCTTGTCTTTCGGTTGGTTGCACGCCGTCAGACCAGCCATCCGTTGGTATGGGAAGATGTTTTGGCCGCGATTGCGTTTGTATGTATACTCGACTTTCTATCGACACAAGACTTACAGTTGTGCAGTCTACCGGAAGTGCTTTCACTTTCATCAGTATATACAGTATGTACTACTCTGCAGTCTTAACAACTAAGCGCTGACGGTGACCAGAGATGCGATGGGGACTCGGAAGGCCACTACACGACATCGACATGGCAGAAGACGAGATTGTGTACCACTATTTCCTAGAACTATGGGTAGATATGTGGTTCTACACGTTTTCCGTCGGGCTATCCAAGTTTGTCATATTAGGCTTCTACTGGAGAACATTTGGTCTTTCCGTCATCCGACAGCCTATCAGGATCTTGTTCGTCTGCTCGGCATGCTGGATCGTTGTCAGAGTAAGCAAGCGATCTAAATCGACTTCTAACGGCGGTACGCTGATCTCACAAGGTTGTCCTCATCACGATGCAATGTCAGCCGATTCAGAAGTTCTGGCACAAAGAAATCCCAGGCAAGTGCACATTGCCGCCGATGATGTCGCTCTTTGCTGCGGCCATTCCTCATTTCATTCTTGAGGTCGCGATATTACTCTGTCCGCTCTATGAGATATCCAGACTGCATATCTCGACAGCACGCAAGGTTGCTGTAGCGGCAATGTTCGCGGCTGGTCTATTGTAAGTCGCACAAAGGCAATACATCAACATCTCTAACATATTCGAAGGGTCTGTGGCTCAGCACTCGGTACCATTGCTCATACGGTCGCCCTTGGCAGAAACCCCCATCCAGATCTCACATACGACGGCATCGACGACCAGATATGGGCAGTATGCGATGTGAACCTGGCATCCTTTGCAAGTCAGTCATATACGATGAATCTTTTCCTCGAACCAAGTCGCTGACATTCATCGTCTAGCATCCCTCCCTCTCCTCCGACCCGCCCTACGCTCCTGCGGTGGTATATTCACCCATCTCCGATCAAACAAAAGATCCGTTGGCCCCAGTAATTACGGCAATCCAAACTCCGCACCGACCTTTGGTAGTGCTCCTAAGAGGGGATGTAGCCGGACATTGACGTCTAACTGTCCCGATACCGAGTCGACGATTGAGCTTTCTGCGGACTTTTGCACCGAGAGAGGTGAGAATCATGGTAGAGTAGCGGCCTCGCACGAGCATGGGAACGAGTGTGGGAGCGAGTGTGGTATGCATCATGCCGCAAGTCTTGAGTTAGAAGATCGGCGTCTTGTGTAGGTGCGGAGTGAGGTAGAAGTCGCACTTAGATTTCCTTCAAACCATCAGTATGGACTGAAAGCCAATATTCTCTTATACACAACAATACCCACCAAGCTAACCGTACAATGTTGAAGCCACGCTTGGAGATGTTACTTCGAGCACCAATTTACAGCTCATGCAATCCAGAAGTCCCTTTTCTTGTAGGATGAAGACACTGGAGGATCTTCAGCCCCTGCCTTAGCCTTGAATGGTTGTAACCATAGACCGACTCGCTCCCAATTCGTCCCTATTCTGGATACGAGGAGGAAAGCGAACACTGTCTCCACAGGTTCATTGTACCGATCCTTCATATCGACAGCGCGAAATAGAAATATGGCGTAGCAAGTTCTGATCTCAATCGCTCCAGTACCGACATGTGAAAACTTTAGGTTCTCGAATGGACAGTCGAGGCGCGCCATCTCTGACCAGTAGTCATGGCCTCCACCTCGCAATACCGATGCATCGTGGCCATGTACCACGCGACCAAGATGTCTTCCAACAACAGCTCTCTTGCGTAGCATAACCTTGAATGATGGCGCTGAAATAAATATCCGCTGAGAATAGTGGTGCCGCTGGGTAGAATTCGGACTGGCTTTCTCAAAGTCTTGCAAAGACTGCAAAATCCCATCCTTTTTCTCAAATAGGATCGCTAGGTCTTTTGGGACCACCAGGGTCGTGTTCGGCGTTCTTCGTATATGATACACAGCATTTGGATTGTGCAACCATCCTGCCCAAGAACAACTTGGGAAGCCTAACCGGCGATTGACTTTCTCATTCTGGATATCATGGCGCCAACACAACCCAATGAGAAGCCCGTTCAGATATCCGGATGTATCGAAAGGCAAAGGTATACCCCAGTATGATCTGATAGGTGGTTCTTGTTGCTCAAATTCGCCCAAAATGCCATCGAATGCATTGAGGATGTCAACACCGTAGGTGAGGGCTCTCTCAGTATACGACTCAATCAAATCGTAGATGGTCTCTCCGTCCACATTTGGCTGCCACTTCTCTAACATGGAACGATAACGTATCTGAGAATGCTGTAGGTCCTCGCTAATGACGCCTTCATCGCAGTCGAATAGAACTTGTTTCTCAGTGAAGATGAGCCTCCGCCTTGAAAAGTAGCTTTCTTGAAGCGTCCAGCCACGTCTGAACCATCCTTCGGTGTAATATACCAAGGCCCAAGGCCAGGGCGAGAACGTGACTAGATTGAGTTCGTTATATCGACCTTTTGTTTGCACATTTCCCCGTGGTATCGAAACGCCCAAGAGTCCCGAACTGGCATCCGCATCCCCGGCAGCTATTATCGTGATTTGAGCAGAGCGGTAGATGAGGTGCATTTGGCGAATCTGGTGCTTGAAATCGTCTTCGTTCTTCTGAAGAACGCAATATGCGTCGATCCAAAGATAACGAATGCCGAGACTCTGGGTTACTCGAATAGCATCCTCTACCGTTGAAGGGAGTCTTGCTGGAAGGATATCTGTTTGCAAATCATGAGACTCGCCATTACTTTTTCCCCACCGATAGCTCAACGCGGCATACGGGATGTCGCCAGAAGGTCTGACGATTGCTCTCGTGTGACAATCAATCACCCTAAGCTGGCTTGGCCGGCCACTGAATGTTTCCTTCTGTTGATTGCAGGTACTATGATGGGTTAAGCAATTCTGTAGGTATTGTCTAGTAGCGCTGGAATGAAGCCAGGTCGGAACTTCGTTTACTCGTAGCGGGGACGGTTGAAGCTCTGGAGTTTTGATCTCCGCGGACACACCGAAAGGAACTACCAAGCTAGGATGGCTAGCAACCTGAAGCTCAGGCTTTCTGTCTTCAAAGTCATAGAATATATTGACATGAGACGACAGCTTCGTCACGGGCCCAGACTTCGTAAATACCCTCATCAGGCTTTTCCCGCGGTCAAGTTGGAGATAGCGTGGTTGCAGCGACTCGTTTCGCGGGAATAAGTTGACCTTTGTCGCCAAGATGAACTCACAGAACTCGCAACCAGACTGTGACTTCCATATCCAGATAGTGGTAGGGTCAGAAGATCTTGTGATCCACACTTCATGTCCCTTCTTTAGCGGTATGCCTTCGTGATTGCCTTTCAAGATCGCAATGAGATCGATATCTGAACAATTGGCGCACAACATCTTGGCAGGACTCGAACCATACGGGTTATGTCGTAGAACATTTGGAAGAAGACGGGTACATGGTCTTGACGCAGGAGCTGCTGCCTAGAGCTATCTAAAAAGTAGGAACCAATTCGCTATCGAGGCCATGTGTCGGCCGCCGAGCCAGGAAGGCTTAGCGCGACCTCGCGCACACCTTTCGGGTACGTGTTACACCTTAATTACGCCTTTTGAGACACCTAGTAGAGGGCTGTTACCTGTTTAAGACTTAACTTTTTTTAGATCTAAGATACCCTATAACGCTGTTAACAATAAAACATATCGAGGCTATGGGTGTGCATGCAGGAAGCGGGGTCGTATTCTGCGCGCTTGTCTCGTGTCACCACATGCGGAAGGAACCTATGAGCCTACAAGAGCACATCTACTAGCGACATGAGTACGGCTTCATCCAGCCACTATATCATCGTCGATAGGTGTATCTTCCCAGTCCCGACAACCACAACCACAACGTCCCCAATGTACACAACCAAGGTTCCCTCGCGAAAAGACCCCTCAGGCTCGAGCGCAAAAGACAGAGAAGACCACAACGTCCTTCAGCTCTTTGGCACAGCCAATACGATCCAACCCCTATCAAACCACCCTACACCTGATGTTGACTACGCCTTAGTCACTTAATACCCATCTTCGGCTTTGCATACGTGCACGTCCAGATTTCAGCTGCTACAGTCTTCACAATCTCTTCTCCCAGTCCCATCATTCAATAGGTTGTGACGTTAATCACACACAAACGAGCTTTTCCAAAGGACTCAGCACAGCCATCGATTCCATTGTCACAGAAAACGTAACGTTACATATTGAAATGGATAAATAAACCGATTCCACCTCTCACACCCCATAATGAGTGAAAAGCCCAGTTCCCAGATTTGGTATCATCGAAAAAAACACACACAACCACGCTCAAACGCCAAACCCAGACAAAAAGAAGATGATTGCACGTCGACAAGCGTTAGACGCTTAGTACGCATTACCGCCCCAACCCGGTGTCTTCCCCTTGCCCTCATGTGGCGAGTAGTACTCGTCTTGCTCCATAACCGGACTGATGGTTATAGAGCCTGGCTGGTGTTGTGGCGGCCCATACCAGCCATTCCCTCCCGCGGGTACATTGCTGTAGTAACCTCCCCCACCGTGCGCAGCCTCCTCTCCGCCCAGGTTGTTGAATGCTTGTGTGCGCGGTGTCATGGGCGACTTCATGCCGCCAACGGTACCGGGTGTACGAGGTAGTTGTTGGAGTTCCCACATGTGCTGCCATTGTTCGTCGGCAGTCATCTCGTTGTCGTAGGGTGATGAGGCCCATTTCTCCTTCTCGGCTTTCTTTTCGGCTCTGCGGGCAGCGTGGGCTTGTTTCTGGGCGGTGGTTGGGATGAGGGAGTAGGCTGATAGGGCGAAGAAGACGACGTAGATGGTGCTGTTGGGATAGAGTTAGCGCTTTACTCGGATGTATACGGATGGTAGGGGACGTACAGCATGACGATGCTAACGGCGAAACTGCTCTTGGCTTGCATGCAGTAACTCTTGATGTGCTTGTCGTCCACGATGTTGCAGTTCTTGGTGAGGTACCAGGGTGCGCCGTTGTTTACGTGCTCTGGGTCAATGGTGTCGGGCGCGGTTTGGATGTGGATGCCGTATGCCCATAAGGCCATGAGTGCGATGTGGAGGAGGAGCGAGAGGATTGGGAAGAAGACCTTGAGGAGCCATAAGGTTGTTTTGACGAGCCAGAAGAACATGCATACTACGCCAATTACGAGGTGGTATTGGGTATTGCTATGATTGTCAGTACACTATTCAGGTTTTGAAGTCGAGTGGAATGATAGCAAGGATATGGACTGCAGTGTTGGTTCGACATGTTACTTACAAGCTACTCCATACTAAAGGTGTATCTACTGGCCGGTAATTCGCAGCCGCGTACAAAACGGTGCTTGGCTTCGAGTTGAAGCCAAACTCGCCTCCCACTCTCCACAAAATGGTGCGATAGAGGTTTGGCGATGCGATACCGAAAAGGGCAAGATTGGCCACGGTGAATGGCAGTTCAAAAATCATGAGAAAGTAGATGATTTTGGGCAGGCGCCATGTTCGCGATATGAAAAAACCCATGACGGGCGTTCGAAGCCGTCACGCTCGACGGTGATGTGCGGTGGTGGGCGTTGCCGTACACGTGATGCTGCGCTTTCAGCTGCGCTCGGACGAATCGCGATTGCGGGATAAGGCTGAAATGCGCCGTCCAGTCTTGTTGCGCAATTGTCGTTAACCGAAAGTCGATAGCTGGAGATGCTACCAAAAGCCTCCGATGGTCGCACACAGTCGTTGTTCGTGCTCGAGGTCCGGACGTACAAGAAAAGCATCAGCATCCAGCTCTCCGGGGCCTTTCACGCTCTTAACAGCCATGTAAGCCCCCATCTTAGCCGACGCCAGTGAGGGAGCTGAGGGGCGAAAGAGCCATCGCAGGCGCTGAGTGGCACGCGCATGCTGCGCGATCACACAGCTTGTGAGGTGTGACGACGAATCAGACTTGCAGGTCGGCGCTGCAGGCGGGAGCTAGACGGCTTGTTCCTTGCGCCATCCCTGCTCTTGTACCGAGGAATGTGGGTTAATATCGACGAATCGGGTAATTCAATATAGAACTTCGAGGTAAGAGGTCGGATGAAGTGGAAGGCCTTATCGCGGGGTTGCACAACGCAAGCGATCGCTTGCTGTGCCGTACAGTGCCCGCGGATAGGAAACAGCGTGTGGCGCGAATAACGTTGATGGCCATGGTTCCCAGACTGAGTTTTGAAATGTGGAGCTAGTCTAGTGGAGCAGTCCCTCGACTATCACGAGCCGTCTGGAATTTACGGTCTTTGTGGGCGCGTAAATTCGAGTTAATGGTGTGAGCGTCGTACATACAACAGCGCTTGCCGCTGCGACGGGATCATTGTCGAATGCAAAACCTAGTATTGATCGCCTTGAACTATCCAATGGTAAATTACCTTAACCTTTCCATTACCACCACTTCTCGCACAGCACTCTCTCTGGAGCGACATTATCCTGCTCCTTGATAAACTTCACCATGTCGTCGGTCATGTCTGGGGGCCCGCAGACATAGAAGACGGTGGATTGGGCTTCCTTCCTGTTGCCAACTGCGCTAGAGAGTGCAATATCGTCAATGCGATGCGTCCAGGCACACACTGGCACTTCGGTAGCCGAGTCAATTTGCGGCAGCGTCAGAGACATGAGTGGATGTATCAAGTCACCTTCATTTGTGCCCATCTCGGACCCGTCCCACGTGCCTGTAAAGAATAGCTCAAGGCGGTCTTTGGTCACCTTGAATCTGGGTATGCGGAACAGGTCGAGCACGTCTTGCAGGAAGAGGACTTCGCTCGGGTCGGTTTCGCGCGAAGGGACTTTGGTAGAGTATAGGAAGCGTACTTCGAGGTTCGGGTAGTTCTGGTTTATGTAGGTCATCATTGACATCATAGGGCTGTGGGGTGTTAGCGGGCGAGGCGTGCGACTTGGTCACGGCAGAGCTGGACGCACTTGATTCCAACACCTCCTGCGATGAAGATGGCGCGCTTAATCTTTTTCATGTCCAGACACGGGGGAGGCCACACGAAGCTTCCGCCTACACGCACAGTGACCTCCTTGCCTAGTATCTCCTCCGCCGGCTGCCACAGCCATGCGGCCGGCGGGTTATTAGGGCTCTTCTGGACAGCTAGCTCGAAGTAGGGAACAAAATCGGGATCCGACCGCGGCAGGGCTTCGGAGGGCGACGAGGTAATGGTGAAGCCACCGGCCTTGTCTACATCGGGCACAAAGACATCAAGCCATTGGCCGGGGAGGAACTGACTTATCCATCAGCGCATGTCGCGAGCGAGATGGAGATCGTCATACGTTGAAGCCGTCCTTTTCCTTGATTTCGAATTTAAAGCGCTTGATCCGGTCGTTGACGGGCGTGACTTTGGCGACGGTGGCCGTGTGCAGGTCGTTCTCTCGCGGTTCCGTCGCGGTGCGCTCTTGGTGGCTTAGGATCGCTTTTGCTGAGCGAGCTTGTGGCATGCTGCTCAGCATGCTTCTCTGCGAGGAGAGTCGTCGCTGAAATGAGTGATGGGACAAGAGTCGACGGGCAGGAAGGCTCATAGCAAGAAGAAAGTATCTTACCACGAGGAAAATGTAAGTGGGGACACCAGGTAGAGGGGTCCAATGCGTTATGCAGGATGATCCACTGGGCGGGAGCTTGGACGACAGCCGTTAAGGCTAGCTGACTTCACCCTCACCACGGCATCGGCATCATCTCGGGCCTCCAAATATAGCCAAGTGGCATTGGCCATGAGCCTCCGAGAATGGGCTGACTGCCATCGTGTCGCACGCTGAGCTGTCGCGTTTGACATGTGCGAGTGCGTCGTGTACTAAGCAAGCTATGACGCGTGCGGGAGCCGCGGCTGTCACCGGAGAGCTGAACACCATAAGACAGCAATTGCTCTGCATCCTCCTTTGACACGAACTCATCTGCACGTGCACTGCCCAACACACGACCTATCGTCACTGACTCTACTGCTCAGCCGACAAACACCTCCGATATCTCCAACTCTTACCTGATTCAGGCACAATGTCCGTCGAGGAAGGCACCCATGCTTTGGCTGATGGCAAGCAGCTATATACGAAGACATTCAAGGTATGGTGGAGCCATAGCAATAAGATCGACATTAACGCAATGAGCAGACGGACGGTCCGGCCAAAGCCCGACTTGTGTTCATCCACGGATTCTCAGACGTACGGCTCCCATGGACACAATACTGAATGCATGACTAACGTTGCCTCTAGCACGGTGAGGCCATCTAGCTACATGAATAACTCCCTTCTGACACAGGTCAAGTCAACACGTACGGCGACTTCTTCCCCCATCTAGCGTCTAGAGGCATTGAAGTTTATACGTTCGACCAGAGGTGCGCACGTGCACTGCTTCCAATATTCACTACTGACAAGGCACAGAGGATGGGGCCGATCTGTAGCAAAACACGCCGAGCGAGGAGACACGGGCCCGACTACTCAGGTGCTGGACGACATTACCTCCTTCATCAAGACATTGATCCCGAGCCCTGTCCCGCTCTTCATGATGGGGCATTCCATGGGTGGCGGTGAAACGCTCTGCTATGCCGCACAGGGTCCAGAGGAGGTGCTCAAGCACATTCGCGGCTTCCTCTTGGAGTCGCCCTTCATCGACTTTGACCCCAAGTCCAAGCCATCACCCATCACGGTCTTCTTCGGTAGGGTCGCTGGAAAGCTCATGGCAAAGCGTCAGTTGACCAACAAACTGGATCCAAAACTCATCTCGCGAGACCCAGAGGTCTGCAAGCGATTCGATGAAGACGAGCTCTGTCATGATACCGGCACACTCGAGGGGCTTGCGGGATTGCTCGATCGCACCAATGCTTTGTCCAGTGGGAAGATCATCATACCTGACAATGTTGGAGAGGGTGGCGTAACGAGGATCTGGATTGCTCACGGCGAGCAGGATGGCATCACTAGCTACCATGCCTCGAAACGCCTGTTCGATGCCTTGCAAGTCAAGGACAAGGAGTTCAGATCGTACGCCGGACACTTTCATCGCTGTAAGTATATGTCTGACCCAGTCCATGGTATTGGCACTAACCTTGTCAGTACACGACGAGCCTAGTCCTGATAAAGATGTGTTCCGGGACGACGTCGTAAACTGGGTACTGGCTCGCGTGACGGACCCTGTGGGTGACGATAGTGCGAAGCCAAGGCTATGAATCTGTGTAGAAGCTCTCTAGAATAGGAAACAAGCGCGCTGGCAACGTAATCACGATACGATTATCTTTAGGTGTGCATTGCTTGGCCCAACTCGTACGTACACGCGCGGCTCCCGAGGCGCAAGGCGGAGGATCTCCAGGCCCATGTCCCTGCAGGAAATTGACGACGGCACGGGAGTGATGCATGAAGGTTGCAATGACATAGTGTGCGGTTGTTAAATTTGGCAACGTTCGTGATCGTAGCAGTAGAAGTCATCATTATTGATTGGACTATCCCTTTGTTTAACCTGTGGCAGGTAGAGCATGAGATTGCTTACAGATTGAAAATATACACCGGCATTGTGTTCTCCTGGTCCTGCTATCAAAAGTGCGGTGGTCTGCGAGTGGGACGGATGGTGGCGCCCCCACAATTGCCGTGTGTTGACGCAAAAGGCGCCATGAGAGGCCAGGCTCGAGGGCCGATAGCAACCGCGAAAGAGGCTCCAAATTGTCTTGGAAGTATTCGCAGCGAGTGGCATTGAGGCATCCCGCAGTACTGAGAGGCGCAACGGCTGCCACCACATCCCATGTTACTGCGCACCGCCTGCAGCAATGGACATGGCCTGCGTGTCCAGTTTAGCCAGCGTGCACGCGTCTCACTCCACGACTCCTCTACGCAACCCTCGGTGCGACGACACGTCCTATCACGTCACGCCTACAAACCTCCTACCTGCCGCCCCAAATTGCGCGTCCTGTGCACGCAGACGACGACCAAAGGTGCCCAGTACCTCGCCATCCCGTCGCATACAGCGCCTCTCCGCAACTGGTCGACGACCGTCCACCGCAAACCACTCTTTTCCCCTTCCACCATGACGGGCGCCACGCAGAAAAGAGGCCACGCCGGTCATCACCACCATAACCACGACAACACCTTCCTCTTGTCCAAGAACAAGAATGACGCCGGCGTGCGCATTACCAAGATTGGCCTCTACGTCAACCTGGGCATGGCTGTCAGCAAGGGCTTCGGAGGCTACGTCTTCAATAGTCAGGGTGAGATGGTCAGGCGCGTCGATATGCACGTCTACTAACACCTGCCAGCACTCATTGCCGACGCCATCCACAGCCTCACCGACCTCGTGAGCGACATCATGACGCTGGCAACCGTCGGCTGGTCCCTCAAGCCCCCTACAGACCGCTTCCCCAGCGGGTATGGAAAGGTGGAGAGTCTGGGCTCGCTCGGTGTCAGTGGCATCTTGCTCGCAGGCGGCTTCTTCATGGGCTGGACTGCGCTGCTTGCCCTATGCAAGCAGTTCTTCCCCGAAGCCGCTGAGGTTGCGGAGCAATGGGGGCTTATACCACACCACCACCACCACGGCATCGACGACTTGGGCCCCAACATCAATGCTATATGGCTTGCTGCTGGCTCAATCGTCATTAAGGAATGGCTCTATAGAGCGAGTAAGCACACCCGTAACAACACAGCAAGCGCCCGCTGACAACCATTCCAGCCCTCAAGATCGCCAAAGAGCGCAAATCGACGGTCCTCGCCTCCAACGCCTACCACCACCGCGTCGACTCCCTTACTGCCTTCGTCGCTCTCCTCCTCATCGCCGGCTCCAACGTCCTCAACAATGCAAAATGGCTAGACCCCATCGGTGGGCTCGTCATCTCGCTCATGGTGGTCCAAGCTGGTTGGGGAAACACTAAGCAAGCGCTACTCGAACTGGCAGACGTCGGCGTAGACCAGGAGATGAAGGACAACGTGCGGAAAGCAGCGACTGACGCTGTCAAGGATGTCACTACCGCATCAGAGCCAGTCAATGTGCGAGCGATTCAGGGTGTCAAAGCTGGCCAGAACTACCTCATGGATATCGAGATTGGCGTCTCTGGCACCTGGACTGTTGACCAGACACGCGACGTCGAGAACGCAATCCGGGACCGCGTCGGTGTCAATGTGCGCGGCGTAAAAAAGGTGCGCGTGCGCTTTGTGACCAACTCGGCGCAAGCACCAGACTTTCTCGACGAGTTCATCCCTGGCGACTCTACTGCGGCGGCGAGCCAAAAATCTGAGGCAGAACATGACCACGACCACGACCACGATCACGAAACTACCGATGGCAACGCAAGGCGAAGGAAATGATTGGTGTACACCTATAGACAAGCATAGCTGGGCGTTCTGGAGTTGGGCACTGCAACTACCCGGCGGCATATGCGAGACATCGGACACTTGTATATATTCTGAATATCCATCACCTGAATTCAACCCCGGCCCACGCTCTAGACTCGTACTTCCCCACGCTAACGAAATTCCCTAGATGGCATCGGCGTTTGGCCGAGATGCAACTCCAAAAAGTCACAGCCGTACTCACGATGTCTCGGCACGAATTTATCCGCCATCCAATAATCCCACGCCAAAGTACTGGCGCTTCTGCAGGCACCGCCGGCAAAATTGCCTGTGATGTAGCGCGTCCGTCAATGTGGGTCTTGCGTAAGTGTGCCGTAGCCGTATCGTGGATGTGAGGCAGGGACCTCTAACACTACGAGATATGGTCTGCTTATTTTAGCCATGTTTCGTCAACATAACACCCTAACATTATCTTCACAGTTCGAAACCTCACTGACACACTTCGACCATGGCTGATCAGTTCTTGGGCTTCGATTTGAGCACTCAGCAACTCAAAGGTGCGAATACCCCACTAGAGCTACCCCACCATCTGGTCTTCCAGCTTGGACTGACATTGCCGTGTTCTAGGTATCATCGTCGGTTCCGATCTCAAACTTATCCACGAAGCCAAAGTCGATTTCGATGCCGATCTCTCCAAATATGGCATTGAGAAGGGTGTCCTCACAAACCCTGCTGAGGGCGAGGTTTTCGCGCCCGTCGCCCTGTGGCTCGAAGCCATTGATCTTGTCCTGCAGCGATTGAAGGAGCAGGGTGCCGACTTCTCCAAGATCCAGGGTATCTCGGGTGCGGGCATGCAACATGGTACCGTGTTCTGGAGCAAAGATGCAGAGACACTACTTGGCAGTATGGATGCTGGAAAGACACTGCTCGAGCAGCTGGAAGGCGGTGCCAAGGGCGAGAGGAAGGGTGCCTTCAGCCACCCCTTCAGTCCAAACTGGCAGGACGCAAGTACACAGAAGCAGTGCGAAGCTTTTGATGCGACACTGCAAGAACCGAGGAACCTGGCCCTAGCTACTGGAAGTAGCGCCCATCATGTAAGTTTCCAGCACTCTCCAAGACTTTGTCAATGCTAACACCATACAGCGCTTCAGTGGCCCTCAGATCCTTCGCTTCCACGACAAATACCCCGAAGCCTACAAAGCGACCGCTCGCATCTCCCTCGTATCCTCTTTCCTCGCTTCCGTCTTTCTCGGCAAAGTCGCCCCCATCGATATCGGAGACGTATGCGGAGCCAACCTGTGGGACATCAAGAATGGTCGCTGGCATGAGGATCTTCTTGCGCTCGCAGCTGGAGGGAGTGACGGCGTCGAGGACCTCAAGAAGAAGCTCGGAGGTGTTCCGGAAGATGGTGGCTCAAGCTTCGGTACCGTCTCGCCATACTTCAGCAAGCGCTATGGGTTCCCATCGTCGGCTCAGGTCATTGCGTTCACTGGTGACAACCCATCGACCATCCTTGCCCTTCCTCTACGCGCGTCCGACGCCATCGTCTCGCTAGGGACCTCAACAACATTCCTTATGTCTACACCCCAGTATAGGCCCGACCCAGCATACCATTTCATGAACCACCCCACCACAGCAGGCCTCTACATGTTCATGCTCTGCTACAAGAATGGTGGTCTAGCACGCGAGCACATCCGCGACGCCATCAACAAAGCCTCAGGCTCATCCGACAAGTCCTGGGACAAGTTCAACGAGACAGCCCTCACAACTCCTGCACTTGGCCAAGCTCAACCCTCCGATCCTATGCGTCTAGGTCTCTTCTTCCCCCGACCAGAAATTGTACCAAACGTCAAGGCAGGAACATGGCGATTCCTTTCCAAAGATAATCAGCTCTCGCCCATAGCACCAGAAGCTGCCCAAGGCAAGACAGAGGACAAATCTTGGCCCGTTCCTCAAGCCGACGCCCGTGCAATCCTCGAATCCCAGTTCCTGTCATTGAGACTGCGCTCTCAGTCCCTTGTCGAACCCCAGGGCTCCCTTCCCGCACAACCCCGCAGAATCTACATGGTTGGCGGTGGTGCCGTGAACCCCGCCATCGCCGAACTTGCCGGTCAAGTTCTTGGTGGCTCAGATGGTGTATACAAACTTGAGATTGGAGGAAATGCTTGCGCTCTCGGAGCCGCTTACAAAGCTGCCTGGGGCGTACAACGTTCGTCTCCACAGGAGAAGTTTGAGGATTTCCTTGAGGCGCGATGGAATGAGGAGGGCTTTGTCAAGAAGATCTGTGAAGGCTATAGGAAGGGTGTTTTCGAACAGTATGGCGATGCACTCAAGGCTTTCGATGAGGTAGAGAAGGTAGCACTCAGGGAGAAGGGTGAGGCCGAGAAAACGGATGCTACCAAAGAGGCTATGGGGCTGCAAGGCCTGGATAGCCAGAGGTAAGATGGTGGTAGTGTAGAAGATTCTGAATATCACTTGATTTTTTGGGCTCACATCCCTTAAAAACGAATTTCTTAGCTAACCGACCATCTGGTAACACTGTTCAAGGTTGTGTTTTTCGTTTGACGGACATGTGACGGCGCGCCAACTTGACGTAACCTTCAACACCCCAGCTCCACATTATCAAACTTTCAAGGTTATCATATTTGACACTTCTCCACTTGCCGCCAACACCATAATCATTCGCGCATACCGCTCCACGCATTGAAACATGTCTGGAGATACCCAAAATCACATTGTATGCGTTGGTGCCGTCTACATCGACACCATATTGACGTATGTATCAACACTCCGCGACAACCCCCAAACCCAAAAGCTTACTAAATTTCGAGTGTTCAGAGTCCCACACTTCCCCATAGAAGATGAGAAACTACGCGCCAAAGCTCTCACGCGAAGAAGAGGAGGAAATACGGCAAACAGTCTAGAGGTGTTATCGCAGCTACAACGACATGACCCTGAAGGAGCACGTCTCAACCCCACGAATCTGCATCTGCTGGCTGTACTTCCTGAAGAGCAATCCGCAGCTTCTCAATTCATATCTATATCGCTTCCTGGGGTAAACATATCCGACGTAAGCCTCTTCCGCAACCAGCACCAAGAAGCCGCGTCAAGCTACATCATCCAAAGCGAAGAGAACCGTTCACGCACAATCGTCAGCATCAACCAGCTCCCCGAGATGCAAGCCGAAGAATTTATCCATCAAGTCTGTAAATTCACTACACAACAGGGACAGACATGGAAGAAAGCGTGGTTCCATTTCGAAGGCCGTGTCCCAGAGATCACACTGCATTGTGTCCGCTTCCTCCGCGAAACATACCCTCATTTCAAAATTAGCGTCGAGTGCGAGAAGCCTGAGCGGACGGGCATGGCTGAGGTGGCGCAGTACGGAGATGTAGTGTTTTACTCGAAACTGTGGGCCGTGAAGAATGGGTATGAGGATGCGAGAAGCTTTCTCGAAGCCAAACGCGATGAGACGAGAGATGGGGCTCTACTGTGTTGCACATGGGGTTCTGGAGGTGCTACGGCGGTTGAAAAGGGGGGTGAGGAGGTTTGGGCGGATGTCAAGGCGTGGCAGGCAGATGGGAAGGATGGGGCAAGGGTTGTGGATACGATTGGGGCTGGGGATACTTTTATTGCGGGGATGCTTTTTGCGGTTAATGAGCATGAGGAGTGGGGGTTGCAAAGGAAATTGGAGTTTGCGAATGAGCTGGCTGGGAGGAAGGTTGTGCAGGAGGGTTTTGGGGGTTTGGGGAGGAGGATGTGGTAGCTGGTGAAAGATAACGCGCTACTTGCTTTGCGATTGCTCTGGCCTATAAGGACTAGACACCTGGGTATGCAAAAAGTAAACCTACGTACAGCAACGGACGCTTGACAGCGAGTGCTTGCAAGCGTCCGCGCTTCTAGTGTTTCGTGTTCGCAGAGAGCGCCTTGCAGAAGTAGTTCGATTCGCTCGAGACAGATCATGACGCTTCCAAATCATGGACTGGAAAGATGCGTTCGAGACCTGATCTTCAATCCAGTTTTAATCATTGGTCAGTTGAGGCGGACTAGATCGAAGACGCAGGCGGGAAAGGGTCTCCCGGAGCAGCTTCCGACCACCCATCGCACGCGTGCATCTCGAAGAACTGGAATCATTGACGCGCTACCCCGCATTATCTTGAGCTATCGTACCCGGAATGAAACATGGAGAAGAGCAGATGTCGGCGAGGCGGAAGCTAGATGCAGTTGCGGGGTGACCACGGGGACTGTGTTGGTGCCTTAAGAAGGCCACCGTCCATGTAGCAGCATGCGGCGAAGCAAGGAGTACCTACACACATAACCAGCAATTCATCAGCATGAGTGGAACTAAGATCGAAACATGCCCTATGGGGTACCACCAAATTCAAAATATCCACAATGGCAAAGTACCGAGCGGCACCGTCAAAGCTGGTGGGCAAGACAAGAAGGCTACTGGTGAATACATCAAATGGGATGCGCCAGGTGTTGAGAACATTCCAGACGATGAGCAAGAGAAGATCAAGGAGGTTTCTGCTCAGTTCAATCGTTTCCAGATGATGAACTTCAATGAGCATATGCATTGTTTGAGGGGCACGCATTTGAAGACTCAGGGTGTAAGTATTTCCTGAGGCTTCTCGAGATAAACGTTACTGATAGCATGGGTAGTGCGTTATGGGCAAATTCACGGTGCACGACAATCTACCTAAACATCTCGCCCAAGGAATGTTCGCAAAGCCCGGTACCTACGATGTAATCATGCGGTACTCGTCTCTAACGCCCAAGATCTTGCCCGACAACCTGGCAGCGCCACGCGGCATTGGCATGAAGGTCTTTGGTATCGAGGGCGAGAAGTTATGGGGAGAAGACAAGAAGACGCAAGACTGGACCTTCAACAACTACCCGGTATTGGAGCTGCGTGATCCCCAAACCACATACGATATTGCAGACGCACTGGAGCGAAACTGGAACGACTTGCCTACCTTTGCAGACGAGCAGAGCAAACGCGTTGATGCCGACGTAGCAACACTCGGCGGACAACTGCCGAAACAACACATGGTTGCTATGCCCGAGTACTCACAATCAGCCTACCGCCACGGAGCCTACATAGCCAAATACGGTGTCTTCCCCAATAGCAAGTTCCAAAAGGACCTTGAGAACACCGAAGTCAAAGACTCAGACCCCATCAATATCCTCTCGCAGACCCTTCGCACACACCACCTCAACAACACTATAACCTACAGCTTCTGCGCGCAACTCTTGCAGGACCTCACCGAACAGCCCGTCGACGACATTGGCATCGAATGGGACCCCAAGAAATATCCATTTGAACAAATCGCTACCATTGAGTT
The DNA here is from genome assembly GCF_024043165.1 of Alternaria incomplexa. Lineage (NCBI taxonomy): Eukaryota > Fungi > Ascomycota > Dothideomycetes > Pleosporales > Pleosporaceae > Alternaria > Alternaria incomplexa. The sequence continues at coordinate 725,742 of NW_026249864.1, read as the reverse complement.
CCCGCCGCAGGACTCGTGGCTACCTGAGTTTAGGACGTGGTGGGATGATCGCATCACGGTGAACAGCTGGCATGGATTGAAGGAGCACCAACCGCTTGGAAGCACCAACCGAATGCGCAGGGTAGTTTACGCCGAGAGTAGGAAGTTGAGGCTGAAGGTTAATGGGTATAAGGAAGAAGACTATGTGGAGCCCGCGGGGCTTGGTGATATTCCTGGAAAGGGTGTGGAGGCGCCGCAGTTGGACTTGAAGTATCAGAGTGCTATTACTACTGCCGAGGTTGCATGATTGAGAAATTTAAGGTAGCTAGATGTAGGTTGTGGAACGGAAGTGCTTTTCTTAGATGTATTTGTGTAAGGTTTCGGATGTATGCGCGTCCCCTGGGTGAAGTCTGTCTGATGCGTGAATAAGTCCGAAATGTCATTGAAGCTGCTAAACTAATGTATCTAGTAATAAGTGCAGTTGGAATACATGCAGCTTACAGGTAGGAAGTGACAAGGTACCTAGGTAGGTGCGACTTCCGCAAGTGGCGGCTCCCCGCACATGCGCATGCTAAGTACCTGCAGCTAACTCACTGGGCCAACAGCAACAACAACAACAACGATTAGTTCACTCTACAAGAATACATGAACCATATTTCGCTTCGTGCTTGCGAGACTGTGAGTGAGCTACAGCTGTCAAACATGCGAATCCCTTCTTTATCTTTACTGACATGTGGAGCAGTCTACATCTCAACTCTAACCACAGCTGCAAGCATCGTCACCGTCTTCCCTCATATCAGAATGTCGTCTAGTGAAAGAATGGTGAGTGCTTTTAAGTGAAAGAAGAGCTATCTGGCGCTACAATGCTGTCACTGAACAAGACATACTAACGTGACAAAGGCGTATCCCTACGGCAAGCCATACTCAACGCCCTCGAATGGTACACAACATGACGAGAACAAACTATGGATGCAGATACAATATGAAGCATACAAAGATGGTATCGACCTAACAGTATTGCCTTTTGCCAAAGAAGCTATTGCGAGCATCGCTTCGCTAGCGAGTAGCATGGTGAATGTGAAGGAATTTGACTTCTCGACCTCAAAGAGGGTCGATACGCATACACAGTAAGCTCAAATGCTACACAACACAGTGTCAAAGACGCACGTTTGTGTGCCGATGTACTGACAAATCTTATAGCCCCATCCCAGACTGGTTCCGAGCCCTCGAATTGAACGCTGCAGGCCGCGCAACGCCGTCTTGGAACGTATCGTCCCACCTCATATTCATGAGTGAACACCACATCGCTCATTCTGTACTCTGCGTGTCCACACCCCAGGCCAACGCCTTCTTGACTGAAAGAGACGAAGAGCTGAGAAAGAAGAAGACAGTTGCCCTTGCGCGTTTACTCAACTCCTTTACAGCAGAACTTTGCAGGATCTATCCAGAGAGATTTAGTTGGTTGGCCATTATGCCGTTACCACATGTGGAAGAATCGATTACGGAGTTGAAGCGCGTGTTTGGAATGGTGGGGAAACAGCCAGTGGGTGTTGGTGTGCTAACAAACCACGAGGGGATGTACCCGGGAGACGAGACTTTCGATCCATTGTGGGAGTACCTACAAGAGAGATCCGCAAAGATGGGAAGCGATGGGAGGGAGGTCGTCTTTGTGCATCCAACAGAGCCCATTATCAAGCTCGACGATGGCCGATTGATAAATTCTCGACCATGTGAGTTCTCTTTTCCCAAACCCGGTCCCCCAAACGACCAAGAGCTAGAGCGAGCTGACAACATGCCACAGCACCTCTTCGCTCCGGTCTCGGAGAATTCTACTTCGAAACTGCGCGCGCCATCTCGAGTCTAACAGCCTCATCCACATTCCTCAAGTTCCCGTCCCTCCACTACCGCATATCCCACGGCGCAGGCGCTTTCCCCGATATCTCCGAGCGTTTCCTTCTCGGCTTCCCCAACATCTCGACCGCAGCAAGGGAAGCCTACAAAACACGCTTTTGGTACGATAGTGCAGGACCAGTCTGGCCAAATCAGGTCAAAGGGCTGACGGAAGGAATGGGTATTCCAGTTAGTCAGATGGTGTTTGGGACGGATTATCCGTATGGCATCGGGTTTTGGGATGTGGATGCTAATATTGATGGGTTGGCATGGGCGGGAGAATTAAGGTTTGAGGAGAAGGAGAAGGTGTTTTGGGGGAATGCGAAGGAGTTGTGGAGAGGGAAGATTGCCTTGTTGGATGGTATGGAAGAGTAGACTGATGAAAATGTTACCAGTCTCTGCAATCTACCTTGATAGAAAGACAGTGAGAGTTGTTCGTTCCAATGAACGTGGTTGTGGTGTTGATGCATATCTAAGTACTGCCCTAGCTGCCGAAGTTGCGCGACAGTGTTGAAGCTCACCAGTACATCGTTGCTACCATTCGCATGGTTTCGGGGTACGTTCTCAATCTTCGCGCATCCACAGGAGTAGCCATTAAATTCGGGCATGATGCTTGCACAAAAGTTAAGAACGACTTGTTGATTGCGGCAATAAACTCCATCCAATTGATATAGAGTTGTAGACCATGCCGGTTAGCCGCGGCCATTTAGTGCGACAAGCGACCTTCGACCCCGCCGTGACATCCGCCACCATTCACGACAACAACAGCACCGACAACACGACATAGGATTATCACGAAGCGCCCAGGCAAGAATCGCGCGACATGATTACCCACAGAAAGGCGCATGCTTGCTGCAGATTCAAGAATCAGGACGACGGTTCTCGCGCCCCATGAGTATAAGGTGCACCGAGTCGTGCAGGAGGCTAGAAAAATTGTTCAGCCTCAAGCATGGACAGCTATAGGTAAATATACCTGACGTTCCACAACGACTCACACTAACCGATGGTTTTACAGTAAATCCTGATGCGTGTTACAAGTCTTCTGGGCGAAGCCCCGGACGCGATCGCCCGGCGCTTGCCGATGGGCCGGGGCACTCCACCAACTCCATACTGTCAACAGAGGCAAACATCAAGAGAAAGTCAAGATGAGACAACATGGCATTCCTCAGCCCACCATTAGGCAGTCCGTCCGTCCGTCTAGTCCGTCAGCCAGAGCCAGATCACCATGACTTCAGCCATTCGCATTGTTCGGTAATCGTCCACGGGATGACGTTGATGACAAAACCTCAAACCATCGGGCGATTTCCAACCAACGCACAGCCGCGGAGTGCATGAGCATAGACGTCGTCCGAGCCTCAGAAGTAGCAAAACGTCTACTGCCGCCGAATGATTGGCGAGACTGCCTTACATAAGGCTGGCAGGAAGAGTTTTGCTCCACCATGTACTAGCGCGAATTGCGTGATCGCACGTCTTCACCCCCAGCTATCGCACCTTGCGGAGATGGTTACAAAGCGATCCCGATGGCGGCGCCCAATATATACTCCAGGCCGTGGTCGCTCTCCCTCTTCCCACCTCCAGACTCAAACGATTGATAATAGTAGTTTCTCCTGGGAAGCCTCCATTTAGACACCAACCCACAAAGACATACTCCTTCTGGCTTCTCCGCACGTGCCTGCCATACCCCAAACTTCCGCCACACCATCTTGAAGATGTCGTCACCATTGTTCGCAAAGGTTGACGCCTACAAGCAGCCTACACTTCGCGAGGAGTCTGGCTATGCTTCAGCCGAATCCAGTCAGGAGAGCCTACCTGAGATCTACTTCACGAAGCCTCATTTGAAGTTCATCAACGCCCAGCTCCAGAAGCTTGAGCCGCAAGGTACGTGATAGCACTTTACTCCTGAAAATTTCCTGAACTAACTTGGAGTAGACATCCTCCGATGGTGCATCACATCTCTGCCTGGACTATTCCAGACCACAGCCTTTGGTCTTACTGGCCTGGTCACAGTGGACATGCTTTCGAAGCTCGATGGACCTTTGAAGCACAACATCGACTTGATCTTCCTAGACACTCTCTACCACTTCGACGAAACCTATGCCCTTGTTGACCGGGTAAGGAGGCGATACGGAACACCGGTACACGTCTACAAGCCTGCTGGCTGCGACAACGTCAACGACTTCACTGCCAAGCACGGTGACAAGCTGTGGGACACCAACGACGAACTTTACGACTACGTTGCCAAGGTGGAGCCTGCTGAGCGTGCCTACTCTGAACTTCAGGTCAAGGCTGTCTTGACTGGTCGCCGACGTAGCCAAGGTGGCAAGCGTGGAGATCTGGACATCATCGAGGTGGACGAGGCCGGCCTCATCAAGATCAACCCTCTCGCCAACTGGAACTTCGCCCAGGTCAAGGAGTACGTCGACGCCAACGACGTCCCATACAACGACCTTCTCAACCAGGGTTACAAGAGTGTCGGTGACTGGCACTCTACACAGCCAGTAGCTGCCGGAGAGGACGAGCGAGCAGGACGCTGGAAGGGCAAGAACAAGTCCGAGTGCGGCATCCACAACCCCAAGTCACGATATGCCCAGTTCCTCCAAGAGCAGGCGATGAAGCAGCAAAACGAGGACCTAGCCAACAAGCTGCAACAAGTCTCTTTGAACGTTTAGGGTGATATAGGATGTCTTGATTCCTACTTGTTGTACCGCATTAGCATGGGCGTTTGGGTTATTTATGGGACATGGCATAGCATGGGGTTTGGGTCACGAAAGAATGGGGTTTGCGGCAGTCGCATCCGATTATGTATATACGGGGCCGAGATACCACCGACGCAGGAGCCAATGATGCTCCGGCATGAATCAAACGAATTTCCAGCATTGCGCTAGACCTGTCATATACGTGAGGTGTTCCTGAAAATCGCTAAAGCGCAACACAAACTGCAGGACATGGTGCTCCTTCTCCGCTCCGCTCACGTCACTGTGGTCGCGTCGCCCAACGAAAAGCCGGGTGAGACAGGCTCTAACTATCGCGTGCAATTGCGCAATCGCTTCCAAGATCTGCCGACCCATACAACAACCCGCTTTGTGCCCTAGTCTCTGCAAGCAGAGAAAATCCAGAGAAGCCTATGGTCAACAATCGGGGATATGGCGCCTGAAGTGTCCGTAGAACCCGGGGAATAAAAAGCCCTTTCCACCCGTCCCGCCTTGTAGTCCTTAGTCGCGCATCTTTCTGTCTGAGTGACCCAAAACCTCCTTCGCGAAGCCAGTCTTGTATAGTCAGGAACGACATCAAGTCTTCGCCGAAATACCTGACCAGATCCACCACCGGATTCTATATTCCTCACATATTCTTTAGACATGGCGAACGCACCCCATGGTGAGTTGATCAACAGAGTCGCTGGAGTTGGTCACGAATGCTGACGGAGGGGACAACAGGCGGCGTCCTCAAGGACCTGATCGCACGCGATGCGCCCCGACGCAAGGAACTGTTCGAGGAGGCTGAGAAGCTTCCGGCTATTGTTCTGTCCGAGAGGCAGCTCTGCGACTTGGAGCTCATCCTAAACGGAGGTTTTTCACCTCTGGAGGGTAAGTCGTCATCCCGCAGCGCTAGGCGAGGGGCAGCGAAGGCGCCCCTCGTGTTTGCGATGTTTGCAGCAGCACGGCCCCTGACAGCATGATGCAGGTTTCATGAACCAGAAGGACTACGACGGCGTAGTGTCCGACAACCGTCTCGCCGACGGCAACCTCTTCTCCATTCCCATCACACTCGACATCTCGAAACAGACCATCGATGAGGTCGGCGTCAAGCAAGGCGCCCGCATCGCCCTGCGCGACTTCCGCGACGACCGCAACCTGGCCATCATCACCGTCGACGATGTCTACCAGCCGGACAAGGAGAAGGAGGCCCGCGAGGTCTTCGACAAGGACAACGACGTAGCACACCCCGCCATCAAGTACCTCTACGAGACGGTCAAGGAGTACTACGTCGGCGGCAAGCTCGAGGCCATCGACCGCCTGGAGCACTACGACTATGTCGGCCTCCGATACACCCCCGCGGAGCTGCGTCTGCACTTCGACAAGCTTGGCTGGTCCAAGGTCGTCGCTTTCCAGACGAGGAACCCCATGCACCGCGCTCACCGTGAGCTCACCGTCCGCGCTGCCCGCGCCCGCCAGGCCAACGTCCTCATCCACCCCGTTGTCGGCCTGACCAAGCCCGGTGACATTGACCACTTCACCCGTGTCCGTGTCTACCAGGCGCTGATGCCCCGCTACCCCAACGGCATGGCCGTCCTTGCTCTTCTGCCTCTGGCTATGCGCATGGCTGGTCCCCGTGAGGCCATCTGGCACGCCATCATCCGCAAGAACCATGGTGCCACCCACTTCATTGTCGGCCGTGACCACGCTGGCCCGGGCAAGAACTCCAAGGGTGTCGACTTCTACGGTCCATACGACGCCCAGGACGCCGTCGAGAAGTACAGGGACGAGCTCGGCATCGAGGTTGTTCCCTTCCTCCAGATGACCTACCTTCCCGACTCGGACGAGTACAAGCCCAAGAACGAGGTTGAGCAGGGCATCAAGACCCTCGACATCTCCGGAACTGGTACGTCAATTGCATTGCCTTCACTTAGGGGTTGGAAACTAACATTTTGAACAGAGCTCCGCAAGCGCCTCCGAACCGGCCAGGAGATCCCCGAATGGTTCTCATACCCCGAAGTCGTTCGCGTCCTTCGCGAATCCCACCCCCCTCGCAGCCAACAGGGTTTCACTGTCTTCCTGACAGGTTACCAGAACTCCGGCAAGGACGCTATCGCACGCGCTCTCAACGTTACCCTCAACCAGCAGGGCGGTCGCTCCGTCTCGCTCCTCCTCGGTGACACCATCCGCAGTGAGCTCTCCAGCGAGCTGGGCTTCAGCCGATCCGACCGCGACAAGAACATTGCCCGCATCTCCTTCGTAGCCGCCGAGCTCACCAAGGCTGGTGCGGCAGCCATCGTTGCGCCCATTGCTCCTTTCGAGGACTCAAGAAAGGCAGCCCGCCAGACTGTAGAGCGATACGGATCCTTCTACCTGATCCACGTTTCTACCCCGCTCGAGCATGCGGAGAAGACCGACAAGCGGGGTGTATACGCCAAGGCGCGCGCCGGTGAGATCAAGGGTTTCACTGGTGTCGACGACCCGTATGAGGTGCCCGCCAACGCTGACCTGACTGTCGACCTGTCGACTACCAACGTCAGGACAGCCGTCCACCAGATTGTCCTGCTTTTGGAGAGCCAGGGTCTTCTGACACAGTTGTAGACATGCGAAAAAGCATTTTGGAATATGGGTGGATTGAGTGAGACATGTTAACGATTATGATTTGATGGGTATGGGATCGACCTGGCTTTATGCTGCTGGGTTTCGGGATGCACAGTATAGACAATGTGTTACCTAGACAAAAGGTTTAGACGATGGGTCGTGAATGGCAATTTTGTTGTTTTGCTGGTTTCAAAAACCTGGTGTGCCATAGTGATGGATGTCTGATGTCGATGTGATGACATGAAGCTGTGCGTAGGAAACAAACGCAACATGCACTTGTAGTTGATTCCAGACTGATCATGCTTTTTTGTATGTTGCTAGCAATGTCTCGCTTCAGACTTCTCTCTTGTCCCTCTCCACTTTTTCAGACCAACCACCCAGCAGCGACAGCCAACCCCCCAATCATAGCAGCAAACTGCGCGTCTACTCAGGCATATTAGCATGTATTCCCGGACCATCAATACTCCCAATCAACACAAATGACGCAACTGGTTGAGCAGCCGAAGTAGCTTCTGCAGGTGCCTGGGTTTGAGGTGTTTAGTGTGTACCCTGAAGCGGTTGTCTCAGCGTCGGAGATGGGCTTGGTCCGGAGCGAAGGTGAGGATGGTGAAAGAGAGAAAAGAGGAGACTTGAGGCGGATGAAAGGAACGCATTGCGGACGGGTTTTTCTTATTGGCATTATTTGGTGGGTAGAAGAAGACGATGTTGGACAGTTCAGGCCTTGGAATTGAAGATAAAGTACCATGCCATCACCCACTTGTACATGTACATGTACGCAATCTTCTACATGCATCCAAATCGATAATATTGCATGACTTCACCTTATCACATTCTTTCCCCGTCGCCTCCACGTACAGTCAAACAGCACAACCCATCTACATGGCCTCAGCCTCCTATCCCAAATCGTCAGGAATACAAGCTACAATCATCTTCCTCTCCAAGAGTACAATCAATCCTGGACGATAATCTCATCGCAGCGACATGTCACGGTAGTGGGCTGAGAGGAACCGTAGAAGGTGCGGGTACACAGACCACATGCGTTGATGCAGGTCCACAAATTGCCCTCTTTTTGGTCATGTGCCGAGTCCTTCGCATGTGTGTTATTCTGGGTGGGTGACTAGATGGCGCGAGGTGGTGTACGCAACGTCAAACACCATCGCACGTGAGGTGCATCGCAAGGCAGATTGTAGGCTGAGAAAGCAGGCGGTGGCATGTCGACGATGGGAGCTGTATGCAGCGTTGGGGGTGGCCTGTTGATAGCTGTCGTCGCTGGCTATCGTTGGCTATTTGTCGTTCGGCCCACATGCTCCGCCCGTACCGCGCTGAGCTGTCAAGGGCTCCACATCACAACAGTGCAGCGCGACAACCCTCCGACGATGCCTGTTCAACGCACGGCCAGATGCAGGCGTGGGTCTCATATTGCCGCCTCAGGGTCGCTCTCAGGATAGCGTCTTTTACCGTACCTCTGTGAGTGATGTGCCATAACGCGTGATTCGTGGAACTGGTTGTGCCCTTGTAATTAATACCCACAAAACTCAACACCCCCACAACTCAACACTACAACATCGCTAGAAGAACATGTACAAAACGATGATCTCTTCTCAGAGAAGCTCGATGGACTCTTGGGTTATTCAGTCCCGAGATTCCATTATTACCTGAAAGCATGCTGGGAGTTCTGATTTCTACATTGTGGTGGATGGAGTGGGAAGCCCAAGAGATTCTGATGACGCTCGCCGCCTTTATCTAAGGATCGCCAGTAACCAATAGGCTTTTGATGATTATATGCGGCAATGAAAAGAAACGGAATAGCTTCGTTTTTGCTGTGGACGTTTAAGGAAAGATTGCAAAGGTGATTGAACACGACTATGCTGCTGACGTGGACGTAAGAAGTACCCCTGCTTTACAACAATGGCGCCTGGTTAAGAGGCGTATATGAAGGTATTTATTGTCTGTATTCGCACAAAGACAACGGCCTGAACTCTACTCCCTTCTCTACTCTTGAACGGATCGTCATGATGGAAGCGAAGCAAGACATTGACCTTGGTTAGCTCTACGTGTCGTATACTTTAGATGAAACTAATCTTCCATTAGGGTTGTTCAACTCCAAAGACCACAATGGTTTTGTCTGGCCAGTCAGATACAGTCACGACTACATGCCAACAAATGAAGCGTCCATGCCACCTTTTGTCGACCTGTCCTGCTTCCCTGATCTGAAGGCTGAGACTATCAGTGTTGAGCCAGTCATCAACGCAGTTCAGATTGAAACTGGATACTTGATCAAGGAGTGTGAAAGACTTAGCATGAACAGTATTCCTGTCTTTCCTGTACATGCAAAACTTCCATGGTATTCTTCGATTCACCATGTAAGACAGAACATACACTGGCCAATGGCTGTAGAAGCAACACGAGTGCTGCTACAGCATTTTGCTTCCGACCAAACTGCGACAAGTATATTGAAGAATGGAGGCAAATCGTACTCTGAGATAGCCGCTAAGGAGCTGCCGATGTTACATGATAACTGGACTCGGTTCTGTGCTTATCTGTGGCCGGCTGCAAGCGAGGAGCGACTGAAACTCATCGCTGAGACTATTGTCTACATCTTCATCTTTGATGGTAAGCGGAATCTTACAAGAAATATTACTACTCTAATCACTTCTGGTACAGATGTATGGGAGATGAGTGACGAAAGTACAGTGAGTCGTTCCAAACTGTTGAGGCTCCACATAATTAACAGCTGAATGGCAGATCCAAACATTTCAGAACGAATTCGTATCACGACTAAAGGCTCAAATGCCTTACGGAGACGATGAACCAGTCTCGATCTTGCAGAAGGCCATGCATGCTACTATCCAAGGCCTTCATGATCAAGATGGCATCATCGGTGACGGAGGAGCCGAGGTAGTTGCAAGATTGATGGATTTCATCAATCACCCCCCGCCCCCCACCGAATTCCACAGTCTGAGAGAATTTCTGGACTATAGGATAATCGACGCAGCTGTCCCGTAAGTACGGATCAATAGTCTACACATTACGAAGGAAACTAATTATAAGTTCCAGTTACGTCATAGCGTGTACGAAGTTCTCTCTTTGTTCAACTGTCGACATTTCCAGCCCCAGAATTGCCAAATTTCTCAGGCTATTTGCGGACCATGTATCGATTTCAAATGACCTTGGTTCTTTCGATAAAGAGAAAAGAGCCTACGTAGAGAGAAAGGTGCACTACCTTGTGAACACAGTGGAAGAAGTTCGGAAGACTTATTCCCTTCCCAACGACGAAGCCGCGAAATTTGTCACGTTGGCTATCCAGGTGGAAGTGGAAAGAGAAATGGCAAGAGAACTTTCACAACTCAATGTCGATAGCAGCGTTCCTGAACCTGAGAAGGAATTCGCAAATGCGTTGGTATTCACAGTCAGTGGAAGTATTTTGAGCTCAGTTGTCATGTCTCGATATGGTGGTAGATATATTGGCGGTTGAGGAGTTAACCGAACTTACACCTTCTTTATCTTAACTCGAAACTTATCGCCTTGAATGTGAGTTTGTAAGATCTTGTCTTCCTCCTTACACAGCTCATGAAATGTACAGATGATATCATGAGCCGATTCCGTAGATGAATATTTGCTGCGAATGTTGAACCTCAATTCAAGAAGTTTTTTCACATCGACACCATCCTGTAATGGGCACTGTGGATGTAGCATCCCTAAGCCATTCAAGCACAGCGCTGTGATGACAACTCGATATTCACTACGCACTGAGTGTTTGCCCTGGTTTATGGAAGTGGTTCATGGAAGTAACAACGCTCGCTATACAGATAAGTCGCAAGGAAAGAAGGAGGCGAGTCTCACCCCAATAGACAAGTTTGAAGAGGTAGCCATGGGAGAAGAGGAGCGGCCTAGACCGATCTAGGGAATTTAGGCAAGAAAAGACTCCGAGGCATGTCTAGAATATGTATAGGCGAGAGTACAGCTAAGATGATGTTAGGTTGGATGCTGTGCTGTACATGCCAGGATTGGGTCAACGTGCGCTATGTGTCTTTCCTTTCGAGCATAGGCTATGTTTTGATAGAGACCTTTGAGATTGTCCAAACGACATTGGAGCCAGAGATAGCTTGGGGCGTCGACTCTGACTGAAATTGTGAGTGGCTCGTTGGTGTGGGATAGAGGTTGTGGAACTAGAGTAAGGCTGGTCTTGGGTGTGCTGTCGTAGTGGGTGTCTCTTGTTTCCCTCTGCGCTTGAAGTCTCTTGGTCGACGGCACCTATGTAGCAGGGGCAGAAAACTTTCAACAGTCGCGCACTATATAAACATAGGTAACGTTATAGAGGAAGAGAACATAGTACTCCGGATAATGCGGTTAGTGAGCTTCTTAGTGCGGGTTAGCGCGGAACTAAAGCCATGTCAAGATGTAAATGACGTGGTTAAGACGGAACTCGGGCCTTGGAATTGGACCCTTTTCAACACCAGTATACAGGCCTTCCAACTTGGTGCGAAGAATACCACCCGCGCGAAAATTTATACCCCAGAAACAGGCAACCGAGGCATCACGGGATTCGCACTCATGGTACAGCTGCCTTCGCTACCACACTGAACCCATCGAATTACAAGTTGAACAACCCAAATCAGACACCTGGTGCGAAGAATACCAATATCCTTTGTACGAGTGGAGCTAAACCATTAGTTGCAACTTGGACGCGATGCTGTGATATCACCTGTTTCTAGGAAGTGACACAAGCTGATTAGGGAGTTCGAGTAGTCAATTCAATACTTAGGTTGTCGAACTGTCTTTCCCCACGCACCAAAACCAATCATAGGGCATCACATCCTCTCATAATCCCACTAACCACCCAATTCCACACTTAGAATCGGTCATCTTCCCCATCCCCATCCCCAGCGCCCTCTTAGAGGATTCGTAATCCCACTTCCTTGCGCAGCTTTTGCCTGAACCTTCACTGGCTGTAACTGCTGCGCTTGGGATGACTTCACTGCTGCATCCGTCTCAGATACCTTTGCAGCTACAGCTGATGCAGGCGCTAAGCCGGTCTTCGTGGCACCCAGTGGGGCTAGTTGCTGTTGCTTCTGTTGGCTTCCACTCCCAGGGCTAGCGCCCTTCTCTCGCCCGAAAAGTTCTGATATCCTTGACGTGGGACTGCGCCGTGGCTTTAGTGAGTCTCTACGAGTGAGTGCCGGGGGTTTGGGATCAGCCTGTTGCGACGCTGGTGACAGACTTGCGTTGGCGTTTGAAGGGGCTAGGGCAGCTGCCTTGCGCGGTGCCTTCTTGGGTAAAGCATACGGATCACTAGAGCTGGACTCATACATTCCGTATGAGGTCACTCGGCGCGGCATTGCTGGCTTCGCATCGCTTGGTTCTGTTCGTGGGCTTGACTGGGTTTGTTGGTCTGAGATCTGATCTGCGCGCTGGGTTGTACCCAATGAACCTTTCGATGGTTGTATTCCGGCAGGAGAACTTCCCCGGTCGTAAGCTGGGACTGGCGACATTGTACCACGCGACCCTTGTGATGTGGCCGACATAGGTCCGTCTCCCCCTCTCCTTGAGGCTCCAAATTCTGGTAACGCCGCTCGGGAGATTGGCGTACCTGTTCTAGTTGCAGTAGATGACCGTCGACCTGGTTGTACCGCGACAGGCGAGGCCGCACCTCTGGACTCTTGCCGCGGGGTTGATCTTGAGCTGCCTTCCTTTGTTGATCTGGCTTGAATGTCTGGCAAAGCTTCTGGGGAGTCTGCTGTACCCCTTCGAGGAGCGGCAGACCCTCGCCGGATACTGGCTTGTCGAGATATTGAGGGGATCGTCGCCGATCGTGTCGGTGCTCTGGACACCGTTGGTAATTCTGTGAGGATTGGCGCTGCTCTGTCTTCTCCGACTGCTGATGACTTCCGTCGCGTGTTCGTCCTCTTGACTGACGACGATGGCCTTCGCGTGGCGGTTGTTGAATCTTTTCGTGCAGATTGTGAGGCTGTTGCGGAATCAGGCACTCGTCCTAAGGTTGCACGACGAGTGTTTGCTCGTGCGATTTGCGCTTCTTCTGGGTTTGCACCTGAAAGTCTTCGATCACCTTCATGTCCGGTGGATGTTCTTGGGATGGTCTTTGAGCGCGAGAGGTCAACCGTGCTGTTGATCCAGGCATTGTCATCTTCGAAGGGCCCGCTTGAGCTATCGATGCGACGGCGGGTGGGTATGTCTTCATCATGTGCACCCTTGGCGTCGGCAGGCGCAGGATCTTCTTCCATAACCACTTCAGTCCGCTTTTGTTCTTCGGTTCGTGCTGTTGGCTCGTGCTCTTGCTCTTGTCCCTTTGGCACTTGAGCACCAGACAGTTCCGGAAACCTGCTCGGCGAATGATCTGACTCTCCTTCGTCTGACGGGCCTTCTTTCTGGGGAACTGGAGAAAACTTTTGCCGCGTCTCAGGCGACTGAGCTCCTTCTTTGGGCGTTGCTTCTGCTTTCGAGGTTGGGCTTCCCATTCCAGTCGGTCTGCGTACGTCTCTCCGGACGGGTTCCTGGAAGTCTTCTTCATGGCGTTCTTGATTCGTTCGAGAAGTCTCGTCCTCAGTCTCCAGCTTATTTTGGAACGTAGGTGCTTTGGAACTGACTGCAACATCTTTCTGGATGTAGAGAGCTCCTTGGGATTGCGATTGGCGGCGGGAGGGGCCTGACGAGACGCGACGGAAGTACTCCGCACGCGGTTCGTCCTGAGGCGAATTCTCGGGTATTGAGGCTGACTGTGGGATGGAGTAACTGTTTCTTCGAGATGGTGAAGGCTGGAGCTGCGAACCGTTGTCAATGCGGTCTGGAAGGATCGGACTGACTGGGTAGTAGTCGCCCTTGTTAGCGTAGACGGAGGGTTGTCTGGTTCGAGTGTCGGCCCTTCGGATAGGAGGGGCACTGGAGTCTCGACGATAGGTAGCCTGTCTGGTTTGGTTCGGATAGCTGTTTTGCCTTTTTTGCGTTCCCCCTGAGGCTTCTGGCGACCCAGGTGCCGCGTCCAGAAATGGCTGCACTTCTGATGGGTCTAGGGCAGGCTGGCTTGATTGACGGGATTTGATTCCTTCTAACTCAGAAGACTCTTCTTCTGGCTTGGCCCCGAGATTAAGCCATCCTCTCTTCTTGGGCGGACTCTCAGCTTTCACCTTTGGTGATGGAGTTCGAGTGTCCGGCTTCGTCCATGAGGGAGTCTCCCGTAGGGGATACGCAGGCGCTGGCGGATATTGCTGCTCAGGTGGGTAGTTCGCGCCTTGCCTCGGCTTCTTCGTCTGGCTTTTAGTTTGCGCTCCGACTTTTATGCCCTCAAGGATGGTCTGTGGAGGAGACGCTGTGATACCAGGGGCCGCACTGCTGCATCGACGATCGGTTGTGCGAGGCTCTGTGAGCGCTACTCTCGATCTTCCCTGTACCTGCGGGGTCTCATCGAGCACAGCTTCGGCGCTGGAGTGTACTGAAGGCTCTGATCCTCGGGCGGATGGCGTGAACCCTTGAGCAGCGCTACTTCGTCTTCGATTCGATTCGAGAGGTATTGTTGACGCCCGTGGTACATCGACTGAGAGTTCAGGTGAAGCCTGTATCCTCATCCTTTCGAGAGGGACAGTCTTTGATGGCAGGCCTTCAGGGTCGATATATACCAAAGGCTCCAGTGCTGGAGAGGATCGCATGGTAAGTGCTCTATCGAGTTGGTCAGGAGCAGCACTGCTTTGTTTGCGCTCTACGTCGCGAGCTATTGTTACAGCCCGTGGTACGTTCGCTGGATACCCGGGTGAAGTCTGTGTAGCACGTCTCTGAACGGGGGGAATCGTGCCAGTCGGGCTTCGAGCTTTGACATGTTCCAAGGACTCCACTGTCCGAGAGACTTGAGTAGTCGGTGCTCTCTCAATTTGACTAGTCATATCCTCAGTGCTGTTGGAGTTCGTCGGCGCAATAGCGTTGGGCTCAGGTTCTTCCCCAAGTGGCTCGTCAGCGATGCGTTGATATACGCGGAGCGCGAAAGAGTTCGGATTCGATAATACATTAGCAGTCGGTGCTCTCTGGATTCGACTACTCGTTGCCTCAATGACGTTGACATTGGTCGACGCGATAGCGCTTTGACTTTCAGCCTCAGAGTCCTCTTCAAGCGGTTCTTCGGCAATCCGTTGATAGACGTCAAGTGCGAGTAATTCGGGATCGAATGTAACATTCGCAGTGGATGCTCTTTCGAACTGACCAGCCGGTTCTTCGAGGTTGTTGACGCCAACTGATGTAGCGCTTTGGCTCTCGGGCTCAAGCTCTTCTTCAGATGGCTCCTCGGCCATTCGCTGATACATGTGGAGCGCGAAAGGTTCCGAGTCAGCCTCGAAAGTGGTCGTGGGCGATCTCCCAACCTGATCAGTGTCCTCATCGCGGCCAGGGACGTGGATTGATGCGGGAACCTCCTGCCTCTCAAGTTCTGTTCGTTCATCAAGCGGCGCTTCAACCTCTTGCTCGTCACTTCGGAAAATCAGAGATCCAGTACGAGTACGAAGCGGAAGACTGGAAGACAAGGTTCTGTCAGCTATGGTGAGCCGCTCATTGGACATTGTTTCCCTCCGAATGGTTCTTTGCCGCTCGAAAGAGCGCTGTGTAACTTCTGCGTCTACCGAAGGCTCGGATGCGGCATCATCTGCTTCTCTCGACGGATCCACAGGACTTTTAGATATAGCAAGAATGCTAGCCATGCGCGTAGGCTGGGATGAGATAGAACGCGACAAGATCGCCGGCTCAAGGACGTCCTCTGTGTCCGATGGAGGCTCAGGCGAAGGCGCACGATAAATCTCGGCCTCACGGATAGTTACCTTACGCGTTGGCTGACGTGAAACCCGGCGAGATAACATGGGCTGTGCAAGCGTATCCTATTCAGCAGGCAACAGATCGGGAGATGTGACAAGCTCATCTGTCGGAGCAGTGCCTGTCCGACGAACTTCGAGCGCAGTCTGACGTGTATCAGAGTATGCATATAGCTGATCAGGCAATTCGTCCATGGCAAGAGACAGGACTGGAGAGGTTTCGAGGCTTGGAGAGTCATTTGGCTGAGCAGTTGTCGGTACTGAGCTTCTTCGACGGACCTCCACCGTAGACTGGCGTGAATCAAGAGGCGGAAACGTCTGATCATTTACGTCATCCGCAGCGAGAGACAGGACGGGAGAGATTTCGGGCCTTGGAGAGTCGTTTCGCTGTACAACTGATGGTATCGTGCTTGTTCGACGGGACCCCTGTGTAGGCTGTCGCGATGCCACACGAATGATAACTGGCATCCTAGATGAGATCTCTGCCGCAGGTGAGGGGGTGCGTATAGTCGAAGGCTGCCGCTGAATAGCCGGTGTCACTGTGCTTGTACGTTCAACTCTTTGCGTAGGCTGACGTGATGTTGCACGTAGAAGAACTGGCTGCCTAATCGATTCGTCTGCAACAGGTGATGACGTTGGTACAATGGAGTCCAGTCGCCGGGCAGTCGGTGATGTCGTATTTGTTCTATGGACGGGTAGCGTGGGTTGACGAGAAGCCATACGCAAGAGAGCCGGTTGCTCAAGCGAGGGCTCTGCCACAGGCAACGTGGTGGCTAACATCGACTCTTGCCGCTGAATAGTCGGTGATGTCGTATCTGTTCTATGGGCGGGTAGCGTAGGCTGACGAGAAGTCACACGCAAGAGAGCCGGTTGCTCAAGCGAGGTTTCTGCTACAGGCAACGAGGTGGCTAACATCGACTCTTGCCGTCCAATAGTCGGCGACATCGTACTTGTTCGACGAACCAATAGCGTACCCTGCCGAGAAGCTGCACGCGAGAAGACGGGCTCTTCTTCCAAATTATCCATAGCAAGTGGTGATGTGGGCCTGGCAGAGTTTTGTCGCTGGACGCTACCTGTTGCAGTACTCGTTCGACGCATCCCTGGCGTGCCCTGTTGAGTGGACGCTCGCGAGTTGAGTGGTTGTGCTTCCAAGTCATAAGGAACAGATGGAGAAGTGGGCCTGATAGAGTCCTGGCGCTGAACGCTACCTGTTGCGGTACTTGTTCGACGCATCCCTAACGTGCCCTGCCGTGTAGGCGCACGTGAGATGATTGGCTGTGCTTCCAAGTCATATGCAGCAGACGGAGAAGCGGATCCGATAGAATCTTGCCGCCTGTTGTTGGCTTTTGCACTGCTTGTGCGGCGGGTCTCCAGTGTAGGCTGGCGGAAAGTCGCACGCGAAATCACAGGTTGTGCTTCTGAATCATCCGCACTAGGTGGTGAAGCGGGCCTAACAGAGTCTTGTCGCTGAACCCTGGCTGTTGCTGAACTGGTACGGCGCCTTGCAAGCGTTGGCTGGCGTGAAGCTAGACTCAAGAGAATGGGTTGTTCAGATGCGTTATCAGCGACAGATAGTGGGCTTGAAGGACCTTGTCGTAACTGAGATGGTGACATGGTAGCTGTCCGGCGAGTACCAAGCGTAGGGGAGAACGAAGCTGTGCGTGATAAAACGGGCGATTCCGGTAAACTTTCCACTACGGAAGAATAACTGGAAGGTACCGAGACAGGTATTGAGCCAGGTATGAACGATTCTTGTCGTTGCCCAATAGGTGGCGCTGTACTTGTTCGGCGAATTCGCTGCACAGGAGCTTGGAACTCAGGTTCTTCTTCAATGACCGGTGATACAGTGTAGTGGTCGCTGTAAGTATCAGACGTGGCTTCGCCGTATCCTTGGCTCACTTGACTCGGAAGTTGCGCCTCGATTTGAGGATCGTCCGTTGTATCATACTGCGGGTTATCTTGCGCTTCATACGCCAGCTCAACATGCTGATCGGGCTCCATAACGTCACTGATCTCGTCACTGGGCGCATGTTCAGCAGCTGGCAATGTCTGCAAGACGGCGGTGATCGAAGCAACAGCAGCCGGAAGCTCGTCTCTCGCCACTCGGAACACCTCCTAGATCTCTTCAGGCGAAACGTCTTCAGCCTTGTATGGCTCTTGACCAACAGATCGAGGCTCTTTCGGTTGGCTGAGAATCCGAGTCAGTGCGCGACTAAGCCGAAGCTCGTCAACACTGTTATCGACAACGCTCTGGATTTCATCTTCGGTGGTGTTGAGAGTCTTAGAACTGGGCCAGGTTGGCTTGCTCGAGATATTAGTGGATGCTTTACTGAGAACACGCTGCACCATTGCGGTAACCAGATCCCCCTGGTGATCCGAAACGTCAGCCCCGATGTCTTCAATGTCGACAGTCTTGTTGTCCTGCCATGTGGATGCGCGTGAGAAGCCAGAGGGCACCTTGCTGAGAACATTCCGTACGATTGTGGCAACCAGATCATCCTCATGGAGACCCGGAACGTCAGCTCCGGGCTCTTCATCTTCGACAGGTCTGTTACCGTGCCACGTAGATGCGCGTGAGAGGCTAGTGTTGACCTTTTCGAGTGTAGGCTGCGTAGGCTCCCCGAACGACTCGTCTTCATCATCGTGCTGACCAGTCTGAGTAGTATCGAAGTCAGTAGGCGTATCCTCCTCCTATTCGGATTCGCGTGAGACGCTGGTAGGAGCCTTGCTGAGTACACGCTCCACACTTTCAACAACGGATTCGTCTACCGGTGCATCATCATCCTTTTGCCATGTAGAGTTGCGCGAGAGACCAGTAAGAGCCTTGCTGAGTACACGTTGTACGGGCTCGACGAAAGAACTGTCTGCTGGGTCGTCTCCCATGCTATGCCAGGTAGTATCGCGCAGGAGGCCAGTAAGAGGCTTACTGAGTACACGTCGCGTTGCGTCGACAGAAGCGTCCCTGATCCACGTAGAGGCCTGTAAGATACCAGGAGGTGACATGCTCAACACACGCTGCACTGGCTCGATGTCGGGGTCTTCGACGGCCTCCTCGTCTTCTCCATGCCATGTAGAGCTGCGTGAGAGGCCAGTAGGAACCTTGCTGAGCACGCGTTGCACGCGCTGTACCGAGTCGACGATGGCATCTGCTTGCGATGTAGACCTGCGCGAGAAGTCTGCAGGGGTTGGGCTCAGTACACGCTGCACAAGTCCGAGACTGCGATTATCGACTGCTTCTTTCTCTTCCTCATCTCCGTCATCTTCTCCATGCCGTGTAGCGCTGCGTGAGAGGCCGGTAGGGATCTTGCTGAGCACACGTTGCACACGTTGTACCGAGTCGATCATAGCTTCTTTCTGCGAAGTAGAAGTGCGTGAGAGACCGGTAGGAGTTTTGCTTGATCTGCGCTGTGCCGGGTTGAAATCGAGGTCATCAGCAGTCAACGCCTGACCCTGCTCATGCCACGTAGGGCTGCGTGAGATGCCAGTAGGCGCTCTGCTGATATCGAGGTCATCAGTAGCCTCTTCTCCCTGATTCTGCTCATGCCATGTAGAGCTGCGTGAGATGCCAGTAGGCGCTTTGCTGAGCATACGCTGTACTGAGTCGATAAGAGCGTCTCTCTGTAATGTGGATGTACGCGAGAGACCTGTGGGAGCTTTGCTGAGTACACGGTGTGCATGTGGTGCATCCGAATCAGTCACCGACTCAACCTCGGGTTGGTCTCGGAATTTCACGTCGAGATCTCCAGCGATGGAATCCAATTCGTCCATAAGCTGCTCTCGGGCTTCTGAGAGTTCGGTCAAGTGTCTACGTGTTTGCTGTAGCCAGCTGTCCTCAGTAAGCGGCTCGTCCTCCGTCGCCCTGTTTTCTGTCGTCCCGAAGGAGACATCCGTGTGACGTGAGACAGAATCCATGGGTGTGGCCTCGTAAGGGGCGTTGTGGAACTCGTCATCGTCGGTCGCGGTGGGTCTTCGGTCAAGATCGAAGCCGAGATCGTCGGCTGCAGATTTGACAAGATCGACCAGGTCGGGTATTGACTGCACCTCTTCACGCAGGCTCGATTCAGGATCGTTAAGGTTCGGCTTGACTTGGCCTGTAGCCCCAACATTGAGTTTCTCTGCCGCTTTGGGTGGGAGATATGGGCAAGGTGGATGCCAATCATCGTCCCGTCGACAGGATGCTCGTGCTGGATGACAGGATGTCTGGCAACGATTCCTATCACATGCGTTGGTATTGCATCGCTGAACAAGATCTCCAGACACCCTTCGAAGCTGGTCGAAACTGGGTTGGGTGTTCTTGATGTTGCTGATGACATTCTGGAGTGTGTTTGCATGCTCTTCTAGAATATTGTCGATGATATGACCCAACTCATCAGCAAATCTATCTCCGCATCTGTCAAGCGACATGCTTTCAGAGTGACACCGACGACGCCTCTGCCGGCGGCAACAGTCATCTGTGGAGATTTTCGATGAAGGGGTTGTAGAGGTCAATGATTCTGATGAAGCTCGTCTGCGTGTCCGCCGCTTCGTAGACAGTAGCTCTTCAAGCACTGGTACTCGGGTCGAACATTGCCGACATATTTTCTCTTGTGCATGCTCGCGGTGCTCGGTTTTGCCCATGTATGAGAAGTGTCCGCACGCTCGCTTAGTCCAATTGCCAGGGTCTCTTAACGGTCGGCTTGTCTTGTTGATGCCATACGACTTAATCCGTGCGCCTGGGAAGCCGAAATCTTGTGTGACGCGACGTCCGTACCCTTGGCGGTTGTCGACATCGTCCGGCACTTTGGT
Source organism: Alternaria incomplexa (assembly GCF_024043165.1). Classification (NCBI taxonomy): domain Eukaryota; kingdom Fungi; phylum Ascomycota; class Dothideomycetes; order Pleosporales; family Pleosporaceae; genus Alternaria; species Alternaria incomplexa. The sequence continues at coordinate 704,990 of NW_026249864.1, read as the reverse complement.
CTCGCCATACTGCTCCTCGACACCAATGTTGGCAGTTGGTATCGAGCCTGAGATACAGCTTTGTCGGGAGACACTCATGTCGCTTGCACCGTCGTGGCCGAGATTCCTTGCCACGATCTCCTCAGCTTGTCTACGCACACCAATGGACTTCCCAGACTGGTTGCGAGGATTTCCAACATCCGTACTCTGGGTCCACTCCGCGACACGATCGACGGGTTCTTTTGCTGAAGTACCACTCTCTGTCAAAGAAGCAGTGTGTGATCCACTGCGCCTGAGCCGTTTGGGAGAAATCCCGTTGTCTTCCTCGAAAGTCCTTCGAAGATCGCGACCAGACTTCGCACGTCTACCTTCCTGTTGCGACGGAGGGTTCGGATTGCTGGCTTGCCTGGTCTCAGCAGCTGGTATTGAACTGCGGGTAGCGAGACTCCTCACAATCTCATCAGAGGGGGCTCTGTGATCAACCGGGTTGGCTCCGCCAGTGTCAGTAAGTGGCCTCTTGGAGGGATCATCGCTTGCAAAGCTGTCCTGTACAGTCTGTTGGCCGAAATTTGGAAGCCTTGCACCGTCGGATTTGCCTGCAAAGATGTTGGTAGACTTCCGACGACCAATGGATTCTCGCTCTATGTCGGAAAAATACTGCTCCTCTCCCTGATCAGATGGTACGGCCGGAGGCGTTGCTTTCTGTGTCGTGATCATGGGAGCGCTCTCATCGGCTTCGCCTTGTTTGTAGGGGATCACGGACTGCACAGATTCGCGAGTATCGTAAAATTCCGTGAGAGAAGACAACAGCAGCCCAGTATCGAGGGCTTGCTCGTCAGCAGTAGAAGACAACTTCGGGTTGGGAGCATGGGCAGGAGATTCGAGAGAGGAACTAGAGGGGTAGGTTTGGGGTGCGAGCGCCTTCGCGGCACTGGTACCAGGAACTGAAGGTGGGGGACGGGATGCTGACGGACGTTGAAAGGCTTCCGTCTCGAAGAAGTCCTTGGCAGAGCGAACTGACTTGGGGACCTGTGGCTGTCTTGATGGCGGGTATGTTGTCTGGGTGCCGCGTCGACCCGGCTCTTGGGCCAGAGATTGTTGTTTGGAGTCTGTGACGCCCACCGCAGGTGACCGTGAACCGATATTGGAGCCAGCTTGGGAAGGCGGTACAGGTGCTGTTGTCACTGCCTCGGGCTCCCGGTACGGATGCTGGACCTTGTCCAAGACTCGGCCATATGGGTTCCTGCCTTGCAAATAGGCAGGCGATTTGCGTCCGGAAGAAGGCGGTTGAGGTTCGCTCAATGCTTGTGGGAGGGGCAAAGCTGAGGGACTACTAGACTTGCGTCTGGATGTGGTCGGGTATGGTTGCTTCGCCTCTCCGGCTCCCGGTATCGTAGCAGGAGCTTCGAACCGACCCTGTCTAGTTCTTATGTTTGATGGTTGATTGCTCTGCTCGCGTAGTCCCGCATTGGTAGCTCGGGACGCAGAACTTGACGTGGGTTGGTCGAAGCCTCGGGGCATGAGACGCTAAACTTTTGGATAATGCGTTGCAAACGTGAGAAGGGTGATGTTGTAGACGCGTGGTAACTGTTGATTGTGTGTAAGGAAAACTGCGATCGCTGTGGTGAAGTAAGACAAGCTGTAACGAAGTAAGACAGAGTAAGACTGGGTGCTAAAGAAGTAAGACAAACTGATAGAAGGGTAACAATAAAAGTAGTGTAGCTCGTAGGGTTGCTGGTGGGCTAAGGTACGGTCGGTCCGGATTGCAGAGGAATGTGGTCAAGAGGAGCGAAACTGCAAGATGTTTGGAATGTTTTGGTCACCTCAGGGAGCTCCTTCTATTCTTTGACCACGGAAAGCACGCATGCTCTGTGCTTGCTACTATACATACCGCGCATGCCGTACTCAAGGAACGCTATTTACACATTTACTTCAATGCAGCCTGCAGGCTCTCGAGGACCTGGGTCTTGTCAGCGCTTCTTGCTAAGATGGGTTTGCGGTGCGTACCTCGAGCTCGATCTTGGCCTCAGCAATGTCAGCCTCACTGCCGTTTCCGCTGGCAATCTTCTGTGCCTCGCCGATCTGGTTCCTGACAGCCTATCTCCTTGTCAGTCGTTATTCCCCATCTCCGTGCATCCGCTCGTACCTCGGCGCTGAAGTCCTCCAATGGGTAGCCCTCGACGGCGTTGATGCTGAGGACGGAGTTGGGCTGCACAACGGCAAATCCACCAGACAGGAAGAATTGCTTGCTGCCACCCTGCTCCTCGATGATCTCGACTAGGCCGGGCTTCAGCTGCTCGATGGAGGCAACGTGGTTGGCCAGAACACCCATGTCACCGGTCTCCGCGGGGAGGTTGACTTGGACGCTGTAAAACATCTCATGTCAGTATTCGCGATTTCGCTTTGCGGGATCGGCCGGGGTCTCGAACGACGTACACATCCTGGGACTTGTAGATAGACTGTTGACCACCGGTTAGCCTCTCAATTCAGATGCCAATTGCAACCTGGGGTATGCCCCCGCATGTTGCGACAGCTGGTATGGCGTACCTGATGCGGAAGAGCTAGGGAGAGCTTGATCTTGTCATTGGCGACTTCGGCGTACCCTCTGCGCTGGATGGGGCGGGCAATGGCAGCGGGCCTTGCGCGGAGGGCAGCTCGGGCGATGCGGAGAGAGCTCATGATGGACGGGGTGGTGGGGAAGATGTGGTCGGAGAATGTTCAATGTCGGTGTTCTGCGAGTTCTGCGCTCCCTCAGGTCACGGGGTTAGCCGACGCTAGCGCATCACCAACATCTTGACCACCTGAACTGGGTATCACAACACCACCCGAAAACGCTTACTTTCTTCGCTTTATTACACGTTTAAAGCTATGCACTATCATTTGTAACTTGTTATCGTGGAACAAAGCACATGTCATTCGCGTCAACCCAAAGTGCTGATTCCCACTATTGTGGTGGACCATCTTTGTGCACCAGGCGTCCCAGGTTGAACGAAGATTCACGTCTGGTTGCGTTCCTTGGTATTACGTGGTATGATATGATGTCTGTATTGAACTACTCCAGGGTATCTTATTGCCAAAACGCCTATTCCAAGATTGTGAACTGATGCGGCCCATCCCATCACTAATGGACTAACTGATGCTTTCTCTACCCAAATGTAGCAGAACATCAATCATCATATAACTGCTGCGGTGCGGCCATGCTCATCCGCAACTGCCGCTCTCTCTGCTTCGCCTGCAACTCTAGCGTCTCTACGGCATAGCTAAGCCTATCCTTCTTCGCTTTCAAGGTCTTCATCCTCATCTCTTGTTGCGCGCTGATGGTCTTGCCTCCGCTTCGCTGTACGGTCCTGCTGGCTGGTCTGGAGCCTGAGCTGCCATTGTTGTCGCGTCCGAGTCTGCCGTCGTTCAAATCGCATTTCGCTATCAAGGATTGCTCGCGACGCTCCAGCTTGTCGAGGTAGTTTTCTACGCGCTTAAGAAGGTTATCGACTTCAGGGCGGATTTCTGAGAGGAGTGCTGATTGCGCGGTTTGGAGATCAGACTCGGAGATGAGCTCGAAATGCTGTTCCAGGGTCAACACGATGAAGGTAGAATCATGTTCTTAACGTGTACACACCCGTGTCGTCTGCAGTACTTTGGCCAATCGAGGGAAGTCGCTCACGCCTTGGTCCAGTATGTTGATAGACGAATCGAGTAATTGCATACTACTGCGCAGCGAGCCTACGCATCCTTCCAGCGCCATGATTGTGATCGGTTCGGCAATCGCAAGTGTGATCTGGACGCGAGCGAAGTGGGATGTTGCTCCCTCTTAGTACAATGGGGTGAGGGATCCGTGCGCAGACGCCAAGCATCTCCAGGGCTGTTCTTCGAGCGGAGCTCAACCCATCACCGCATCCCTCGCCGCAACCGTCAAATCAGTCCATTGCCCCTCCAACACACGTCACAATGCCTCTTCTCGGAAGGAAGTTCCCGGCGCAAATCGGTACGACACCCTGCACGCGCAGATAGTGGAAAGTCGAGCTTGAAAAGATTGCTAACGAGGTACTACAGCCAAGCCCATGTGGCCTTTCTACGTCTCCGGTACGTTGCGCGACTTAGATTAGGGCAGAGAATACTTGGAGGAGCCCAATTGATGGACCGGAAGGAGATGGAATTGCTTGGGAGCCGAGGGCTCGCAGTGTGAGACAGGATTAACAAGAGTCAATAGGCCTCGTCATCCTCTACGGTGTCAACTCTGCCGCCAACGCCATGGCCCAGTGTACGTAATCCCCATCCCAGAGACGAAGCCATCCAGCTCGATCCATGTTCGCAGGCTGACCAGCACAGCCGATGAGTACAAGAACGACCCGCGCAACCCAGCCCTCAAGAACCAGGCGCCGAACCACTAAGCAGGATACTTCGCGATACGGGGAGCGGTCTTTGAGCATACGAGTGCAATCAGAGGCAGTGTATAATAGCCGCGGAGGAGGAGGATCATTCAAGGTCTCCGACTGAGATGGCTGTATAGACTTGGCAAAATCAACCCATCACGAACATATCATCTCTCTTGTTCTGCGGCTCTGGTCATGCGAGTGCGTGTCAACTGAATTGCAGGCAACTTTCCACGCAGAAATCGCTACCACGTTGCCAGGGAGCGTACTTCGGCTCAACCCAAGAGGATCAGAGATATGGTGGGGTTTAATCCCATCTACCAGGCGGTTTCCGCATGCAGATCACCTGCTGCTGGACTATGTTTGACCTACAGACTGTTCCAATTTCCCTTCGACGCTATTTGCCACTAAATGTTGATGGTGTACGCTGTCAAGATGGTATTCGGATGTTTCCGGTATCGAATGTTTCTGACATAGCTGAGCAGCTCTACAAAGGAGATTGTATAACTGTCTTCTCTATGAGAGGCGGGATGTGATGCTGAGTATCAGATCATGGGCACATGCTACGCGGTGCTTCATACAGTAAGTATAGCGGGTTCGGTTAGCAGGCATAACTAGATAGTCCGAAGAGTTCTGCAGATGTGATGTCACAGCGAGAGAGTTGGGAGATGGTGTTGGGACCACCTTATACAAGGGAAAAACTGAACACCTAGGAGCCTACGTCGCCGTTAGGCTACTAACTTCGCAAGCTTTTATCTTGGTGTAGGCTCTTAGGTGTTCGGTTTTTCCCTTAAATGGGGTGGGACTGATGCTTTCCTTTGTTCCGAATAAAAAAGCATCTCGCCGAGCGCTATTGTGTTGTTGAAAGGGCTTGTACGGATATACGGGACACTCTTCATGGGGTAGTTTCTGGCTTTGAACGATGAAACTGTTATACGCAAGTGGTGTTTGCCTAGTCTGAAATATGATGTGTTTGCCGTACCCGACCTTCGTCACGAGACAGTTTCGGGCCGCAGTCTTTCCAGAACATCGGCTACGACGAAATTTCATTCTAGCAGCGGGACGGCGTCTGCAGAACGTTCTTGGTCAAAGTCAAATATAGCGCAATCGGTTCGCGAACTGCGCGAGATGCATAAAGGGGCAGATCTGTGGCTCAGTCGCATGATGCGGCAGTCAGGCGACGGCATTTGAAACGGGAGGCATCTTGACAGTGACACCCTGGACATGTGCGGACACGCACGACGCAAACGGCGGTGCGATGGGTCGCGATGCCTCCGAGCGGCTCAGGGATGCGATTTGCGGTCCGCAGGCTTGATACACGGCGGCGGGCAGCGGGCAGCAGTCCACGGTGAAAGAGCTCGCTAGCGCGCCAAGCACGGTGGCCGAATACAAGGCAGGTGGCTCTCTGCATCTTGCCATCAGCGTTCCTTTGATACAGCACCACGATCACAGTGTGCTTGTTCCACCGGCCTCTTGTGCTGTCCCGTGCCCTGCAGCTGCCTCTCTGTGTCGTTTTTGCTAGAGTCGCAAACCTCGCCCGCCCGCCAGCCCGCACCTACGCTCGCCGGCATCGTTGATCGTTGGGCTCATTCACGCCCTACAGTAAGTCCTGCCCAGCTCGTCAGTCGGCTCCGCCCTCTGCCCCCCGTGCCCTATTTATCTCTCACCACGACGCACCTGCTCCGCAGGCCTTTCCTTTACCTGTCGGTCAACACGCTCGACTGCCTCCCCTAGCGTTTCTCGGCTGCCCGCTCCGCTTACTCACCGCCTTGTTGGCTAAAGCCTCATACTGACCGGTCCACCGCAGCAGGCTGATCCTCAAAACACCACCGCGCCCCCATTGTCACAACACTCGACCCACCCCCCTCAACACCTCCCTCCACCACAGGCCAACCTCCTCAAGGTTGCACCTCTGCAAGCATGACGACAATGGTACGCCCCAACCCCGCTTGCCGTCACCACGGCGGCCAAGCACCTCTCCGCAGGACCCCAGGCTGACAGTAGCAGGACCTCCGCGTCGGCAACAAGTACAGAATCGGCCGCAAGATTGGTAGCGGCAGTTTCGGTGACATCTACCTCGGTACGTAGCCGCCGCCCGTCGCCCAACGCCCCAGCACCGCTGACGTCTACAGGTACCAACATCATCTCTGGTGAGGAGATCGCCATCAAGCTCGAGAGCGTCAAGGCGAAGCACCCCCAGCTCGAATATGAGGCCCGCGTCTACAAGTCGCTCGCTGGCGGTGTCGGCATCCCCTTTGTCCGCTGGTTCGGAACCGAGTGCGACTACAACGCCATGGTCTTGGACCTGCTCGGCCCTTCCCTCGAGGACCTCTTCAACTTCTGCAACCGCAAGTTCTCCCTGAAGACTGTCCTGCTCCTCGCCGATCAGCTCATCTCCCGCATTGAGTACATCCACGCCAAGTCCTTCATCCACCGCGACATCAAGCCCGACAACTTCCTTATGGGCATTGGCAAGCGCGGCAACCAGGTCAATGTCATCGACTTTGGTCTGGCCAAGAAGTACCGCGATCCCAAGACGCACTTCCACATCCCGTACAGAGAGAACAAGAACTTGACTGGTACCGCCCGCTACGCCTCCATCAACACTCACTTGGGTGTCGGTACGTATCCCGCACGCCATCCGACTTGCTGAGCTAACATCAACAGAACAATCCCGCCGTGACGACATGGAGTCTCTGGGCTATGTCATGCTTTACTTCTGCCGTGGATCCCTTCCCTGGCAGGGTCTTAAGGCGGCCACCAAGAAGCAGAAATACGACCGCATCATGGAGAAGAAGATGACGACTCCCACCGAGGTCCTCTGCCGTGGCTTCCCCAACGAGTTCGCCATCTACCTCAACTACACCCGTTCCCTCCGCTTCGATGACAAGCCCGACTACTCGTACCTCCGCAAGATTTTCCGCGACCTCTTCGTCCGTGAAGGCTTCCAGTACGACTACGTGTTCGACTGGACCGTCTACAAGTACCAGAAGAATGCCCAAGCCATCGCCCAGGCTGCCAACCAGGGCCAGGGCGAGGAAGACGACAAGGGCCGCGGACGCCACGTCACCACCACCGCCGCTGCCAACGCGGGCACGGCAGCTGGCACCAAGCGCGGTCCGGTCAACGCGCGCCAGGAGGGCACCGGAATGTGAGTTCGATATATCTGATCCTCGTAAGGGACCCTCTCCTTTGCGTTTGGTGTTGAGAACGCTTAGCGCGGGGGGCGCCAGATCCAGATTTTACTAACCTTCTTCCTTCTTTCAGGCAGCTTCGTTCGGCCAATAAGCGTGGCGGGGACCAGTATGCATCTGGTTACTGATTTGATGCGGCTTTCGATTCGTCATCTCAACTCTTGCGTGACCGCTTCTTCTGACGCGGCTCCGCACACACAACGAATGGGAAATGCGGCATTGCCGTCCTGGCAACATATTGGACGGCGTCGCTCCTTGATCAGTTCATGGGATCCATTCGTCAGACACCTCGTACGGACCTAGGAAGACATTCCACTGTCTTGCGTTTCTCATGGCCATGCGTCTCTGACGACTATCTCACATCTCTGGAAGCTCGACCCACACGGTATCTCCATTTGACATCACAGTTCGGCTTGTAAACACATCTCAACTCCTTCCGGATTACAGCCAACCGATTATCTTGGTCGTCTTGCACAGCTAGTGTTACTGGGCAGCTCTCCAGCTGATGACTGATCTTTGTTTGACTTTACGGCTTTCACCTCGCATTAATTATCCCCTGCCCCCTCGTCCTTTCATGTGGTTCTTAGTACTTTCCTTGAGTTTCCCCCCTTCGGACATGTCTGCCAGCTTGTGGGGAGGTAAAGCTTAACAAGGGGACGATCTCAAATTGTATCTGGCGAAGAGTGTATGTGACTGAAGCTTGGCTGGTAGACTCGAAGGGTTGCAATGGGGTTGGCGGCTAGTAGTCCGCATGATTGACGGATCTCCATCAAGGAGGCTGCTTCCAGGGACGAGAAAGGAACATCTAGCTCGCCACAACCATTGCGCTTGGAGATGAGGAAAGGGGATGTGTGGTGCGAGTGATGGTGCTTTTAGTTTGTTTGCTTTGGAATTATATGCTTTTCTCGCACCGCTGATTGAATGTCTTGTGTGATGCCCGTGACTGGTATACTGCTTGTAACTTGGCTTGCTTGATAGGCCAGTAAAGAACTACGGGTGGAGACTCAAGCTAGACTTCGAGCTCTAACGAGAATATGATGCAGCTTTCTTCTTTTATACTCAGTGAATGAACAGATACGTGATTATTGTCATTTCAAGTAATGCACGTTCTGCGAAATGTGGCTTCAGAGAGTGACTTTGACTGCTTTACGTAGTGTACGCGTGCGTGTCATGCGGCCAGTACGATGTACCATCTTGGATTTCGTATGGCGCCTCTCCCTGAAAAAGAACAAGCAATCAGGCCACTTCCGCACTTGAGTCCGTCAAGGCTTATGTGCTGTGCGTACGATGTTGTGGATGTAGTAGCCCGTGATGACGTGCCTCGTAACCCTGCCGAGGTAAAACGCGACATCGTTCTTCACAGTATTGTCAGCAACCCATGCACAGGTACGCGACTACACCACCTCGCTGCATCATCTCTCATCACGCAAGCAGCATCAAAGCATAACATCTCATTGCTGTGTTCTTTAGATCGCGTTTATATGGTCTGACTCGTCAATATACAACACGAGACTTCGCTCTGTCGCCCGAACCGAGGCCTGTCGCGTCTTGCGGGGAAAGCTTACTATTCATCTTCCACTTAGTACACTCCGTCTCGAAAGTCTGAAGTTTCCACACCCATCTCACCGTCCACCTACCTAAAACAGAGTGGTGATAGGAGAATCTTCGCGACATTGTAATCGGATATCTGCTCTACCGCCTCAAAGGACAGCGTGAAAGAGCCAGGAAAATAAACATCATGACTTCTTCATCGGATTACTCGGATATCAAGTTCGAGATCAAGGGCAAGATCGGTATCATTAAGGTAATATTCAAAGACTCCATCTTCCATCCGTGCGGCACACTCCCGAATCCGTCCGGACGATCTTGCCAATTCACCCATGGGTAAACATCACAGTATACGTCCGCTAACAAATCCTTCAGTTCAACCGGCCCAAGGCCCTGAACTCTTTTGGCGGAAACCTCATTCCCGACATCATCGCCGGATTACGCGTTCTCAATGAGCACCCAGACACTATCTTCACCGTGCTAACAGGCGAGGGACGCTTCTTCTCGGCTGGCGCGGACGTCAAGGGGATCGCGGGGGGAGGCAGCGAAGCCTTCAAGAACGATGCTGAGAAGAAGCTGAGTTATATGTCAAGGTTCAGCTATGGTATGTCCAACCCTTGATCTTGCCTACGCCGCAACTTTACTTTCATGTTGAATTGTGATGGCACCTCCGGATTATAGTACTAACTCTGACATGGGCACAGCAACGGAGCTTCTACGTTCGATGATCGAGTAAGTCCACATATACCCATGTATTCCCACACAGCAACACTAACATCCCACAGCCACCGCAAAGTCCTCATCCTCGCGCTCAACGGCCCAGCCGTCGGCGGCGGCGCAGCCTGGTTCCCAGGCATCGCCGACATCGTCCTCGCCTCCTCAACCGCGTGGCTCCAATGCCCCTTCTCCGCCCTCGGTCTCGTCCCCGAAAACGGCTCCGCCATCTCCTTCGCGCAATCCATCGGCATCCACCGCGCAAACGACTTCCTCATGTTTGGCCGCAAGCTCTCCGCGCAAGAGCTGCTCGATGCCGGCTTGTACAATTACGTGTGGGATGCTACTGGCGACGAATTCCATGCCAAGGTTGTGGCGTTCTTGGAGGAACAGCTTAAAGTGAATGATGGCAAGAGTATGATTGAGATGAAGAGGTTGCAGAATGCGCCGATTAGGGATGCGAGGTTGGTGGCTGTGGTTAATGCTGTGGATGCGTTGGCGGAGCGGTTTGTTGAGGGGGCGCCTATGGAGAGGTTTGAGATTAAGAGAAGGGAGATGGAAGAGAAGAGTAAGGCGAGGTCGAAGATTTGATGGGAAGGTTTAGACGGGGAAGACGGTTTCTTGTTCTCAAAAGTCGCCTGTATCCTATCATGCTATCATATATATGGGCTTAGTGGTGCGTGTTGTTTACTCGGAATATATAATGAACAATATGCACGCGACATGATCAGCTAAATCGTGTACAACCAATAGACCCATTACTTTCACCGTCGTCGACTCATGATTTTATATCCCAGTCTAGTGGGCTTTGCTGGAGAATCGCAACAATTCTTATACACGAGCTTCAAATTCTAGTTATGGGAATGGTGTAAGATCTGTATGCATTCGAAGCATCAAACGGATATCCAAAACCATTGTACATACAATCTCCATCCAGATTCCCGTACCCACACCCTCAGCCCAATCCCCCAACCCACCCACCACCTAAGCATACTCGACCGTATTCCTCAACGTCCCAATCTCCGGACTAAGCGTAACCTCCACGACATCCCCCGGCTTCAAAAACTGCGGCTCCTTCATCGCATACCCCACGCCCGCACACGTCCCCGTCATAAAAACCGTACCCTTCTTCAGCGTAGTCCCCTGACTACAATAACTCACCAACGTCGGAATCTTGAAGCACAAATCGTCAATCCCAGAACTCTGTCTCAGATCCCCATTCACCACAGTCTTGAGGTGCAGTTTCGACGGATCGGGAATCACGCGTGGGGAGACGAGTTGAGGGCCTAAAGGCGCGTATGTGTCGAAGCCTTTGGAGAAGTTCCATTGTGGGACTGTGCCGGCGAGGAGGGGGTCGCGTTGGAGTTTTCGTGAGGAGACGTCGTTGCCGGAGGTGTAGCCGCCGATGTAGTTGAAGGCGTCGGCTTCGGAGACGTTTTTGGCGTCTTGCGAGATTATGAAGCAGAGTTCGCCTTCGTAGTCGGCTTGGTTGTCTTGGGCGAGTTTGGGGATGATGATGGGCGCGTTGTGGTCGTTTAGGCAGGTGTTGGCTTTGATGAAGGTTGAGGGGAAAGGAGGGAGGGTGCGGCCGCCTTCTTGGACTGCGGTGGCGAGGTTAATGGGGTGTCTTTTCTTTTGGGAGAGGAACGAGATCACAGAGGAACTTACTGTGTTTGATGAAGTTTAGACCTATGCACCGGATGATGGGTACTTCGTCTGTGGTCACGGGGCCTGAAGAGGTAGAGGTACAAAGTCAGTATATGTCTCACATGCACTTCGTACAGTCAGAACTTACCTAGTAGCTTCTTGACGGTGACTTCCTCATCGGTAACCTTGGTGGCGGGGTCGAAGATGTCATTGTTCTTGACATCGATTACCTTGGCCTTTAGTCCCGTCTCTTCTGTCGTCGTACCGACATCGAATTCTGGCGAGGGGAGGATTGGTTGACCCCGCAGCTCACGCCCATCTGTGGCGATGAAGCGGATAAGTCTGTCCCAGTTTGGTGCCATTGTTTGCAGTAGATATGAGTTGATGATGGAAATTTTACTCTTGCTACAAGCAGTGTTCTATGTATTTGAAGGGCTAGGATCTGAGTCTATGGTGGATATATGTTCAACCGGGCCTGCCTGGCGCGATGCCGGAAAGATCCATGGATGTGGGGAGGTTCGGAAATGTCGAGCGGGATGCTAGTGCGGGGCATTCTTTGCGTGAACTTTGTTCAGGAACGCGCGGATTAGGTCTTTTTCGGGGCTTGTTATGAGACCGTAGTAGATGATGATTTCCAGTAGTCTCCACGGGCTTCGCTAAGTTTGAGAGTAGATGTTCGTGGTGCACAGGCAGATAGTGACATGGAACAACTCTTTAACGGGTTCGTCATGCACATACAATACTAGGACAACCAATCCTATACCGTCATAATTCATAAAAGGCATGGCTGCTTATATGAGGGGAATTAAATATATTATACAACTACTAGCCCTCAAAGACGCCATGTTGAAGATCAACGCCAAAGTCCTTCGCCATGACGCGCATGTGCGCTTCGATATCATCCTCCATACCTCCGCCCACACCGACCAATTGCTTGAGCTTACTCCAGAGGAAGACCGCATCGCTGAGTGTAAGCACGAACCGGAAGCGCAGATGCTGGATCCAGTTCTTCCATCTCTGGCTCACACTCAGATCTTTGGATTCGATCAAAGCCCTACTTGCCCATAGTCCAGTGATCTTGATGCGGTTGACAGGTGAACCGAGGAATTGATTGTTGCCTTGTACGATACGTAGGTTACGGCCGATGAAGAGAAGTTCACGTGGAAACTTCGCGTCGTCGCCGAGAATGAGCTTGATGGCGTCGCGGCCTTTGGCTTGCATTTCAAAGGCTCGCTCCGCTTGGTCTTTTCCCTTCATTTCGGATTTGAGAACACCTGCTACGCTCTTGTCGCCACCTTCGTACGGACGCATGAGTGTTGCTGATGCGAATATGTCGGCGTGCTTTACGCCCCAGCTGGTGACGATCTCCTCGATCTTGGCGTTGTCAAAAGCGAGAAGTGACTTCCAGAATTCAGCGTATTGGAGACGAAACTTGGGGTCCATGCGGATATACAGGCCGTGATCGATGAGGACAACTTCCGGCTGTCCGTTAGGCAGGCGGCGGACGAAGATGTTTCCTGGATGGGGGTCGCAGTGTACCGCACCCCAGAGGAACATTTGTGCTGAGAAGAGATCGACGATAGTGTTCATGGTGGTCTTCAGGGAGACGCCGAGGCCGCCTTTCTCGTCGTTACCTCTCCATGAACTACGGTCAGGCTTGAAGAACTCGTGCTGTGTGGCGTCCTCCGGCGCATGTGTATCGATCTTAGCGTCTCGGGGGATTGGTGGTAGCTGGTTACCACCTGCACCGGGGCTGCCTCTGCGCCATCCACCCTTCCAGCTGTTTGTGATGCCCTCCTTGTCCCATAATCGTACACCTTCGATCCACTCCGCAGTCATGACACGCTTGCTTGAAAGCTCGCGATACACAGCAGGTATGTAGACCCGACCGTTGAGTCGCGGTTCTCCGGCCACAAGCCCCTTCATCTCTACCGCGTTGTCTGCCTCGTTCTCGAAATCCGTTTCCAGCATTAGGCGCTCCGAGATGTATGGAACCAGCGTGTAAACAGGGATGCCGAACCACCAGGTATACACTTTGGAAACGACCTTGAAAGCCCATAGGTCCCATCCCACCTGCTGGGCAATCTCTCTCTTCTGAATCTTGATGGCCACCTCTCTTCCGTCTGCCAATCTTGCCCAGTGTACTTGCGCAACACTCGCGCTAGCCCTTGCAGTCTTCTCCATTATACCCCGACCGTCCTGTCCTTCCCGTGTGAAGCTGACACCGAAGACGTCCTCGACGCTTTTGCCAAAGTCCTCTCGTATGACTTGCTCGACTTCCCACCATTCGTTCTGCGGCGCATCGTCGAACATTTGCTGGAACATCTTCTGGAACTGTGGTGGCAATATCGCGCTCTGCATAGCGATCGCCTGGCCAATCTTCAAGTATAGTCCGCCATTGTACCGCAGCAGGTCGAATATCCTCTGCGCATTCCGCGCATGCAATTCTTCAATGCTGTTCGCAAGGGGAGGATGCGCACGGAAGTTGATCTTGTAGTCTATGCCTATCAAGAGGCCGGTCTTGAATGTGCGCAAACTGCGTGTGATGGACGAGGCGTAGAATTGCCGGTCAGCTAGCCACCCAGCACCGAGCAGTGCAGAGACGACAGCAAGGCGGCGCACCCATTTCCGGCGGGTAAACGGAGGTTTGACTTTACGTTGTCGTGGTTTCGGTAGGTCTGCGGGGTTCGGCGGGCGCAGAGGCTCCCATTGCTGTGTTTGAAGGCGGCGCGCGAGTGGTGCCTGGTAGAGTCGCGTGGGGGAGAAGGTTGACGTCAGCAATCGTGATGTCGCATGTTGCGCAGGTGCTCTTCGAAGAGCAGACAAGCCATGTATCATGGCTGTCGGAAACAGGGTGGAGACAGCACGGGAAATGTGTAGTATGACATGAGGAACACGTTGTGAGATTGCATTATCTGTCGCGCATTGTCGGACTTAAAGTCATGACGGCATTTTCAACGCCGCCAATTGCCCGCCTACAACCGTTATTTCGTCCGTGCACCATCCAGAGGTGTCAGCCTTATGCTCCGGTATAACCCGAACTTCTGCTTCTATCGTAGCTCTATCCACTCGTTCTTTGTAATCTTTGAGGGTTTCTTTATCTAGCCAGAACTTTTGACTTTGTGAAGCTGCGCTGGATGAGGAAGGATAGGACGTTGTCTGCGAATATTTGCGTCCCCTTGTCCTATCTCAAGATGGTGTAGTTCTGCTTCATCTCCCGTCAACAGGAGGTTACCTCGTCCTCGAGCGAGCTATAGAGCGTTCTGATCGGAAGCATGGAGAGGCGATTGCTGTGATTGCGTCGACACCACTTCAGCCCTTGCAAGTAGAGCTTTGTCGTGATGTTGATATGCCATGGAAGGAGTAAAAATGCGAGATAGCACCTAGATACCCTTCGAAGTCACTCATGATTGTTCTTCCAGCAGCACTTGACTCTTCTCCACAGCCTTGAGATCAACGTCCCACCTCTTTGCCAGATCCTCAACCAGGTCCTTCCACTTCTTCACTACAGGATGCTGGTCCGAGACCTCCCTGAATGTAGGGTCATCGTCTTTTCCTACAACACCCCACTTCCATATGCCCTCTTCATCTACCCATTGGCGGCCTAGCAGCTCCTCGATGGCAAGCTCTTTACGCGCAGAATCAAAGACTTGTGACACTTCCTTGTGGACTTGCTCGTCATGACCCCTCCAGGCCGCGACAAAGCCTTGTAGAACTCCTAGTATGTAGCCGACGCGTAGGCCTAGGTTGGCACCGAGAGAGTAGCCTTCATCGAATCCTTCTTGCACGTATTGGCCTTTGCTGTTTGCCAGACCCTCTCGGTATGCATCTGTGTCGAGCGCTCGTTGACGCGACGGGAGGTCGGATAGTATTTCGTGAGCGCGTACATGAGGGACGTTCGCTGTGAGGGTGGGTGAAGCGGGCGCCGAACCGTAAATATCGTCGAGTGCATTTTCGTGCGGAGGCGTGGGTGGAGCGTGTCCAGCAGCGAGTTGAGTCGGGTCCAAGGTAGGTGACATGTCCTCGAATGCGTTCATGGTGGGCGTATTTCCTCTCCACAAAAGACTGCGCCGAACGTGAATCTAGTCATGTTGCGAGAGGTACTTGGTGGGGTGGAGGGTGAGGATCTGGTGGGACTAGCGCTGTCTTCGGCGGACGCGGAGGATTGAGCCTGTTCGAGTGTGAGCACCAGCTTCCTACCTGTATGCACCCTCAGCAATGCTCTCGAGCATAAATTCTGAGTACAGAATGCCCCGCTAGAATCAGTCCGGCACGAAAAGTCTTGGACAACTTCACAAACGCTATCTCCGTCGCCACGGACGAATGTTGGGACGCACGGTCAAGCTGGCAGGACTACATTCATCGGCAACAGATACTTTATCAACGATAGCCATCGCGGTTGTTCACGCTTTCTCTTCAGCATTACATCTTCTTGCAAAACTATCTACTTCATTCCAATTATCGTCATCATGGTTGCTCTTGACATTGTTCGCGCTCACAATGCATCGCTAAAAACCCTACCTCCGAATCTAGTCGCGGTATTCGTTGGAGGCACGAGTGGGATAGGCTTCTTCACTGCTCGCGAATTCGTTCGCACGACCACATCTCCACATGTCTATTTGATCGGCCGGAATGCGACAGAAGCCGGCAAGATTATGGATGAGCTCAACTCGATCAACAGCTCATCTCAGGTTAGCTTCATCCAAAAGGACATCTCGCTCTTGAAGAATGTGGACGAAGCATGTGGTGAAATCAAGCGCAAGGAGAAGCAAGTCAATGTGCTGTTTATGACGTGCGGATACCTCACAATGAAGGGAAGAGACGAGACAGCCGAAGGACTGGACAGAAAGATGGCTGTGCAATACTACGCACGAATGCGATTCATCTCTCAACTTACACCACTCCTTAACAACGCCTCTGAGGCTGGCAACCTGTCTCGCGTGGTCGCTGTCCTGGACCCGCAGGCCGGTTTGAGACTCGGGGGCCTTGACTATTCCGACCTCTCCCTCAGACATAACTTCAGTCTCAAGAACGTCCTGCTCCATGCAAGCTCTATGACGTCTCTCTCCATGGCTCACTTGGCAAATCAGAATCCAAAGACAGCATATATACACGAATACCCATCTGGCGTCGAGACAGGTGTAACGCGAGAACTCTTCGGTCGCTTCAACGACACTGTCATGTCTACGCTGGGTGGACTATTTCGACGCTTTCTCTTCGTTCCACAAGTGGAGAGCGGCGAAAGACATTTGTTCGCTGCCACGGCGCCGCGATACGCCCCCAAAGCGGATAGCGCCAAGACAGACGTTATTGGAAGTGATGGTGTGAAAGGCAGTGGAAGCTACCTGCTGAATTGGAACGGGGACATCCTGGCAGATACCAAGAAAGCGCAGAAGCTGAGGAAGGAGGGCGGGCTGGACAAGGTCTGGGGGCATACACAAGAGGTTATGGGCAAGATCGA
Source organism: Alternaria incomplexa (assembly GCF_024043165.1). Taxonomy (NCBI): domain Eukaryota; kingdom Fungi; phylum Ascomycota; class Dothideomycetes; order Pleosporales; family Pleosporaceae; genus Alternaria; species Alternaria incomplexa. The sequence goes on along the minus strand of NW_026249864.1, from coordinate 688,077 downwards.
GGAGAGTGGAAGGTTTTGACTTGAGCGGCAATCTGTTATTAGAGTTTGATCGCTGGGCTTGACGTAGGATGGAGCGGGCCGGGAGAGCAAGCCATGGGACCAGGACAACTGAGTCGCGCTACGCGTGTGGGGCATATCGATAGGCGCACGTCTTCAAGGTTGCGTGATGCTGAGGCAATGTTGCTCGACATGCACGAGGCGCAGTTTGTTGGCGTTGGTGAAGTTTCTGCTCTATCTGGAATCAGCCAATATCAGACCTTGTTGTGTTTGTTGGAAAAAGAGAGCGCGATGACGCCAGATGTGGGCGCATATAGGGCTGCTGTCTTTCTGCGACGCGACATCGTGGGTGTCCCCAGGAGGGTTGTGTCGGATCGGAATGGCATTCATGCGCTCCTTGCCTACCAGAAACACCTGGCTTCTGCGCCCTCAGCGCGGCACTGGGCTCTCGAGATGAGCAAGCTAGTGTGAACCCCTATTCAAGTGCATGACGATCACCAGGGCCCGGGTCCCCAGCTGCATGTCGCCGGCGGACGATAACGATTACACAACACGAAGCTATCGCGTGCCGAATAATGACTGGCGCGCGTGCAAATTGGGCGCTGTCGCCCGTGGTTGTCTGGTTAGGCCAGCTGTTTCGCATTGATCTTTCGGGCGTGCCACCCCCGTCGGCGTCACCATCGTCGTTTCCCGCTGTGCATCCAACCTCGAGAAGCCGCGGCCAATGGCAGGCGCCGTCCAGCCTTCTCCTTCCCGAGACGCGTCACGCCCGTGTTGACGTTGGTAGTAGTCCAGGGCTATTTGCATGCTCTCGTCCTCCTAAACTGCACTCTGTCGCAACGTTGCTACGGCGCATTCCTTTTTGTGCAGAATCCGGGGGTGCCATTGCGCGTATCGTTCCTGCAGTAGTGCCTCGGGCCTTAAGGTTAGTCAGAGGCTCTAACTAGACCCTGGGCCCCCGACCCGCACGCGCCATTTGGATGCGCGTTTGACCAAGTGCTGACCTTGGGATACAGCCGGCTGCTCCTCCTCCAATTTCACTTGCCCTCGCACTAGGACGCCAGACGCTTCCGAATTGCTGTGCCGTGCGCAGGACAGCCCAGCCCAGCAAGACCCAGCAGGACTGCTTACCCACTACGCTGCAGTCCTCGATTGCTAAGATTACACGCGCGCGAAGTGTGAGCCACTGATATTAAGAGCCCTCTGCTGCCCACCATGGCCACCACCATCGACGACCGGTCCCCTAATCCACCTAATACCTCGGCCTACAAAGACGGCTCACCTGACCCCTCTGTCCGCCCCTCTGCAGCCCAGTCCCAGTCCCAGTCTTCCGCCGACCAAACAGGACCGCGCCGTTCCAGCTTCAACTTCTTGCGCCGAACCAGCGGAAAAAGCTCCTCTGAAATCCGCGGCAGCAGCACCAATCGAAGCGTCTCCGGCGGCAAGATGAGCAGGAAGCAAAAGGCCCTCGCCCAGGAGGAGGCTCTCCGCAGGCAGCGTGAAGCTACCATGCTGCCTAAGCAGCCGCCGCGCCTGCCTTCCCACTCGGCCCTTCCCCAGCTCGCGACGTTCGGAGGTGAGGACACGCGCCCAGACTCCATTGCCATTGTCTCCAACAAGGCCGGCACCTACAACCCCACTGCCCACAACTTCAGCCGCCCCTCGACCGACACCTACAGGATGGCTCCCGCTCAACCCAGCCCCGCTGTGGCGCCGCCCGTGCCAGGCTCCTCGCCTTCGACCTACATGGATTACGATCCCTACCCGAGGACCGAGAGCATGACCAACCGCGGTCGCTACAGCTACGCCAGCAGCCAGATCAGCACCGTCAACAGCCCTCGTCGTGTGCGGAGGAGGAAGGACCCCACGCCTTTCAAGTATGTTTTGTCACACACCCCTAGAAACTGAGCTGACCATCACCTAGCATTCTTGTCATTGGCACCAAAGGCTGCGGCAAATCTTCATTCATTGAGTTTCTCCGCACTGCGCTCGCGCTCCCAGCTCGAAAGCGCCCAAACACTCCCTCGCCACCTGCTACCGCCGTAGGTGGTGGAGACTCGCCTTTCACTTCCGAATTCCTCGAGACCGAAGTTGATGGCGAGAGAGTCGGCGTCACGCTCTGGGACTCTGAGGGCCTCGAGAAGAACATTGTCGACTTCCAGCTGCCCATCATCACCTCGTTCCTCGAGTCCAAGTTCGAAGACACTTTTAGCGAGGAGCAGAAGGTCGTGCGCGCGCCAGGTGTTAAGGATACACACATCCACTGTGTCTTCCTCGTTTTGGATCCGATTCGTCTCGACCAGAACATAGCCGAGGCTCGCAAGAAGTCCAACATTGTCAATGCTGGCAGTGCCATCTTCGGTGGTCTAGACGATCGTCTCGATCTCAACATACTTCGCGAGCTGCAAACCAGGACCACCGTCATCCCAGTCATCAGCAAGGCAGACACAATCACCGGCGCGCACATGCGCTATCTGAAGAAGACTGTCTGGGACACCATCAAGCGCGCAAAGTTGGACCCCTTGGAAGCTTTGAACTTGGACCTTGGCGACGATGACGAAGACCCCGACCGACTTGATGAGCGCGACGAGGACGAATACGAGCAGTCGTCTGAGGGCGAAGGCAAATCAGAAGTTCTAAACAAAATCCTCGAGCGATCTTCTTCCGAAGCTGCGCGCTCCATGGCTTCCTCCAGCTCTTCGACCAGGTCGCACTCCCCTCCCACGTCGCCCCCCAGCGCCAGGAAAGGTCACAGCCGTAAGCCGTCCGCCATGTCCGCCTCGATCCACAGCGAGAGTGCAGAGACTCCGTTCTTGCCTCTCAGCATCATCTCGCCAGATCCTTACGACCCCGAGGTTGTTGGTCGCAGATTCCCATGGGGCTTTGCCGATCCTTACAACCCAGAGCACTGTGACTTCGTCAAACTCAGGGAGAGCGTTTTCAGTGATTGGCGCTCTGAGCTCCGCGAGGCTTCCCGTGAGCAATGGTACGAGGGCTGGAGAACCACTCGACTGGAAAAAGGCAGGCGACGGGTCGTTACATCGGATGGACCCGCCTCCAGGCAGCTCTCTGTTCCTGCGACCAATGGACGGGCAGCCAGCGCTGGCAGCCGCGAGTATCGCCCGTATCGCCCTAGCAACGATTTCTAGATATCTCGACCCTCAGACCCCAGGCATCTTGCCATACCCGCGGCATCATCGAGTTGGATCCACGACAAGCAACATCGCTGCACAACGCGATCATTCAATCTCTACCCCACGAAGCATCTTCTGAACCTTCGTCATCCATCACAACTCACACCGTACATGTTCACACTTGGAGGTCTCATACGCCTTTTCCTATATCAGTCTGCATCTGGAAGCTTGTGTTTTCATCTGATTTTAAAATTGCGCATACCCTTTTTCTTATTGTTTAGTATATTCTAGATTCATGCCGTTCCGACAAAGTTCATTCCGTTTCACAAAGGATCCGGGTGGTCGATACGTTATTCACGCTGAGCGTAGCCTTTGATAGTATTTGGAGCAATGCGGGAACAGCTTCAATGTGTATTTAGCAAGCGATCGAGGGATCGGTGGAGGGATTGTAGCATGCTGATCGTACGTCTTCGGGAGCAGTAAAAAAATTGTATTTTATGAATCATTCTTTGCTCTTGCTTGCTGACTGTGACCATCCAAGCTAGTATTGCTCAACCAATACTCTCAAGAAACAAGACCGCTAGGAGAAAAAAGAATAGCTAGGATCAAGGTAGAACAGTATAATAAGTGCGAAGCCTTGGACCAGTCTCGGTAATGTCCGTTGTGTCTTATCCCGAGATACCAGTTGGCGGGCCGGACTCGTTGTCTCATTGACCAATCGCCATCTCGTACCTCGCATCGTGCATGTCTCGCGCGCAGCGACCATCGTTCCGCTCTCAACGTCTGTCATTAACGACGAGACCTTCTGCATCTGCAATGGCTCCCGGTATCGCGCCTTGAGCGATTTATAAATACAAGGCATGCACCATGCTGTCTTTTCTGCTCTGGCAGCATTCGTCCTCGCCTGCACCGCTCTCACGCTCTTCTTTCGGCTACCTCAGGATACCGATATGGCTTACTCACGCAGCTATGCATCGCTACTCTTTGCTTCCATAGCTACTACAGCGGTAGCCCAGAATGTAACAAAGGTAGATCTGGGCTGGTACGCACCCAAGAAGAGCTGGGTTAGTGATCTTGACCAAATATTGAACGGGACGGGCACCAATGGGTTTGTGTTCAACAGCTCACAGCTGCCCGCTGGTGTGGAGTATGGGACTTACAACTGGTGCAATATGCCTCATGTACGGAAGAACGAGTATGTCAAGGTAGATGACGACTTTGAGCTGGCGTACGTGGAGGTGTAAGTTGTACTATAATCCCAGTGAATCTAGAGCATCAACTTACATTCTGCATAGTATTCATCGCCATCACAAGCGCACACCATATGCCTCCAATACCTTCCCCAAAGAGTCATATCCCTGGGATTGCTCTGACCAAGGTCTCTTCTACTACGGCGAGCCTCTCAATCCCGCTGGTAACACGTCGGCGTCAACATACTGGAGCGTCTACACCAATCCCATCAACCCTTTCGCCGCGAGTGGTTTCAATGGGTCGTGCCAGTTCCCTCAAATTACCCGCGAGGGGCTCGACGACTCTCTACAGCATGGCAAGGACCTCTTCGGCGTATACCACGACCTGCTCGGTTTCCTCCCAGACAACATCAACGAAAAGACAACCTGGCGCGTCTCCAACAACGTCATCACCAGCCAAGTCGCCGGCATGCTAATCGAAGGCATGTATAGCCCCAAAGAAAACGTGCCCCTAAACGTCCAGCCCTCCACCATCGACTCGCTAGCCCCATCCTACTCCTGCCCAGCCGCTTCCGCCCTCTACAGTTCCTACGGCGTCGGCAGCACAGCTGCAAACTGGACGCGACATCTCACCGCCACAGCACCTCTCTTCGCCTCTCTCGACGCTGTAAGCGGCGTGCCCACTGTTTCATCAGAATGGCACACCTGGTTCGACCACTACTACGATAACCTCTCCGCCCGCCAATGCCACGCCAAAGCCCTACCTTGTAACATCACCAACCCCACTCTCTGCGTCTCCCAAAGCCAGGCCGATACCGTGTATCGCTTGGGGCAGTATGAGTACTCGTTCATTTACCGCGACTCTCCGCTTTCCTTACAAGCGGCTGCTGCTTCCTACGGCGTCTACATGGCAGAGTTGGTACAAAACATGCGCTCCGCACTAGCGGGTCAAAGCCCAGTCTTGTACAGACACAACGTTGCGCACGATGGTTCGTTGGCCCGGCTACTCAGTTTCCTGCAGGTCGAACAGATGGTCTGGGTGGGCATGGGTTCGGAAGTCGTGTTCGAGGTTTATCGGAGGAAAGGGTACGAGACTACTGGTGGTATTAGTGAACATGAAAAGGCGTATCTACGTATTCTCTGGGGAGGACAGTTGATGAGGAGTTCGAATCCTAGTCTGGGTAATAAGGATGGGAAGGTTGATATGATTGATCTGGAAGTGTTTTTGGGGTATGTGGATGGTTTGGTGGGGAGGCGGGCGAGTATGGTTGTTGGGAACTGTGCTGCGAAGTAGGATTGACGGATGATTTCTGCATGTATACGAGATTACTCGGGTCTTGGATAAAAAACGAAGCAGTGATAACCGGTTTTGTTGTCGAGTCTCTCGTTGATACGAAGTAGGACCCATGTTCGCACGTCTAGAAACTCCAATCAGAGAACTGGACGTGACGAGTATTCTTCTCAAGGCTAAGCTAGGCTTACTAAACGTGAAGGAAGCCATGTAGGAGTCGTAAGCGAAGGATTTGTTAAGATGCAACATGCATGTAAGCATGCTGTCAGCTCGGAACCCGCCAATAGAACGTGAGACATTTGACTAGCGAACGGGGGCAAGGATCTCGCTACTTCTCGAACTTCTGATAAGGTACTTGGTTTGTTGAGTACAGCGATTTGGAATATGCGTACTAGGGGTGATGACTCTGTTTATTCAGCAAAGCAGCATGTTGGGCTTCTGCGTGATGTATATATTGGGTCGACAAGTCGCTTTGCTGCAAACAGTCTATGTTGTTGCTGGCTTTGATCAACGATACTTTAGGTACATCTGGACGAGCAGTGCATCAACGAAGAACTCGTAGATGCATTGATCATGCCACTTTCGACGAATGCCGAGGTGCTGGAGACGAGCAATGGTCTTGTGAGCACTCTTCGCGGTATGGCTGGTGGCGCGCCGCACAGTTTTAGACCAGGTATGTACTTCTTCCTTATTCTTCACCTTCTCCTTGCTTAACCCTTTCTGGGTCACTGTTCCAAACGCAAACCATAGCTAACACACCCTCTACCAGCGCACGCAAAAGGACATCTCCTTACCGGAACGTTTACTCCCAGCACCACGGTCTCGGACCTCACTACAGCCCCGCACTTCAACACGCCCTCCACACCAATAACCGTTCGCTTCTCTTCCTCCACCGGTTTCCCCAAGATCGCAGACACAGACCCCAATGCCAATCCCCGCGGCATTGCCATTCGCTTTCACCTACCGCCCAAGGAAGACGGGCGAAGGCAACACACAGATATCGTTGCGCACTCAACGCCATACTTCCCCACACGTACGGGCGCCGAGTTTCTGGAGTTCCTCAAAGCGGCAACGGGGCAAAATGCGGGAGAAGCAGTGCCTGAGTTCCTTGGCCGCCATCCCGAGACGGCGAGGTTTCTACAGGCTGCGAAGCCTAGTCCAGAGAGCTTTGCGACGGAGAAGTTCTTCGGTGTGAATGCGTTCAAGCTTGTCAAAGAGGACAAGATTACTGTGGTGAGGTACAGGATTGTGCCTATGGCTGGAGAAAAGCATCTCGACACCGAGGCACTAAAGGAAAAGTCTGAATCCTACCTGTTCGACGAGTTGAAGCCGCGTTTGCAGTCTGGACCGATTGGATTCAAGCTGTTGGCTCAAGTCGCCGAGGAAGGGGATGTAACGGATAACGCGACGGAAATATGGCCTGAGGAGAGGAGTGTTGTTGAGCTAGGCGAGATACAGATTGAGAAGACGATGGACGACGCGGAGAGCGCGAAGCAGCAGAAGAGCATCATCTTCGATCCTATTCCGCGGATTGATGGGTTACAGCCGAGTGACGATCCGTTGTTGGAGGTGCGCGCCAATATTTATCTCATTTCGGGAAAGCAAAGGAGATCTGCGGAGGAGCCGGCTAAGGCGGAGGATGCAGTTGCTACTGATGCTGCGGTGGCTGCTACGTGAGAAGTCGTTTGGGCGCTGGATAGGCGGAAGTCAAACAGGCATGCGTGGAATAAAACAACTGAAATGCACTCCCTCTTGCGCATGGAATCAATCTTTTCTGTGGCTGAACCACATGTTGGTTGGATCACTGTACCTGAAGACCCTGATTGCTGACGTTCACTTTGGCGACCTGAGTCCATTTGGTCACGTGGAAAGCGTCCTATAGAGATCGAATTGGAGTCACGTTCCAGTAGGAGTAGTAGTGCCTTGATGTTCTTGGACCCTCAATCTGGCGCAGAGCTGATATGTAAGGGTGCAGCCATAGCCGCAGCAACAACGGCGAAGTCGTGCATCTGTTTTTGTGCCGAAGATTAACCTATAATTGAGCGAGTTCCGTGCACAGACTCATAGCCATATACCCGGGACCCTCTAAGAGGGCTATCCTTCCAGCTGGTACTGAGATGGCAGTGTTTATTGGGAACTTGGTCGAATCCGGCGACACTCAGGGTAACCCTAGCAATACTACTGCCATTTTGAGCAACATCGCAAATCTATTTGCCATTCAGCAGCGAGACCTCCGCCGCATGATCTTTCGCTATCAATTTGGGCGAGTCGGGAACACACCGGTTGACTCGGAATAGTCAGCGCCCTTCGTCGTTGAGTATCGGGATGATCCGTCTCACTGGCAGGGTCGCGGTGGCCGAATCGTGTCTCGTTTGCTGATCATGCGATGATCTAAGACCGCTCTTTGTTCTCTTATCTTTCCAACAAGAGGCTTGACTACTGTGCTGCATATTTCCAGTCAGCTTCGAGGGTGAAATGCTATTCGCCGGGTAATAGTTAGTGGTGGGTGAAGGAGTTTTGTGATAGGGCATCGTAGGCGAGAATGACCTTCCATCATAGAGAAAGAGCCACCGCTCTCAGCCTAGTGGAAAATGCTATGTGACCAGACGACTACGTGAGAGGTTGGTGGTGTGTGATGTGTTCCCTGATTGGTATGCTTCGTAAGCACTCTTTGCGTGTTAAACATCATTATGCTGGAACTGGTGATCGATAGTCCTAACCAACATCTGAATAGTATTGAGCTAGATCTCTGCTACCAGTCAGTTGGAAAGGGTCTTTGCGAGACTGCACATTGCCGATGCCGTAGCATCCGAGGCTGTGCCGTAGCCGTGAGGTGATCCGATGCATCTGAATCTTACATGTCCAGCCTGCGCATACCGTACGCATCTAGCTAGTTGAAATCGAAGGCTCTTTGTTGTAGGGCAGAGGGTGCAGGCGCGACCGCAGTTTTGGAGGACGAGGACGTGCAGTGGTAAAGCTGCCGAATGAGATGAAAGTGGAGCTGCGGGGAAGATGACGGGCTGGCTTGGCACGTCCCACGTCGAGGTCTCGACGGCGTGCCTCCCAGATCGCAGACCTCTATTGGTATCATTTTTCTGCTATCGATTCTCTGGCCTCAGCTTTGTGGATTGCAAACAGCCTGCACGCCACCATACAGGGTTCTATTCTCACGAAAGCCAGTACGCAGCAATTGTTACCAAAAGCAGCAATGGCTTACGGCAACCATGCGCTCCGCAAAGCTCGAGACAGTAGTAAGCTATATACCAGCCTACTTGAATGTAGGAAAGAATTGAGTTGTGCATTATCTTTATCTACTTCACGCTATTATTGACCATTTCTGCGCCTCTTGTGCACACCCTGTGGAGCAGATTTACCACGCTACTGCCGTGCACAAAACTTCATTCGCCGGGAGACCGACTGACGAACCGACATAGTGGCTCAAGTTCATTTCTTGCATCTTTCCTTTCCTCTTGCGGACCCTGTACGACGTTGTGCGTAAGGGTTTCGTTGCGTTCGTAAGCGCGTTGTACACCAAATCTACGAAGCAATCTACATTCTTACAGGCGGAGAGTCCTTCCTCCTAGCTGGGAAGTCAATATTATTCGTCTCGATCACGTTGTCCTGCGTTTCCAGTCGACCCGCTTCCAGATTCGAAGGTCTTTCATCCCGTTCATACCGGTTATCCTCCACACTCGACCACGGCCACCCTTGTTGGCCCTTATATCGACTATACTGGCTGTTTGCGCATGGCTCCTCGCCTAAACTGTGCATCTCGTCGGCGAAGTCGTTCGTCGTGATTGCAGCGCCGATACTGTGGCACTCTCCGGGATAATCCACAAGTACTGCGGCGGCCGGCGGGATCAAATAACTACCAAACACGATTAGTCGCACTCGAGTGAATCTGGGAAATACTTTCAGTATCACTCACACGCTAGCCACGCACCAGATTGTACCAACCTTGGCACATAGTCCCTTCTTTGCGAAGCACAACACGCAGTCTCGACGACTTCCAAACATGCCTACGCCACTATCTCCCCACAAAGACTTTGCGCTAGTCATCGCCACGAGAGCGGCGTCTGGACTTTCCGTCATAGGCTCAACAATCATCATCACTACTTTTGTGTGCTTTCCTTTCTTCAGAAAACGTACGTTAACTTGCTTTGATGCGTTACAAAAGCTGATATCGCGCAGCAATTAACCGTCTGGTATTCTTCGCGACATTCGGGAATATCTTGACGAACATCGCGACTTTGATGTCGATTGCAGTCTTGCCAAAGGATTCTGAACCCCCGTCCGGTCTCTGCGAGTTCCAGGGTCTCATGATCCAATGGTTCTTGATCACAGATGCCCTCTTCTGTTTGTCGATGGCTACGAACGTATTCCTGGTGTTTTTCTATGGATACGACGCCCAGCAACTTCGCCATTTGGAGAAGTGGTATGTCGCATGTAGTTATGGGATCCCGGCACTACCAGTCGTCGTCTACTTCATCTTAGGTAGAACAGGAAACGAGATTATTGGATCAGCAACTCTTTGGTGCTGGGTATCGTCTGACGTCGAGTGGATGCGGATCGCGTTTTTCTACGCTCCTACCTGGTAAGTCCGGTCCACGTCAAGCCAATCACGACTAATCTCGCCAGGATTGTTATCACTACGACTATCAGCATCTACATCATCACCGGCTATCGGATCTGGAGGAAGAGGGCCGAGCTACGCTCCGTTTCACGAAGCTCGCACCAATATCTAGCCAGAAACTCCTTCACTGCTGCTGCTGCTGAGAACACTACCCCGCATCCTTTCGTGGGTACAAACAACATCGTGGTGACGACACAGATTAAATGCGACGTCCAACCAGAGGACGCTATCTCACGCTGTGTCTCTCCTGAGCCGGATCAAAGCTCCATCAATTCGTTCTCGAGCACCCGTTTGCTTTCCACGCCGAGCAAACAGGACGATACGACGACGGAAGCACTGCCAGCCTTGAATGCTGCTCGTACGTCCAGGATACAGATCGAGGATGTTGAAGCGCAGCGACATCCACACAATGGTACGAGAGGTCGAAATGGGTACAGGGCGACCGTAATTGCGACAAGCCCTGCAGAAACCTCGGAAACCCCGACCACATTGTTGACAACGCGTCCCGTCGCTAAGCGGACCGCAGAAGGTCATGCTGCAGCCATGGCATACTTCCAAGTCGCCTTCCTCATGTTCGTAGCCTTGCTTGTGGTCTGGCTACCCAGCAGCATCAACCGCATGTACCAATTCACGCACAGAAACCGCTCGAGCTTCGCTCTCAACATCATCTCCGCAATTGTACTTCCGCTTCAAGGAGCCTGGAACGCAACCATCTACATCTTTACAACCCGCTCCGAGTGTAGAAGAGCTTGGGGTACGGTCAAATCCAAGCTGACCGGCAGCCCATTACAACATCATCTGCGACGAGATGCCTATCGCAAGGAAACGATGACGAGCTCTCGCGACACGCAGGACTCTGGTCCTGAGATCGCGCTAGATGACTTCCACAAGCACGACGTCCATGTACGTCACGCTGAGGTGTCAAATGGTCAAGCCACTAAAGAAGGCAAAGCTCAGCGTCATTCAGAGCCGTGGTGATGCGTCAATGTTTCTCCACGTCGTCGTACTACTGTGGCGTTTCAACAGTGCTACGTGGCTCGCGTCAGCTCACTGTGTCTCGAGTCATCGTGCTTTGACCTTTTATATCATCAATTCCTATTTTATCAATGGTTCTCTATTATTGGGTTGCGTGCAGCTTACTGTCATTCCGGGTGTTTCCAAGTATCGGCGGATCATTCGTTTTGGAACTTGAGTTTTCAGTCAGTCATTATCATGATACCCCTAAGTTTTTTGTACGGCGTTATACTAGATCTGGGGCGATCTGGGGCGATCTATTGGGCTCAGGGCACACAGAAGAGGACGGTACAGCCTCAATGGCTCTGGGGAACTTGATTGTACTTGTGTTGCAGCCAGCAGAACGAAGTATGTGCTTGGTTGAAAGTCCTAATATCATTATATATTACGTGGAAGTAATTGAACAGATTCATGAAATCACTGTCTCGCACTCATCATGCCAGAACAACATCCCCATCCTGCGCAACCTCATCCGTAGCCTTACTCCGTGGCACGAGGATACTCCTCAGAATGCAAAGCTGACCGTTATCCGGACAGGTCTTCTCCCTGTTCAGCTGCTTGTCCACAGGTCCAGTCGGTCCACCCGAAAACTTAGCCTGACCAAACAGCTTGACTTGTCTCGGATCACTCTCGGGATACTCCTCATCGCCCCATCTGCCCTTGAAGTTCAACCACGCCGTCGGCGCCTGACCATCATAAGCCGAGAAAGCGGACTTTCCGGCGTCGAATTTGTAGAAGTTGGCCGATAGGAGAGGATCCCACATCACACCTCTGTCTGTGTAGTCTTCCAAGACGCCGCCCGGAAGATTGAGGTTGGGGACGGTGTGGTCGTGGGTTCCGGAGATGGCGTAGTTGGCATGCGAGCCTTTGGAGGAGTATGCGATGGGTCTGTCGCCGGTCTTCTCGACGGTGCCGTAGCGGAAGGCTTGCCCGTTTGCGTGCTGAGAGTACCATATTGCCTCGGGAGAACCGTTTGCGAAGCGGACCATGACGTGTTCCCAGTCGCCTACGTGGTTGCCTTATTGGAGTGTTAGAACTGAACAGTGTCCTGGTATGGATGGGGGGAAGGACGTACCAAAGTTCAGTTTGCTCCATCCTAGTACCTCGCCGCCGTAGTTGTAGGCGTAGAAGTACATGTAGAAAGCATCAACGTTGCCATTTCCCTTGTCGTTCACGATAACGGCCGCTGTGGTCGCCCCTTCGGTCTTGCCCTGCGCGTTGGGTTTTGTGCCCTTGATCCATGTAGGATCTTTGGTCACATCGTCGTTGGATGTGAGCCAGACGTCGCTGCCCATCTGATCGAGGTTGGACGTAGTTAGGGGCTTTGAAGGACCAGAAACCTCGTTGAACTCCACTCGCGGAGTCGTATGGTTCAGGAATGTTTGTATATCGGTGGGATAGTAGGCATCCTGTGAGTGAAGGTAGACGATGGGCGCTAAAGAGCAGTTAGTCGAATCGGATGTACAATTACAGACAGCGAAGCAAGATCGAGTATCACTGCGTACCATATTTGAGTACATAATCGGGAACGCCATCTGGCGCCTGCCTTTCGTTGAGTGCGAGCGGCGCGCAGCTGACCAAAGATACGGCCATGGTAGCCAGCGCAACAAGCGGTCTGAAAGCCATCGTGTCGTCTTTAGATATATAACGAAGGCAGTGGTTGTGAATGGGATCTGTGTGTGTGTTTGCGACAAGAAACAGCCAGCTGCTGAATCACTGCTTCTCTTATACAAACGCCTACGCCCAGCTGACTACCGAGTCACCCCCTTCACAACCGCATCAGACGAACGGTTTACCCACCCATTCTCCTCCACCAAACCCCATGCGCTAGCGACATACCGTCTATGCATGGCAGACATACTCATACTAATTCGCCTGTGTTCCCAAGCAATAATCAGCTGCCCACGCCAATAGTCGGGGAGGCCGGCACACGTGCGAACACAGTTGATGGGTGACCAAAAGCAAGCGTTCGGTTCGGTTGGAATTGACAGCGGGTGTGGCTTGGATGATTGGTTCTCGAGCGCTAGGGCCCTGATAGCGAGCCGGATGTGGCGATCCGCGCCAGAGGGATGTGCCGACATTGATAGGGTGAAGGCTAAAGTGATCCACGTCTGAAACATGGTGATGTTGAGTATGCACATGCGATAAGTTGCACTGGCAGAACTGATGCAGGGGCTGTGAGAGGGCTTTGGGTAAAATTGCCGGTCGCGCTTGGCAGAACTACGCAGGCGTAGCTGTTGTACAGCTCCATGGGTCATATCCTACAGCCAGTTGCTAGAATACAAAGGTTCGCGCAAACTTGCGATCCATCTCCTCATACTCCTCCTTGAGCATTTTGCTTCTGAGCTTGTTGAGCCGAAGAATGACGCCCTCTTCTTCACCCTCTAGGTTCTCCACATCCTCATCCAGGGCCTTGGTGCCCTTGACCTTCCACACCAGCCCCTTCAGACCTCCACTCTTCGCCTGATCCCGCTTCTCGCGGGCCTCAGCAGCCAAATAAGTCATGATCTTCCCCCACGATTCGAGACCGACCTCCTCGCACTTTTCGCACTTCTTGCGGAGGTCGTCGTTGGCGCGTATGGGTTCGAGCGATTGCGCGAGCTTGGAGGTAGAGACACCATCGCGCACCCATGAGAGGCCCTGTTGGCGTTGACTAGATGAGTTGCCGGCTGTCGCGAAAAGGATCTCGCCAATATAGTTCTTCAAGGCGGCTTCTTCGCAGCGGTCGCTTTCTCTGCGGAGGAGTGGTTCGTCGCCTGAGGGTGGTACCCCTGGATAGTCGGGTTCACGCAGTAAGCTGAACAAAGTACCGATGAGAGTAGAGTCCTTTTGTGCCTGAACCATAGGAAGATGCGCCTCCTGGGCTTCGATACGAGCACGGAGCAGCGAGACGAAGATTGGGAGTGCGGACGAGACTCTTCGTTGTTCCGCTAGAAAGGTAGCGAGGTTTGTCGCCGCGTAGAGGATGTTTGGTGTTACTGCTTCCTTGGGTGTCGTAGACGACAGAATGGCACTGTCTCGGTCGATGACTGTCGAAGGCTCGGGTGTGGGTAGGCCTGCAATAGCAATGTCAAGTGCCCATCTATACATTTCCTCCGCCGAGTCGGGGAGCTTTCTGAAGTTGAGCCAGTCGGCATAGCTCAGCGCAGCTGATAGCCGTTGATATGTTGTAAACCCCTTGGAGGTGATGACCTTGAGGTAGAACGTCTCTGGTGCTTCCGCCGCGGGAAAGCGATGTTCCTCATCTGGTGGCTCGGGCATGCCAGGAAGAACAGCTTTCGGTCGTGGATTCGAGGGCGATTGAATGAATTCTGGCGCCCACACGTTTCTCCTCCACTTGTCCGTCACCCATCCATCTAACCTCTCTGCAGCATTACCCATGCCCATCAAGACTTCGTAGTACCCTTGTCGCCACTCCTCGCTCTTGGCCGTCAGATCGAAGCCTGCCTTGCCTACGCCAGGCACCATAATCCCTCCCTCTTCCTGGTCAAATAAACCCGCGCCATCCTTGTTCGGGTGTTCCAATCGGTTCAGCGCATATTCCAGCTCTGAGTAGACCCGCGCCCAGTTGGGGAAACCCTCTTCCTCGTTGTTTTCGGGCACCTGCCACCACTTTCCTCGCCGGAACCTGAATCGTGTAATCAGACTCCATTCATGCGGCGACGGAAACGCCCGCTCTTGCTGCTCGCTCAATATGCCCAGACTTGCGATACTGACGCATGATGAGAGGAGGAAGATGAGGATGCTGTATCGCACACTCAATTTCGCCGTCTCCTTTATGAATTTCTTGTGGTTGGCGCTAATGGAGAACAGACGTTGTAGTTGGCCATTGGAGAGGTGCTGGCCCGAGGGATATAGGAACGGTAGCTGTGGCCGGGGCGAGCCCTGGTGCGCGACGAGAAATTGGCGGGGATGTTTGTTCGAGAATTGGCGTGGACATGGGCGGTCAGAGGTACGCGATGTCGGAGGCCTCAGCGAGCCGTGTGGGAGCTTTGCTCGATGCGCCGGGGGCCGCATGATGCTTTGCGACTGCAATTCTGTCGCTTGAGGGGTGCATCGATGCCGTAGTTCACGCGCCAAGACAATCTTGCGCGACCGCCCGGCAGAAAAAGTTCAGGATCTCCATTCTCGTTTCGCGACGCTCCTACAGATCTACACCATTTTTGCGCGCCCACCATGTCCAAATCTAAAATTGACACCCCCGAGAAGAAGCGCAAGCGCGACGCCGAGGCAGCAGAAGATGCGCCGAAGAAGTCCAAAAAATCCAAGAAGACAGACAATGTCCAGGATGCGCCTGAAGTCGAAGCGACCGAGGTGAAGAAAGAAAAGAAAGACAAGAAGGATAAGAAGTCTAAGAAGTCCAAGGGCAATGTCGACACATCGGCCGTCGAGGACGCCTTAGAAGACGCAAAGAAGGAGAAGAAGGAAAAGAAATCGAAAAAGTCCAAGAAGTCCAAGGATGCGGATGTCTCTGAGGATGCGCAGGAGGCTGATCTTATCGATGAGATGAAGTCCTCGGAGAACTTCATCAGCGTCAACGATGACGAGCCAATGCCCGATGCCAGCGAAGATGCGCCTGCGAAGAAGGAAAAGAAGTCCAAGAAAGAGAAGAAGGACAAGAAGTCGAAGAAGAGCAAAGACGCTGCCGCATCTGAGGACACACCTATGAAAGACGCAGCTGAGGAACAGAATGGCGTAGCTAAAGACACACCAGCAGAGACAAACGGCGCAGACTCTGACTCCAAGGCTGCTAAGAAGGAGAAGAAGAAAGAGAAGAAGGAGAAGAAGGAGAAAAAAGAGAAGAAGGCAAAGAAGGCGGCAGAAGCAGAGACCAATGGCGAAACCTCTACTGAAGAGCCCAAAGCCGAGACCAACGGTGAAGCCTCTGCAGAGGACATAGATGCAGACATCGAGGGTGGCGCCGAAGTCGAGGTAGAGGGAGAGGAAGCCCAAGCCGCAGTCGAGGCTAACAAGGGCCGCTTCATCGTCTTCGTCGGTACGTCTTGTGCACATTCCGATCTATCATACCCATCTGACATACAACTTCAGGCAACCTTCCCTACAGTGCTACGAAAGAGCAAATCGAGAAGCATTTCGAAAAGATCAAGCCCACCGACATCCGTCTCCGTACATACAAGGGCACTGAGAAGTTCATGGGCACCTGCTTCATCGAATTCGACCGCTACGACCGTATGGTGACGTGCTTGAAGAAGTACCACCACTCCCTCTTCGCCGACCCCAAGAAGAAGGAGGGAAGGAAGATCAATGTTGAGCTGAGGTAAGATTTGAATCCTCTGGGTCTTCTACGCGCATCCCTGGTCCCCTACCACCCAACACAAAGTAATAGAACACATACTAACACCACCCAACAGCGCAGGAGGTGGCGGCAACAGCGAAGCCCGCAAGTCCAAAATCTCCGCCAAGAACGAGAAGCTCCACGACGAGCGTGCCCGCGACCGCGTCAAGAAGACGGAACTCGAAATGAAGCAGAGCGAACGCAAGGCGAAGAAGGAGGCCAAGTCGGGCAAGAAGGACGGCGATGACGCCGAGACTGGAGAGGAGGCTGCTGCAGCAGACGAGCCCTCTGAGGCCGCTACGTTTGGCATGAACCCTGCGCGGTTGGCTATGATGCAGGGTCCTGAGCGACCGCAGCATAGGTCGAGATATTGAGGACTGGGTTTACAGTGAGGATGGGGGTAATGTACGAGGTGATTTGCTGCGATTTATCCGTTGGTTATATGAGCGGACTTGTACGTGATTTGGCCTTCACCATCTGGCCTCATCTCAGGATAACACAGCTTTAGAGCTTTGACATCATCGAAGTTAGAAGCTTTAAGTTTTGGATTCGCGTCTTTGCTCTCTCTTTTGCCAAAATATGTTTATTGTTATGGATGCAGCTCTATCGCTGGGTAAGATGGTAGTCTAAGGAGTGACTCAAGAATCGAAATGGGTCGTGAATCAACGCGCTCAAAACATAGTCCCTGCACAAGGAGTGTACCGCAGTTGGAGCTTGCGTCGCAATCAGTCGAGTTCATCGGTCCTGCTAGCTGCATTGCTAGTTTCCTTTATGCGCGAAAGATCAAGGCTTAGTAGCCGTCGCCATAGCCGCCCTTGGACGTTGTGCAGACTGTGGTGGTGCCAGTTGTAATGTACGTGGTCGGCTTCTTTGCAGTCTCCGTGACGACAGACCCAGTGGTCTTTGAGCTTGTGATGGTCTCCTTAGCAGTGGAGACGCTAGTCTTGTAGGAAGTTCCGGTGGAGCTGTATCAGTGTTAGCCCGAAGAACACTCTGAGAAATCGTGATCGTATACTTACACAACTGGCACGGTCTCAACCTTGGTAGCGGACTTGACTTCGCTCTCTACTTTGGTGTTGTAGATGGTAGTCACAGTCGAGTAGGTCTTGGTAGTGAGGTAGGTAGTGAGTTGCGTGACCGTCTTGGTGCTGGTGCCGGTAGTGGTGTATGGGTAAGGTGCTGTGACGGTCGAGAGCTTCTCAGTAACAGTGGTGACAGGAATGACCACAGTCTTGGTAGACAAATAGGTGGTCTTGCCCTCGCCGACGCTGGAGCTGACGTATGTGGCTGAGAAAAGTCAATCCAAGATCACAGGAAGCTATACGTAAACACTTACACGGAGTGCAGATTGTTGTCTCTTTGGGAGGAGGCGCAGACGAAGTCTTTGGAGGGGGCACGTATGCGCTGGAAGAAGACTTGGGAGGCACTGCGGAGTAACCGGGGAAAGCAGCAGCGAGAGAAGCTGAAGCAGCGAGCGCGAGGATATTCTTGAAGAGCATTCTGGGCTAAAGACTTGAGTGATCGAGAGTGAAGGTAAAGCAATTGACGATAGATTTCGACTTGTAGCGAAAGAGTATCGGCTAGACTGTTGCAGACTATGAAGGCTGATGATGCTTTCAAAGCGCGACTATAGGGTTACTTTATACTCGAGCCTAGCTTCTCAACATACACATAATCGACGCATCGTTGTCATCCTGTGCGGAGAAACGAGGCAGAGTCATTCTCTGGTGGCCCGGATGATCGACAAAGCGATCCGTAGTACCTTGCACATCTCGCACGATGGCTTAGAAGAAGATACACCGCGGGCCTCGTACAGCAGGTTGAGTATCAAATGACAAAAATAGGTCAAGCATGTCGATGCGGGTCCAGATCAAGTCGTCCCATGGAAGCATGCATGCATGCAGTTGCCACGCTACCAGTATCCACGAGTCCACGAGTCTAATGACTAACGAAGGGAATGCATCTAGTATGTGTACGCAAGCCATGAAAAGCGATGAGTGGGGGAGTAGACTATGAGCCAACCGGATCTTCTGGTGTGGAGAAGAGAATTGGAAGCGCACTTGGCAAAAGTCTTTCTCTCATGGACTTGATGATGACCGAGAAACGTAAATCGTCGGTACCAAAGACCCGGATAGCTGACGAGCATCTCTATGACTTGGAAGTACGAAATGATGCTCAGCTGTGTATCAAGGACCTGTACATCGAAGCACGTGTCGAATCAACGTGCTGTACGTCACGCACGTTTGTCCACCGGGTACCCTGGTGGTTCCAAGCAAGAGTCCCAGGAACCCGGAAACATCTGAAGTGGCAAAAAGCCGGGGAAGCGTAAGCTGAGTGTGTTGGTCGGGAACTAATAGTTAGTCGTCGGGTGTACCTGACGATGATCACTGCATACTGCAGGTTAATATTGAATCTTCTTCTCGCCCGGTTTTAGTGAGGGGAAAGATGGGCGATACGAGGGAGGTGCGGCTGGAGCAATCAGCAGCTCTTACTTGAAGGCGTCATTCGCAATATGCGCGTCTGATCGAGCACTTTGGCATGGCGAAAGCTTGTTTGTACATGACAGGGCATTGATGCGGTGGGTGAAGAGGGGTTCAGCCATTGTGGGGAATCTGGGCGCACGGCCCGAGACCCACCGACGCTGGTTTGCATCGTAACTTTTCTGTGACGGGCTGACGAAGATGTCTGCCCGGCCATTGCCTTCTCACGCCACGCCTTTGGCTAATAACACACTCGCTCCGGGTATTTCCACGACGCCGCCTCGACTGTACGACTCTCGGCAAGCCCAAAATCCCCTTCACTGTCAGCAGAGACACGCTCGGGGGTCCGCAACGTCCGCAACGAATTCGGCATGCAACGCTAGTCCTGCAGTCACCCGACAGATTACCCCAGAATACTTGCAGTACGGCTCGAGAGGTTTATGGAAGCTGCTCAGAAGATTCCGATCTTGCGAATGATGTCCCGTCCAACGGCAGCGCCGGTCAACCCCCCTCCACGGCCGGCTGAAAGCACATACGAAGGAACGCCCATTACGTCTTCACGATCATTACGCCAGCTTTCGATATACTTCCTCGGAAGCGCCTGCTTACTGGCCTCGACCGCAATAACGCGCAAGGCCGTATGGAGGCGGCAGCTCCGTGTCATGCCAAAGTTTTACGAAGCGAACACGAACCCGCACGAATACTTCAGTCCCTTCTCAGATGCCTGCCAGGCTTTGAACCTGGCGACGATGAACTGCGCCAGTGTTGGGATCATGGCGCTGGGTGGCGCAATGTGGACCTTTGATATTGCCAATCTGAGAGAAGCTCGCGCAGTTCTACGAGGCCGCTTGAACTACGATCGGATATACCAGTCCGAGGATGATGTACCGAATACCATCAGCGAGATGATAGCAGCATCTGGCCAAATGCGAATAATAGAGGAGGACGAGAAGGACGGTTCTGGCAAGAACCAATAACGACCGTTAACGTGTACAAGTACGACTGTAAGATTAGTGTATACAACAGGAAGGCTGAGTGCCTAGTAGCTGCACATGGTAGCACAAGCACGGCGCGCTCGGAGTGCCTCATCGGAGCGACATTTGCAATCGAGGCACATCATTCTGCGCCCACTAGTACAACCCCGCCTCTATGTCAAGTCGAGACCCTCAACACTGTCGACGTGTCGTAGATTATGTAGGCTACCTGATGCTAATGCACCATGTGCAGAACGCCTCACCAGATTGTTGAGAACGACGGCGTTGTCCTCCGATCGGTTGCATCAGAGGCACGCGGTTGTCAATTCGAGGGGAAGCCTCGAGTGTTGAACTAGTTCGCTATGCTTTCCGGTACGTTCCAAAGTTAGTTGGAACGACTACCCGGAAGGGTCCCACAACATAAGCTGAGTGCAATGTCTATGATCGCCGTCTCACCGCGACAATGTCCAGTCTCAATCATGTCTCAGCCAAAAACGGGTTGTGATGGGCAGCTACAACACGGCGTTGGGACACATGCTATCTAGATGCAGCGTGGTCTGACATCACGTTGATGTTCAGAGCCGCACTAGTGGTAAGGATCTTTCTGCCAATGGCATCTCTTCTAGACTAGATGGAACCAGCAATGTAGCTGCAAACAAAGATATAAGTGCAAGTGTCTAGGCAAGTCCCAATGCGGCATATATAGCCAGTGACTTAAATCATATTCATCTTCACGACATACGTCGTAAGCTCGAAATGAGGAATAGTACAATAGTACTCTATGCAAGGCGTTTTTAACGTACATACGCAGCATAAGCTTACAAAGCCCACTTTTCACTGCGCTTCATAGCCTTGGCACTAAACATGCTTCACCTCAAAGTTGATCCCCAAAATCGGTCTTATGTCACGAACTGGACATATACCGTTCAGCATGTTCCACTGCAGTATATCCACGTCGAGGAACCCGGGAGCTCAGCAAACCTCCACATCCGGCGACCATCTTGCAAATCCTCGTTTACTTTGGCGTTTTCTCCACCCTTACTTCGCGCCATCCTCTACCTTCACACCTTTCTGCCCATCCCTATTCGCCCTCCAAACACCCTCCCCACCTTCAAACCTCTCTAGCTTCCATATCTCAGCTTTTTCCTTTGTCTCTTCCAATGCCTCCTCGCCCGCTCTCCAGGCTGCTTGCCGGTGCGGTGCTGAAACCGCAATAACAATACTCTCTTCCCCAATCGGGCATTCGCCCAGCTTGTGAATGATTGCGATCTTGGTGCATGCGTGTTTTGTGAGGATAGAAGTAGCGATCTTGAACAGGGTTGAAATGGCGAGAGGGGCGTAGGAAGTGTAGGCTAAAGAGGAAACAGGCTCGTTGTTGAAAGAGTCGCGCGTTGTGCCTATGAACAAGACTGTTGCGCCTGCTGATGGTGATCGGACGAACTTGGTCGCGGACAGGGAGTCTAGGTCGTGCGGGGTGAGTGCGACATGGATGGTGTCCGTGGTTTTGGTAACAGGGTCCGAGGGAATGTCTGGATTGTAGGATTGTGATTCCGTAGTGGCCATGCTGATGAGGACGCGAAAGTCCTATATTTGGCTGCTGTACGATAAGCCGTTATCCAAGAAATAGTGTGTACACGGATCAGAGCATGGGGTCAGAAAAGATGATTCCCGCAGTTGTTGGTTTACTTTCGCATCGTAAATACATTTTCAACTGGAGCACTTACTTTTACGCAATCGTGAAATGGTAGGGGGCTGAAGAAACCTGTAATCCTTTAAAGTTTGAGTAATTTCCTTTCTCTTGAAATCGTGTTGGTGAAATGTCGAAGATGCCGTCATAGCAGCGCGGGACAATGCTTTAGCGCCGATCAACGACGTGCACCTCACACGTGGAGCGTTAACTCCGGCCCCGCCCCTACCAAGCTCTAGTTCGCGTCGAGCCACTGACCCTGACCAAGTCCAAGCCAAGTAGTACTTGAGAACACCTCGCTGCCTGACACCTGACTGCCTTATTTCTCCGATCAAACATTCGCGCGACGTACACGACCGACACCCGGACCCTTCGACCAGCGCTAGCATCACTCGCTACATTACTTGCTTCGACGCGCCGTGCCAACCGACTACCCTTCAACCAAACGCCCCGACACGTATACAGAACCGACCACCTTCTACAATCGAACGTCGATTCGCTCAACGCACATGTACATGGCGAGGGATGGTCTACAACACCGCATAACACGTAACCCAAGATGAGTGGGGACTGGGGGTATGGAGCCGTATTCAAGATATTCCTATGGGGCTACCTCGTCGGAGGGCTGACGCTCCTACCTGCTGTACTTGTAGCTGCATGGTTCTTGGGAACCAGAGCCACAGAACAAGACAACCACAACATCAACACTGCAGGCGACGGGGCAACTCCAGAACAGCGCAGGAAGTCGGACACATCCGCAAACGGGAAGAACGACGACAACGTACAAGTCGGAGTGGGAATAGATGACGAGATACTAGAGAAGCTGAAGGGAAGGACCCACGAGCCAGATGCCTGTGCTGGATACTTTGCGGTGTGCCGAGAGTATGTGCCAGGCGGCGTCAACGGCAAACCTCCGGATCGAACGACGCCAGCTGGCGCTGTAGTAGCTGTGGAGAGCCCGAGCGTGTACCAGTCTATGTACAGGAGCATCTTTGACAGGAACAAGAACGCGAGTCCCACGATAGAAGCATCAAACGCGAAGAACAAGAAGGCCCGGAACGTCTTCTACGTTGTCCTGCGGTATGTCTATACATCTCGAGTACATGAAGTCAAACTAAGTCCAGACCAGTCTCGGCCACCTTATGCTATACGACAACGAAGACCAGCTCGAAGTACGCCATGTCATATCACTCGCACATTACAAAGTAGACATATATGGGGGCGGAGAACGCATACCGGAGGGCGAGCTTTGGATCAAGAGGAACTGTATGCTAAGGTTCAAGCTCCTGTCATGTTTCCCCAGTGCTTACAGATACAGGCATTCGACTGGTTCAACAGGTAGAAAGCAACAGCAATGTCGAAGCGAAAGGCTTCTATCTCTTCTCGGACAACTGTTCTGAGAAGGAGGATTTCTACCACGCAATGTTGCACGCCCAAGAGAACCAGAAAGACCCCACCGATACAGGCTCGCCGTCCGTTCCGCTCAAGTTCGATACACCCGATCTTGTCAAGCTAGTCCAACAACTGCATGCTTCGGAGGAGAACCTACATACTCGTTGGATCAATGCGCTGATTGGCAGGGTGTTTCTCGCTCTATACAAGACCTCGCAAGTCAAAGACTTTATCGCGAGTAAGATCAACAAGAAAATAGCCCGCGTGCCCAAGCCTGCCATCATCAGCAGCGTACAGCTACGCAAGGTCGACATGGGCACCTCGCCGCCCTTCATCACCAACCCCAAGCTCAAAGAGTTGACTGTCGATGGCGATCTCGTTGTGGAGGCGGATGTTAGCTACAAGGGAAGCTTCCGCATCGAGATATCAGCTACCGTACGAATCGACTTGGGCACTCGATTCAAAGCCCGCGAGGTGACACTTGTGTTGGCTGCCGTGTTGAAGAGGCTTGATGGACATATTCTTATAAGAGTCAAGCCCCCGCCTAGCAACAGACTCTGGATGACATTTGAGACGCCTCCGAAAATGGAGTTCTCGCTTGAGCCAATCGTCAGTTCGCGTCAGATCACATATGGCGTTGTTCTGAGGGCCATTGAGAATCGCATTCGGGAAGTAGTGAACGAAACGTTGGTGTTGCCCAACTGGGATGACATGCCATTCACCGACACTATTGCGCAGGTCATAAGAGGAGGGATCTGGGAGGATAGCGCAAAGGAC
The DNA here is from genome assembly GCF_024043165.1 of Alternaria incomplexa. Taxonomy (NCBI): domain Eukaryota; kingdom Fungi; phylum Ascomycota; class Dothideomycetes; order Pleosporales; family Pleosporaceae; genus Alternaria; species Alternaria incomplexa. The sequence continues at coordinate 664,212 of NW_026249864.1, read as the reverse complement.
GATGAGGAAGACGCAGACAAGACCAAGCAAGACGAAGCCACACTGGAGAGTGCGATCTCGGATGCTGAGAAGCTTGATGAAAAGGCTGATGCGGCAAGTACGCATTTCTCCATCGCCTCAAGTGTTGATTCAGAAGAAGTTGGCACTGGTGTTTCTACGTCGACAGACCACAAGTCATCCTCGGCGTCAATAAGACCCCGCGCAATGCGGTCGTCGTCGTCCGTGGCTCAAGTGAAGATTGACTCGTCGAATGCTTCTGCTGAGATGTCAAACGACCGCACCATGACGCCTACAAGTGTCAAGTCGCTTCCCGTCGCATCGCCGATGCAGTCGCCAATGCGGCCTGGCAACGCACGCCAAATGACGGAGTCATCAGAAAGCTCGTCGGAAGACACATCTGCTGCTTCGATTTACGCAGCGAGTATTGCCTCCGCACCAGTCCCGAACACGGATCACTCACGCACCAAGTCGAGGGAGCTATCTGCACAGGAAATTGCCGCAGCCGCCGCCGCAGCAGCAGGAGCAAGCAACATGGCGACAAAGAAACAGACCATCAACCAATCCCTCAACTCTGCCACAGCAGCAGCCAGGAACTGGCTCGCAGCCAAGCAGAACGCAAAGCCCAACACCAGTACCACCAACAGACCACCAACATCCGAGGGCCCGAGCATAGATCACGACTCATCGTCATCGTCATCTCTGGATCCCCGCCCGCAACTCCACTCCAATCCCTCGATCTCGAAATCCCACTCGGAACCCATGGGCAGAGGCCAACCCCTCCCTCCCCCAGGCACACCTCTACCGCACCCCAAAACAGAAAAACGACAAACGTGGGCCATCCCCGCAGCAGCCTCCTCCACATTTGCGAATCTCACGAAACGCAAACCCGTCGTCCCTGGTCCCAGCTCCCCCGCCGTCTCCAGCAAACACTCAGTCGAGGATCTCATCGATAGCCCGAAAGCAGCACTAGGCACAGCCTCTCTCTTGCCCGCCGCACACTTCCCAGATCAAGACACAAGGACAGGAGGCGGCGGAGATGACGACGACGGGGAAGATGTGTTTCGGGAGATGCGGCGGAGGAAAAGCAGTGCTGGCAGTGCTGGTACTGCGCATACTGCGAGTGAGCTCGCGACGCCGCCGCCGCCGTTGCCCAAACGCAGGCAGAGACAGCCGAGTTTGAATCTGAGTGCGCATACGAGGCGGGCGAGTCAGAATCAGAATCTGCCGCAGCTTGGTGGGGAGGGCGAGGGGTTGCTGGTTGTGGAGGCGCCGGTCGTGGAGGGTAGTACGGGGAGGGACGATGAGGGGAGTAGGGAGAGGGGTGTTACGTGAGGGGGTAGTGTTGAGGTAGTTCATGAATATCATTCTCGGCACGAAGGCAAAGTCATGCAATGACCCCAACTGCAAGTATGCTGATAGTTTGTGTAATATCTCTTTTGGCCTATCTGTCTGACGACCTTTTCTTGGGGGTATAAATCTTCATCTCTGGATCTCGTTGTCCTCATCCCATTTTCGCGTTCGAAAAGTCCATCTCAGGGTGCTGCTTCTTGAACTGCTCCAGGATATCCGCCTTCTTCTGCTCGTCGCTCGTCGGCTTCCCTAGCTCCTTCTGCTTCTGGTCAAACATCATCTTCTCCACCATGCCGCGTGTCTCCCCGTCGAGGTCGCCCAGCTTGCTGTTCTCGGGCTGGATCTTGGAGGTGTCGATCTTGGGCGCTGTGGTGACGACGTGGGCCCACCACTCCATCTGGTTCACTTTGTCGAGGTGGATGGAGATCTCTTTCTGGGACCCGACGGAGGTCAGTGTCCAGGTGGAGTCGTCAACGCGTATGGCATGAGGCAGCTCGCCCTGGACAAAGCGTTAGCACATGCTTCTGCTGGGCGGAACAAGCAAGGACGAACGTCGATGAAAGGCTCCTGGCCCTTGATGCCGGCCTTGAGCGCGTTGCGGGTAATCTTGACATCCAGGTCCTTGCCCTTGTACTTGCCATCAATGGTGATGGCGATGTCGAGGTCCTTGATGGTCTGGTCCCACTTGTAGGGCAGGGCGGCCTGCTCGGCCTGCTCCTTTGCGCGGGCGTCGGCGTCGGCCTTCTCGCGCTCTTCGGGTGGGGGTGAGGCAGACATGGCGGCGTGTTTGGCGGCGTGGTGGGAAAAGTTTCAGTGTTTGGGAGGGGAGCGTGGGCGGGACACAATGACGCTCCTCCGCCGATCCATCGTTCGCAGCAAGCCCGACGCAAGCGCAAGCTCCACCATGCGCCCTGCTTCACTCCTCCTACCCCGGTCCACTCCAATAACGGACATGCTCCTCGGATTGCAATCTACGGGCCACCCTCTCCTCTATTGATAACGCGACGACTCCTATCCTTCCACCGCGCCGTAATGCTCTCCTAGCACCGCCCGAGCCATTGCGACACCCGGCCACGACACCCGCACCCACCGCCAGCACGACGGCTACACGGCACCACCGAGCCCGCGGCCCAACCGGGCAGCCACCTGTGAAGTCATGGCCAGCTCCTTCGAGAAGAGTGTCAAGGGCGGCACCAAGATCAAGGTAGCTATGCGCCCTCGCTCCTTCCGGCTGCTCCCCATGCGCCATCACGCTGGACTAACACACGATACAGCTCGCAGCGCCCAAATCCAAGTATGTCGAGCACATCCTCGTCGCGACGCATGCCGGCGAGGCAGGTGTTGCTGAGATCTTCCGCGCCCTCACGAATCGACTACGCGACTCGACATGGACCATCGTATTCAAGAGCTTAATCATCGTACATCTCATGATAAGAGAGGGCGAGCCCGAGGTCACGCTCAAATACCTGGCGCAGAACCCACACAGAAAGCTGGCCATCAACCATTTTACAGAGGGTACGTCTTGAGATTCACTTCCGGGCCGCCCAGCCAGGGTGATGTGGCTACAACACGGGCACGAATTGGGCAGCAACCGCGTCGCCCAATGCCCTGTATCTTGAGACGGATGGCATTTGGACTGCAACAGAAGGCATACACCAGGCGCTAACATTGCGTGCAATAGTACAGACCCAGGGCCACAATATCCGGACCTACTCCGAATACCTGCTGCGACGTGCGATCGAATATGGCGCCACCAAAGTCGACTACGTGCGCGGCGGCGAGGGGCGGCTTAAGCGGCTGACTGTGGAAAAAGGCCTTCTTCGTGAAGCCGAGAGTGTGCAGGACCAGATCAGATCACTGCTCAAGTGCCAGCCCTTCGACGACGAACCAGAAAACGAGATTACCATGACAGCGTTCCGATTGCTCACGATGGATTTGCTGGTACTCTTCCATGTTATGAACGAGGGCACTATCAACATACTCGGTGAGTCCAACATGTCTTCTTGGTTTATAGGGTATTGATAAAGTAGAGCACTATTTCGAGCTGTCAAAGCCAGACGCAACGCGCGCGCTGGCAGTATACCGCACATTCGTCAAGCAGACGGAAGCTGTCGTCCAATACCTTAGTCTTGCAAGAGCACACGAACACTCGACAAGACTGGAAATCCCCAAGATCAAGCATGCTCCGACCAGTCTGGCAGCATCCCTGGAAGAATATCTCAACGATAAGGACTTCGAGATCAACCGACGACAGTACATCGCCGAGAAGGAGGCGAAGAAGAACGGGGGCAAGCCTACCAATGGCGCTAGCAAACCCTTGGATACGAAGCCTTCCACGTCGAATGTACCCTCAAACAATACGAGCAGTCAACAGCCAGCAGCAGCCTCGAAACCCTCCTCCAGCGCACCCTTGATTGACCTCTTTGCATCACTCGAGGACAACCAACAGACCATGGCCACGCAGCCCATGATGCAGCAGTATCCCCAACAAACAGGCTTCCAGGTTCCACAACAGACGGGCTTTCCTCAACAGCAGCAACAGCCCTTTGCTATGCAGAATGGCCAGAGCACCAACCCATTCCAGATGCAGCAGCCACAGGCGCCGCAGATGCAGGCACCCCAGCTCCAGTCACAATTCACAGGCGCAGGCTTTGGAGGCTATTCGCCTCAACCGTTCGGTGTACAGAATACCATGCCTTCAATACCACAGAATGGCATGCCTGATTATTCACAACAGCAGCAAATGCAGATTCCCACAATTGCCGAACCCCTACAACCACAACAAACGTCAACAAACCCATTCCGACAGTCAATGCTGCCCAGTGCCGAACCCAAGATGCTCACTAGCCCTACCAGCACTGGATCGCTCAATCGGTCATCCACGAACCCATTCGCAAAACAAAGTACCGGTTTCTCGCAGTCGCAATCACCCATCAATTCACCACCTTACTCAATGTCACCCATTCAAGAATCACCATTTGCTCCTATGCAGCAGCAGCCTTTACAGCCGACTCCAACCGGCACAAATCCATTTGCACGGCAGCCCTCGCCGCAGAGTGCCGCATCCCCACAGGGTGGCCTGACAGTGAACGCTACAGGCAGTACCAATCCTTTCCGGCAGAGCGCTTTTGTCAACCAGCAAACGGGCCAGGGTTGGCAGAATACAGGTAGCCAAGGGACGATGGGCGGAATGAGCCTGGATCAGGTACCTACAACGAGTGTCTTTCCACGGCCTGGACAGCAACAGCAGCAAAACTTTCTTGGCTAGGATCAAGACATGATGATGGGTCAATGGTAGACTGCGACTGTAAGAAGCTCAAAGGGCAGTTCATACACTCGCAAACGGGCATTTTCATTAGGGATGGCGTTTCTATATCGCTCGCCGCTGTAGTTATTACGTACTCGGTTGGACATAATCATGTTGCACTGCGCAAGGCTAGTTGTGTGTATGTCGGTTTCTTGGAAGGGGCGTCGGGAGCCCGCTCAATGTCGGATGTCCAAGGGCAGATTGGGTTGTTTTGTGATAGATCATGTACCGACGATGTTGTCGTTTGTTGACGAGCTGGGCTGAGGCCAGGAGGGGAAGCCCCTCGCTAATGCATTATAATTACTGTCGCACACCCCGCGTTGTTCTCCCACTGTACAGAGCGTTGAGCCTTGACCTCTTGTGTTGACAATTCTACCTGGGAGGTCGCGTCGAGTGGGGCTGAATAGTCGCCGCTGCCTCTTAAGTAAATGCAGGGGTAATACAAGCCACGTGCCGACGCGTTGCCGTAGATTTAGCGCGACGGGCACAACCTGCCTATCAAGCCTCACAGTCGGCACAACACGATCCACAATCTCACTCACTCGACGCCGCTTGATATCTACCACAGATGACCACGGTTTCTGCCATCTCTATCTGGACCCGCCTCCCATGACCTTATTGAAACAGCGCAAATTTGTCGACTGGCGCCGGCAAGCCCGCATCAGCGTTATCAACAATGAAACCTGACGGGTCTCTGGATGCTCCCTTCACTCTGGATGACGACCCGCCTAGTTATGTACCTGCGCCTACAGTGCGACGGCGCCATCGCCAAACGCTTGACCAAGATGGGCTTGAGGAGATCTCCGACGCGCAGCAAGCTGCAGCTGCATGGAAGGAGGTCGCCGCACGGAGACAAACGAAACAAAGACACGGGAAAAACATGAGCAGTGATACGTCTGGAGGAGATAGTATTACGAAGGACAGCAATCTCACAAACAAACCGCGCGACCGGACGTCGTCATCCACGAAGTCTGTTGAGATTGTTGATCTTTCAATCGATGAAGACGAACCGCCAGTATCCGGACAAGCAACACAATCAGGCGCAAGCACTAGAGTAAATCAGCGCCCAATTCAGGGACCACAGGGTTTTGATCCTTTGCCTACTACGCGTCACGAAGCTGTGCTTCCTGAGCGAGCTAAGCCTGCTGAGTCTCCTAAGAGAACGAGTCGGATATTTTCTCTCCCCATGGAATCTCTAGCAACACCGACGTATAACTCACATCATCCGCCTCGATCATCGGTTGCACGAACAGCGGGGCCATTCACGGGGCTTTCAGAGCCCTCGACAACGCCGACTTATCACTCACACTTTGTGCCCGGCTCATCAGTGGTGCAAGTGACAGAACCAAGTGCGGAGCTTTCCAGGGAATCTTCAGCAAACCCAGTCTATCAACCACGCTACCTGCCTCGATCATCAGTCACACAAGGAGCGGGACCAAGTGCGGAAGTCCCCAAGGTCACGCCGCTGAACCGCTCGCCGTCAGCCGCATCAACACCAAGGACAGAACCGAGTGTTACCACTCAAGCGATACTGATAGATGAGGATATTTCCCCTCAACCTACGTACCATGCGACATCGGCCCTCGGAGCCTCAACTGACCATACCGCACCCGTCTTGGACCATACCGTAGACCCATCGGCGCAGCCGGCCAGTGATGTCTCTGAGAACCCACAAGAACAAGCCCCTGCCAGTCGCAGAGATGTAGTTCCCGAGTCGGACGACGCAACACCGGACGATGATAGCGGCAGCATGACTATCCCCTTGCCTAATAAGTCGCCTGAGCCAAACCTTTCAGCCATACAAAGACTGCCGCAGAAACAGAAAGCCATCAAGTCAGTGAGACGAAGAGATGATGTGACCTCGGGTCCTCCACAGCTGCCTGTCAGACCACCGCGTCAGTTTGCGGCTGATCACCCGGACATAGCAAAACTATTTTACAAGCCTCTCGACCTGGGCTCGAGTAAGTCGAGGTCCGGGTCGCCTGTGGTAACATGTCGTAGCCAAAGCAAAACTCCAACGATAGATACTAGTATCATTGCTGATAGCGCGCCTGCGCAGACGGAGGAAGAATCCGTCAGGGATGCCAGTCCTGTGGAACGCAGCACAACGCCGACACAATCGCCGCCACCGCCACCTCACGATGAGGCAGGCGAACCTGCACCGGGGCGTGCTATTAGCTCGACACCTTTACTGTCCCGTTCTGCTACCCCTACTGCCCTGCGCCCTGTCGAGGCATCAGCAGAGCCGATCCGGCCCTCTGAGGCGCCATTGCCAGTCCCCGAAATTATGATTCCAGATGTACCAGCTCCGGCAACAATCGTCAGTACTCATCCAACCATCCAACCCGAACACCTTCGGGTGCCTGTCGAGAACGATGGTGGTAGGACAAGCAAGAAGCTCTCACTGCAAGCGGATGTGCTCGTCACTACACGCTCAGCTGTAGAAGCGTGTTTGAAACGTCATGTGGCAGAACGACATGAATTACATGCATACCTGGTGGAGACGAAGATGCGGAATCAGAGAACATTTCAAGAACAAGACCTACGCGCCTGGTCCAGTAAGCAGAAGCGTCCACAACAGCCCATCCTACCCGAAAAGTACATCCAGAAGACTTCCCCCTTTGAGAACATGCGTGCTATACAAGTGCCGTTCGACAGGGCCAACACCAAGCGCCTCGTGGATATGAGTCAGGAAACATTCATCAAGGCCAAACCCAAGGACACAGTGGTCAAGTCAAGCCTAGCCGTACCCACTACAAAGTACAAGAGCGATGCGCCAAAGATTCCTCCTTTCAAAGAGTATGTCAGTCTGAGGAACAACGTTCTTAAAGACAATGAGTCAAAATTACTCGCAACACCCTATTTCCAGGACGAAGACTATCGTGGTCGCGAGGTTCTGCTGGATACGCTTCCTTACATGTACGAGATGACGCATGACGAGAAGGGGCCGCTAGACTTCCGCAAGGAACAGTGCCGGTTCTACGATAAAGCCATCGAAGCATTCCTGTCTGAGATAGGCATCACGTGGAACGATATCCTGTTTTGGTTACTAGCCCCGGATCAAGACATTATACAAATCAACGACTCTTTGAATGGAAGCAAGCAGTTTGAAGCACAGCTCCTCGAAAGATCACGATATCACATTGAGGAGTTTGAGAGAGACGGTGAGCCGAAGAAGGCTATTCTGTTTGACAGGAACAACAAAAAGTGGGAAGAGTTTGTCGCACAGCTTGAAGAGCCGATCCCGAGTGCTCTGAGACTTGCGGCAACAGCTTCTGCAGCGGTATTCAAAGAATGTGAATTCAGCATCTGGTACTTAGCTCAACAGTCCAAAGCTGTACAGAGTCTCATACAGAAGAAGTCTGCACATCAGCAGTCTTCCAAGCACTCAACGTACAAAAAGATCATGTGCAGAGTGTGCCATCAGTAAGTACCAACGCGTGGATTTTGATGACGAAATCCTAACATTCTTGACAGACACGATTGCCTTCTTCATGGCGAGATCAGACAAGTACCCGAGGATTCCTGGAAGACGGACTCGGAAGACGAAGAATGCGCTACACAGGCGACTGATGATACCAGTCGTCGAGGCTCCAACAACAAAACTCCGCGCCGTGTGTCGAACTTTAGCAGAGACGACACCGACGATGAGAACGAACCCGGCGACCCCTTGCCCGCACATTTTGACTCCGACTCCGACATTGAGAAGGTCATAAACTATAAGCTTCCTGCAAACCCAAGCGCTTTCGAGTCTTGTTCAGAGACGGAGATGATTACTCCCAAAGGTGCAAAACCGCCACCTGGTAAGTTTAATAGCACTTGGTGGCTGAACCAGGATACAACGCAACATTGGGAGAAGAGGAAGCCTTTTTTCCCATGCAAGCACGAAGGCAGCTGCGAGAACGCGAAATGCCGGTGCTTCAGAGAAGGCATTAATTGTGAGAAAACATGCAAGTGCCCTCACTCTTGCAATCGACGTTATCCTGGTTGCAGTTGTGCAACAGCGTCAGGGAAGCGCGTGTGTCTTACACAGACATGTCTCTGCGTCAAGTTCAACCGAGAGTGCGATGCAGACCTTTGTGGCTCTTGCGGAGCATCTGAAGTCCTTGACCCGGTGAATCGTTATAACGATGAAGTGGTTCAACGCACCTGCTGTAATGTTGCGATACAGAGGGGTGTTCCTCGGAAAACATTGCTCGGTCATTCAGAAGTGCATGGCTTTGGACTCTACATGGGCGAGGACATCAAGAGTGGCGAGTATATTGGGGAATATACTGGCGAGGCCATCTCGGTTAAGGAAGGCGATCGCCGAGTGACGATATACGACTACCAGAAGACGATGTATCTGTTTCGTCTGAACTCGAGTGAGTTTCCATATTGCTGTTATGCGGATCAGATTGCTAACACCAACATGTAGAGCAGGAAGTTGATGCGACATACATGGGTAATAAACTACGCTTCATCAACAATGCCGACGACAAGTACACAAACTGCGGCCCCAAGAACTTGCTGTGCAACACAGTCTTTCGCATCGCGCTCTTCGCCACTAGAGACATCAAGGCAGGCACCGAACTGTTCTTCAACTACAACTATCCCAAGGAGAAAACAGAGCAATTCAAACAGCCTAATGCCAAGATCGTCGCGGTCAAACAAACCAAGCAAAAGACGAAGAAAAGGGAGTCACTCACCAGTCTGAGCCAGCCCATCGAGGACCGCTCACGCATCCTTGCCGCCACAGCAAAAGCCAGAGAGGCAAAAGCTGCGAAGCGGAAAGAGGCCATGCTGCAAGACGGCGGTGTTGAGCCGGCTACAAGAAGGCGGTCTGGGACACTTCAAGCACGAAAGGCAGCTACGAGCAAACCCGGACGCAAAGCAGTGCGAAAGTCCAAGCGCGGAGGGCTCAATAGGAACGAGTCCACAGGTTCAGATACGGGTATGGATGTAGAGGCAAGCGACCCCGAAATCCCCGAAATTCCTCCCGTCATCGAGTCGCAGAGCACTCAGACTAGTCTGTACGTCCAGGACACGGAGGCGGAAGACGACGAGTTCATCTTGCCGGATACCCAGGAAGACGAAGAACAGGATGTGGCTGAGCCGGCCTATGAGGACGATGAACCGCCCGGTCGATCTACGAGGTCTCGTCGTGGGCCTGGTCGACCACGTAGGAGGGGGTCGGATGTGGCGCCGGTGGTTGCGGTCAAGCAGGCGGTTAAGCAGGCGGTCAAGCAGAAGAAGTCGAAGATGGGTGGTGCACGACCAGGTGCTGGCAGGAAGAGAAAACGACCCGTTATTGCTAACAGCGATGATGAGTGAGACCTCTACGCCAGTAGCTGGGATTGCACATTGGTAGAAGGATGAGTGGAATGTCTGTTTGGTGTTCATTTTTGTGTTTAATACCCCATTCTACATTGCTCCAAGCAAAACATTACCACAGAAGACTTGTGCGTGCCTGTGAATTTGACAATCCCAATGCGCAAGACGTGCTGGCACCCTCAACGATGGAAGTTGTATAACCTACTTAGCCACCCTCGCCACTGCGCAAGCAGCTTCGACGCAAACTTCCAGCATCACAACAGACTCGTGCATCCCCGCAACACCAAAGCCACCCCCTCTTCCACCCCGTACCAAACCGCTGCCCTGATCCAGAGCTGCCAGCCCAACCCAACGGCCGCACCAATCTCCGGGGACGCGACCCGCGCAAAGCTGCAAGCCAGTACCGGCGGCATGCTTACCCATCTAGATTCTAGTGTGCAACCACACCCAGCGATCTGCAACAGCGGGGAAAAGCAAACGACATTCGTTCGAGACCGAGACTATCGAATCGAACGCTTAGGTAGCGGGAAGAGGGGGAATAAGCAGCGGAGAATGGAGGTGTCATCCAGACGTGGGATTTGTGCGCACAGGGAAGGTAAGCTCAGCGGGAACAAGCAAAAACGTTGGTTTTGATCGATATTTCTACGATGGATATGTGCCTGCCTGCACAACTGTTGAGATTGCGATTGCAACTGTGCGCAACTCCTCCTGTCTAGGAGTATGGTAATTTGGCATTCAGCATACTAGGTTTACCAAACGCCCCATGCTGTGCGTGCGCCTCTTCCGGTGCGGATCGCTGCACCCACGCACGAGATGTGCTACAGGTATGTCTGTAGACAGCCGATGCGTTTAAGGTTTAGAGTGGGGCGGGGAAGGCCTGGCTAGTAGTTGAGATGGGCGAGATGCGACAGGAACGCGTGGAAACGGCGAGATGTCATGGGTGAGATGGATCTTGTAAGACTTGGTATGCAGCGGAGATGCTGTGATTGGAAACGTGTGTGTGTGTGTGTGTGTGTGTGTGTGTGTGTGTGTGGTGTCGCACCTGATTAAGCCCAGTGCGAAGAAGAGGCGGGTAAAGACATAAATGAACATCACGTGGAAGCTCCACCATCCATCTTCAGGGCTGGGCAATGTCTTGAACCTGATACATCGCAAGACGCGTCTTCACACACAGCCTAGCCCAGCCCGTGAATCTCCATCCACAAGTAGCGCCACGCACATACATCTCCGTCGTTGAACACAAAGAACAATACCTACGTCAACAAAACGTCTTTCTTTTTTACCCACCCACCCCTTAGCTCCGATGCGCATCTGAAGCCGAACATGGGAAGCACGAAAATACCCGAGACACAGACGCCAAGCTTGGCACCAGAAAGGGAACGCACCTGCTACATTTAGCCTCTTTGCTCCGCAACCGGTGCTCCACCCACTCGTTGCTGCACTAGCCACACGCTCGGCCAACCTTCGCGCCCACGCCGCGGGTTCAAGCTGTGGTGTGCGTGGTGTGTAGTTCGGCGCGCGTTCTTCTGCTGCGTGAGACGCATAATAGAAAGAAGATGAACACTCCTGTCCATGTGGAAGAAGCAAGACGGCGGAACAAAAGCCCACGGAGACGTTCATCTCCGGCGTCGCGCATGCCGCAACGAGGTCTGGATCCACCCCGTGTGATTGGATGCTGATGTCATTGTACGCGGCTGGAGCGTGCACCCACTTTCACATGTCAGACGACGCTTCACGCATCAGCAGGACCCAGGTAGGTGCTGCAACACGGACAACGGCCCCACTGTCCAACTGGCGCAAATGATGGCGCGCTTCACTTGCCCTTCAGCTGGCCTGCGTAACAAAAGCTTGGAGCAAACGTGGGTAGTAGCAAGTCATTCTGCCAAACCTCACCTTGCTTGTCTGTCCGTCCTCCTGAGGCGTGTCTAGACTCGCTCGTCACTTTTTGTCTGAATTGTTCCGCGGAATAATTAACTGCAGTAACCAAGGGGGTTTGTGTTGTTGGAACTGGGTATTCTTTCTTGCCGGTATCCGCAGTGTTGCATGCAGCTGGATCTGTTCATCATCCATTCTCAGCCTTACTCCTCATTTCTCACCTGACGTCTTCCCGACTCCGCTTTCCACCACCCACCCACCAACCAACCAACCATCTGGGCACGCTGCCGGCACATCACCACATCCACTTTCAACCACACGTCTCGGTCTTTCTCGACGCACTTCACATCTCCCCGGCCAAATGGATTGCATAGAGGCCATGGGTGCGCGACGTGCCATGTCGCTCATGTTCACCGTGCCGGAGCGCTTCGTCGGCTTCGCGCACATGGACCAGAAGACTTTCTTCGAACTCTCGGACTGGATCCTCGCAAACGTCGCATCAACGATTACTACCGACATAAGTGTGGAAGAGTCGCTGTTCATATTCTTGGATATCGTGGCACAGGGGAACAGCTTCAGTACCGTGGCGTATGGATGGGATCATGACCTAGAGCTTACTCAAGGGTACGTTGACGAAGGAAAACTGTTTGCGTTGTATCGAGATAGAGACTGACTGTCGCGCGTAGCATATTCCTCAATGTCCTCAACGCCCTCACGGTCCTGCGCGAAAGCAGGGAGATTGCCGATTCATGCCCGCCCTTCACACAAACCCGTAAGCGATGGGAAGTCGCTCGGAGATGGAACCAGAAGCGGGCGCGTATGGGCACCGGCGGTGTCGTCCGCATCGGCTACGACGAAATGTTGCGCGACGGCCTCGAGGTTGACCAAGAGTGTCTGAAAGAGGCGCTGATGGCCATGAACAACTTCATCCACGAGAACGCCGACCACGACGAATCATGATGGCGCACAAAATTGGTAGTTTCCTGCATTTGTTCCGGTGTTGGTTTGGCGTTTGGGTAACGACTTGGTAACGCATTGCATCGGTTGGGAGGGTTGAGCTTGGTGTTGACAGTCTTCTTTCGTTCTCGTTTCGTATGTACATATGTACGCTCTTTTGCAGGTCGAATTCGATCTCGACTGGCCGTTCGGTGCCGCTCAATTCGCCTTCCTCAGATATGTCGTGTGTCGTGACGTCTTTGATATCGCCCGATCAACCCAAGGCTACGGCTTCCACCGTGCCCTTGCCCAGCACACTCAGTCTCCCCCTCTTGATTCCCAATGCGTCTTCAATCCTCGCATCGGGCTCTCCCTTGCTTCGTCTCATCATCGCCAACGTTATGACACCAGCATCCACATACGTTCTTCCCTGGAACCCTCTCCTACCAACGTCTCGCAACTCATCTTCCGCCTGGTCTGCTATCCGTTGTCTCGCCTCCAGTACCCGTAGTACGGGGTTATTGCGCGGGTCGGGGAACGCAGACTGCGGTGGCGATTGCATCATCGTATCGGAGGGAAGATTCGGCGAGGTATTGCGGCGAGGGTCGAATTGCGAGGCAGACGAAGGCGAGAAATGAGGGTTCGGTTGAACAGCACCCAGACTGCTGAGGCGAGATGCAAAGGCAGGGTCGCGGGCATCTTGTAAAACAGCTAAACTAAAAATCAGTGTCGTGTCCCCATGTGCTGACAGCGTGTAAATACATACCCTCGGTCTTTTCTCCAGAAGCCTGCACCTCGGGACGAACAGTCGGTCCCTTTACAGGATCCTGTGCGGGTGCGGAAGGCGCGGGAGCCCGTGTTGTAGTATTCGTAGGGGCTCTGGTAGGGTATTTACGAGCAGCAGAGCCCGCCGCCTTTGCGCCTTTGGAAGCCGAAGAGCCCATTATCTCTGTTGGCAATACGTCGAGTGTGGGGTAGTTGCAGAATGTTGAGATGCGTGGTGATAACGGGGGGGGCAGATAAGATGCACGTATGGGACTTTGTGAAGCTTGGACCACTCTGATGATGTAGTGGAGATCTCCCGCGTCATGAAAAGGGTTTACTACTTTGGGCGATGCTTGCGAAGGCTGCAACGAATCGTAATTATGTTTTCAAACACATCGTGACATTCTTAATCTACCAAGGACTATTCTGGCCTATAGGAGCTTTTCGTCGGCACGGTAGTGTCCTGCGACCAGGAATGCCAACTCCAACGCCTGCTTCTCGTTCAACCTGGGATCGCAGTATGTGGTATAGTTCAGGCTTAGATCCTCGTCCACAAGTCCTTCACTTCCGCCAGTGCATTCCGTAACTGCATCGCCGGTGAGTTCCAGATGCATGCCACCGAGGAAAGACCCGTGCTGCTTGTGGATCTTGAGCGCTGATGAGAGCTCAGAGAAGATGCTGTTGAAAGAGCGGGTCTTGATGCCGGTAGGCGTGCTGCGCGTGTTGCTATCGAGACGTTAGTGGATGAAAGATTGCATACCAAGACGACTTACCCGTGCATGGGATCGCACTGCCACACTACAACGTGTCCACTGCTCTTGACAGCTTCGATGTGCGCTCCAAGCATCGACTCAACCTTGTCCGCGCCATATCGCGTGATCAATGTAATCTTGCCAATCTCCTTGTTCGGGTTGACAATGTCGAGTAGCTCTACCAGCTCGTCGTTCTTCATGGAAGGCCCAACCTTGATACCAATAGGGTTCTCGATACCGCGGAAGTACTCAACGTGGCCTCCGTCGATTTGACGAGTTCGGTCTCCGATCCAGATGAAGTGAGCAGAGGTATTGTACCAGCCCTTACCGTCATTTGAGGCCTGAGAAGGCTTGTAGCCTGAAGGGTGCTTGAGTCTCCTTGTCAAGCTCTGCTCGTACTCCAAAACGAGACCTTCGTGGCTGGTGAACAGGTCTACTGTCTGCAGCTGACCTGACGTGTCCGCACCGATAGTCTTCATGAAGCGCAACGAGTCGGAGATGCTGTGGACGATTTTCGAGTACTTGGTTTGTAGTTCCTCGTCCCGAACGTGACCCAGTTCCCAGTCCAGAGGGTTGTGCAGATCAGCAATACCACTAGCTAGCTGTCCACGGATATAGTTCAGTGTCGTCGCGGAATGGAAGTAGGCGCTGACCAGCCTCTCAGGGTCAACTCTTCGAGCGTCAGGATCGTATCCATTGAGGATATCGCCACGGAAGCTAGGGACTTCCTTGCCGTTCAGCATCTCCGTCGGGCTTGATCTGGGCTTAGCATACTGTCCGGCTATACGGCCAATGCGAATGACGGGCTTGTTTGAACCCCAAATCAAAACCAAACTCATTTGCAGCAGAAGCTTGATCTTTGCATCGATTGGGTTGTCCGCGCAGTAGGAGAACAACTCGGCGCAGTCACCTCCTTGCAACAGGAACGACTTTCCAAGTGCAGCATCGCGGAGACTGGCCTTGAGTCGCGCGATCTCTGTTGGTGTAACGATTGGCGGTAGACTCGATAGCTTGGTCAGCGCAGAGGATACTGCTGCTTGATCTTCATATGTGACGACTTGCTTGATGGGCTTTGACCTCCAGGCTGTAATTGTTAGTACGGCAGCATGAGCGTTCATGGTCCCTCTTACAAGCTGGCGACCATTCTTGAGAGCCGGCATCTGTCTCAGCTTCTTGCTTGGGCCTTTCCGGCAGTTGTGTTGAGTTTGCGTTCATCGTCGACGAAGTTGGTTGTGATTGTGTTTGGCCACTGGTTGCTGCCATGAACTGGGAAACGTAGTCGGTTAATTTTGCGTGCCCTTCGTTGTCCATAGTGTGTTCTCTTTCAGTTGATGTGCCTAGGTACACTTCTTGACTAGTTCAGGGCTGTCTAGTTGCGACACGGAAGATCACCTTTGAGTCACTTGTTAATATGGCAGTTCGGCAAGGGTTCGCCTGCAAGGAGACGTGACCAAAGGACGCAAACACATGACTCAAGGTACAAAATCTGCAACGAAAAGCGGACTGCGTGCGCAATACTTCATGACGTATCACAGCAAACTTACCCTGGATATGCTAATCGGTGTGCAGCGAGTATATCGCCGCTTCTGTGTTGGCCTGTTCGTGTAAGATCTATGTTCCTGTCTGATGCGAGGTTTTGTGCCAGAATGTAGGAATTGAAAGCGTGCATAACTCGAGAAATTCAACCAATGGCGGCCACTCTCTTTTCCCATTGGCCACATTTCCACAATCCTTAGCTACCCCACAACCCTCAGCTCTCCAATCCACTGTCGTCATTGTCTCTCCATCTTCCATCGCCTATACAAGCCCTCTATATCCCCTCTGCGCTCTGTCAGCTTTCAAAGCCACATCAATTTACTCGCGACATCCACAATGGCCGAGCCCCAGCCCTCCACCGTCCAAGAAGGCGCCGCCGACCCGCACGCACCCACAGGCACAGCCGATGACCGCAAAGCCGCCGCCGCCCTCTCCACCCTCGACGCGCCCCAAGAAGGCGAGAATGGGCCGAAGAAAGAAGTCGATGGCAAGGCACTAGACAAGGCGATGAAGGGGCTGAATGTGAAGGACAAGAAGGAAGGCGAGAAGAAGAATGTCAAGATCGAGGCAGCCGATGTTAACCTGCTGGTACGTTCACCTTGGAATAGATGCGCACAGAGAGTGATGCGCAGACATGTTGGAATCACTGGGAATAGACTGACAGTTGGACGAATAGGTCTCCGAACTTGAACTTACGAAGCCAAAGGCCACGGAGCTCTTGCGCGCTCATGATGGTAACGCGGTGAAAGCTATGACAGCTTTTGTCATGACGGCACCCTGAACGAAACCTGGGAAGGACAAGGGATATTATACACCAAAGTAGCATCGGAGTTCTACTGCACCGGTGGAACGACTGCTGTTGCTGCCGTTAAACGCCACAATGTGGCACGCTCCTCTGGGAGGAACCACACGATATGCTAGCATACAGGCTATAAGAGAGATTCCAATCGACACTCTCAAGACGCGCAAGGCCATCAGGCATTCGATCACTGTCGTATGATTGTGCACTTATCTCAGCATGTCCCCGTCGACCGCCCTCACAAGATCAACCGCAAATTCCTGGCCTTCTTCCAACAATTGTACGAAGTGCTTATCTTTCTTGAAAACAGAGACTTGGCTCGCAACGTATTCTGTTACCAAAGCCCTTAGTTCCTCGACCGTTCCATTATCCTTCCTGTCCTCACCATTATCGTATGCGTATCTGACGAGCTCGACCACATCGACCAAGCGTTCAGGATATGGCGTAAAGTCCAGTAGGGTCTGGTGGAGTTTGTGTAGGGCAAGACGTTTCAGAGGTTCAATCCAACGCAGACATGCAAATGTGTACAGCCAGGCGTGAGCAAGTAAAACTGGTGCAAAGTTTTGCCTGACTCCCACGTTCGACTGATGCTGGAAGCCGGATAGCATACCGGCTGCTGGCTCGGCGCCATTGAGATAAGCCCTGTTGAGGAGTCTGGATTGTAGAGTCTGTGGTGGCGGCCCCGACGACTGGCCGAATTGGGGCATTGTCTGCACCATCCTTTGCTGAACAGATGCTTGAGGCCCGGTAGACTTAGTTCTTAACGGCTCAAGTGCTGCCAGTGCCTTCGCATTCCTTCTGCTCATAACGTCTGATGTAGCTACGCTGTCGTCCAGTACCCATGACGGCGAAGTATAGTCGTAGCGATAGGCGTACTCGGCAAAACGCGCAAAGTCAGCGACCTCTACATCTTCCCAGGTAACCTTCTCTTGAACAGACTCAAGCATGCCATTCTCGATGAGTTTGCAGAGTGGCTGCGATATTGACGTTATGGCCTCAGCGTGTATCTTGAATTCTCTCTTCTCTTTGCCAATAACAAAGGTGAACAGCTTCGATTGGATGAACCTATTTGTGATCTGTGAGTTGTCTGTAACTCTATGCAAGAGAAACCAGACACGTACTTTTCGAACGATACTCCGGTATTGTTGCTGGCCATGTCGTCTCGTGCCGATATCGTGAAATTCGCTTTCACCCAATATATCTATTTGTTCGTTGGACTTACTATTCTCAATGCGGGGTTCATGTACAACGCATCCTGCAGAATCCACCGGAATTCATTGTAACACAGCATTATTTTACATGTCGCAACAGCCATACACATCGCTAGATGATGTGACTTTAATGCACTGTGCCGCAGCCACAAACACCACCCTCGAAGAGAGGCACCTGAACACACATACATATCACTACGCTATATCGAGGGTGATTTTGGCGTGTTTACTTCATTTGCCAGCTTGGTTATCACACAAAGACATACCAAAGGCAAGGTGCCTGGTCCTGTCCCAAGACTGACGAGCCTTACAACTGTAAGCGAGTTCGGGGCAACCGCAACCGCGTCCCGTCCGTTGCTTTTCCCATCTCAAAACAGGGTTCCACCACGCTGCGTCATCCGCGATCTTAGCAAGGTGATCGCGCGGGACGTTGCACATGGGGTTCCATGCTCGCCGCCGACGTTCTGGACGAATCGCGCGCTGCGAACCGCGATGATGTGCACCACGTACGTCACCGATCCGTGAACATGGTAGACGCTCCATACCTCACTACTCGTTGTTGAAGTCAACGTCCGGCAGCCAGATACACTAACGGCCGTCTACCAACTATCCATCTATCCTGTTTCTCTGCTTGCGCTACTAGCGCATACAAGCCGTCAACACGGCGCCTCAAGTCCCCTCTCGTCGCGCTCTCGCTGGCATTGCGCTCATCTCTGTATTGTCGGCCGTCGAGAAGCAGCGCAAGAAGAAGGTGAAAGGCAAAGAAGACCAGCACGAGTTCAATACGACCGAGGATATGTCCGGTGAACTACAAACGATACCTGCGCGCCATGGCGTCGCAACTTTTGTGCCCAGAGGCCGAACGATCAAGGTCATCAACACATACGGGAAGCAGGTAGTCAGTATGTGGGCGTTTAGTCTGGGGCCTCCGCCTGACGATGGAGACGGCGAGGAGGGTGAAGGAAAGGAACTGGACGACGAACAACTCAAGAAAGAAGCAGAGCAGATGAAGAAGGCTGTTGAGGAAGAGGGAGAGAAAGATACAGAGGCGACAAAAGGAGAAGATGACGGAGCGAAGGAGCCGAAGAAGGAGGCAGATGGTAACGACAACGGTAAAGAGATGCAGTCTACCGAAGAAAAGGCCGAGGACTCAAAGCAAGAAGCTGCTGAGGACCCGCCCGAGCAGGCTCCCGATACACCCAACAACGAGAAGACGACCGAAAGCACAGATTCATCGTCAAAGCAGCCCAACAAGCGCACATGGGCGTCATACCTCCCTTCTATCCCGTACCGCAGCAAAGGTGGAGCGAGCAAGCAGGAAGCAGAGCAGAAACCTAGTCCCGAACAGGAGAAGAAGCAGAACGAGGAGAACACCAAGAAGTGGTCTTCATACTTGCCGACCGGAAAGAGCTTCTCTAGCTACGTACCGAATGTCGAAGTGCCTGACTCGAAATCCGTCGTGAGCGCGTTCAAGTCGAGCCATAACCGCGATCCGAACAAGAGCTATGCGGAGCAGCTGTACGACTTCTCGAAGACACCTGTGGGTGCTGGAACTATTGCCGGTAAGTCTGGTTTTATGCGACTGTGTTGTAAGAATCTATACTGATATCTCGCAGCTGCAACAGGCTCAGGGTACGCATCCTCAGCTTACGCTGTATACTCCGCCTACGCTTCGACGAATCCTTCGAATTCCGAGCAACCTCCCATGGAGTACCTCTCTCTTCCCCACACGCGTGCTGCCTCGCACAAACTCGTACCTGAAGTCGACGACGAACTTCTGACCAACCTACGCAATCCGATCGTCACTCTCATCGAAGACACGTCGCCAGGTGCACACGATACACTGACGGCGGCGTGCGATGCGAACCAATACGCTGCTCTCGGTGTTGATAAGCCAGCGGAACATGGTAGCTGTGCCGAAAACCTCGTTCTCGCACTCAAGGAGATCAACGAGACGGCAGGACTGAAAGGCCCAAAAGCAGTTGGCGCAGATATCTCCGTCAACATCGCACCCACACCTCTCCATCTCTTCATGAATGCACCTCTGCAGTCTGAAGGTACATCTCACAGCGACGGCGCAGGCACAAAGGGCGTGACACTCAGCGTCGACGAGCCCAAGGGCAAGAAACGCTGCCACGTCCGCTTCCGCGCCGAGCGAGACGTAGTCATAGTGTTCAGCGCCTGCCCCATGGACGTGGGCAAGCAGAACGGTGGACGCTGCATGGCAGCCAACTTCATGGTCGAAGACGTCCAAGAAGGCGAAGACCTCGCTTCATCCGTCGCATCCGGCAAAGCGAAGAAAACACCGAAGAAGCTGAACCAGAAGGACAAGGCAGATGACACGAAACCAAAGCCTAAAGAAGCGCAACAACCTAAGAAGGACGACACGGCGGAAAAGAAGGATACACCAAAGAAGCCGGAGTTGAAGAAAACGGAGTCGACTAAACAGGCACCTAAGAAAGATGGAGATGCGGCGGATAAGAAGAATGCTCCTGCGCAGAAGGATGAGAAGCCAGATGGATCCACGACATCTGAAGAACCAAAGGCAAAGAAGAAGCCTAAGAAGCTTCAGGTGCGTAGCCAGGGGGCATAGACACTAACACAGTCTTCATGAAACTGGCTGCGATTAGGCGCAGGTCGTAGTTATTGCCGTGGTTCAATTTGCCTGTTTAAGCAGTGAAATTAGGGTTTTGTACAATAGCTTTGGGTACTTCTGCCTTGATTTACGTAAACAAGTAATGTCTATGATACTTCTTGACTTTGGCGTGTATCTGTGGGTTTGCCAGTCTTGAGAGCGAAAGGAAGTACATCCAACATGGGAGTAGAAAGAATGAGTGATCAAGTTGCACCATAGCGAGCTGAAGGATGAAGGAAGTCATGAGGAAAGAAGATGAATTCGGGATACCGAGAAAACACATCAGCGAGGGTACGTATGCTACATCCACCGATTTCCCACTCAGACCTTCACACACACCTGTTTAACTAATCCATCAACCTCCTCTCATATTATTTCCCTAACTCCGTAACATACTTCTCTTTCCAAACCGTAGTCTCAGCCCCTCCCCCTAACATAAACCGTCTCCATCCCCCTCGGCACAGCCGTAGGCTGCGCAACAGGCTCCCTCTTCCCCCACGAGATATACGTCGGCGGCTCAGGCTTCGGCCACGAGATACTCTGCCAAGGGAACTCGAGCCCAATACTGTTCTGCGGCGCTGGCACGGCTTCTCGCTCTGCTACAGCGAGGGCAGGGGCGGCAGTAGGCTCAGGCGCGCGCTTCTTCTCTTTGCCCCAGATGACGGTGTAGGTTGGGGGGTTGAGGCCCACGCTGTTGGGTTGCGTGGGCGCGGGGTCGGCGGGGATTTCTACGGGGCCGTCGTCATCTTCGTTGTCTGCGGGGAGGTCAGGTGAAGATGTAGGTGCAGCATCGTCTTCTTGGCGCTTTTTGCCCCAGATTACGGTTACGGTGGGCGGGTTCAGACCAATGCTGTTTGCTTGGGTTGGTTGGGAGGGAAGTGGAAAGTCGTCTTCTGGGTAGTCTGGGTCTTCTGGGAAGGGCTCCTCGGGAAATGGTTCCTCCGGGATGGGTTCTTCTGGGTCGGAGGGGTAGGGCTCTTCTTCGGAGGGAGGGGCTGTTGGTTCGGGCTCGTCGTAGTCCCAGGTTACGCTGTAGTTGGGTGGCCCTACGGTGATGTCTGCTGAACGTGTGGAGGTGGAAGTAGAGGTCGGAAGAGGGGTTGCGGAAGAGGGAGGAGGGCTGGGCGTCGGTGTTGGAGTGGGCTTTGGAGTGACAGATGGTGTTGGTGTTGGTGTAGGCGTAGGCTTGGGTGTATATGTAGGCTTAGGCGTTGTTGTAGCTGTTGAAGAAGACTTGGATGATGATTTGGAGGTAGACTTCGACGTGCTCTTTGAAGTGCTCTTCTTCGTGGTAGTCTTTGTCATCGTAATCTTACTTGTCTTAGATTTCTTAGTAGTCGTAGAAGTTGGCTTTGCGTTTCTCTTATTCAAATCCCAGCTCACGCTGAACTTCGGCGGAGAGAGGCTGATGATAGCGCTCTTGGTGGTTGAGGGGACTGGAGCTGGGGAAGGTGTTGGCTTAGCAGTTGTCGACGGCTTTGGTGTCGAAGTTGGCTTCTTCGTAGACGTCATAGTGGACTTTGCAGTGGACTTCATCGTCGTTGGCTTCGGTGGCCATGGGTTCCATGGAGGGTAGCCGGGTTTCTTGGTAGATGAAATCTTACTGGATGAAGCAGATTTGGTAGAAGAAGACGCTGGAGGTTTGTAACTAGTGACGGAAGCGGAGCTAGTCATACTGGAGTTCGACCAGATAGGGGGAAGAGATACGATGGAGGAGTACTTCGAAGTTGGCTTTGGCGTTGGCGTTGGTTCCGGTGTAGGTGTCGGTTCTGGCGTAGGCGTTGAGGATGCGCCCGGACCATCTCCGTCCCAGGTAATACTGTAAGATGGTTTCCCGATGCTAAATTGATCGCTAGGCTTAGGTGGGGGGTACCCAGGCTCCTCAGGCTCTTCCGGTTCAGGAGTTGGCTCAGGCCCATCAGTGGCCCAGCTCACCCAGAAGGATGGTTTACCGATGCTAAACTGATCCGTCGGCTTAGAAGGAGGAGGGTAGTCGGGTTCTTGGGGAGCAGGTGTGGGTGCAGGCCCGCTCGTCTCCCAGCTGATCCAGCCGGACGGTGTACCAATACTGAATTGATCAGTAGGCTTGGCTGGAGGCGGGTACTCAGGTTCTTCTGGAGCATCTGTGGGAGCTGGGCCGGTGGTTTCCCAGCTGATCCAGCCCGATGGTGTTCCAAGGCTAATCTCATCAGTTGGCTTGGATGGGACAACGGGCTCTTGTGGCTCTTCGGTGGGTTCTGAGTTGCCAGTGTCCCAAGAGACACTCTGTTTGGGTGGAAGAACGCCAATCTGGCGATGTTGTAAGCCAGCAGGTGCTGCGCGAATGCTATAAAAAGGTTAGTGACAGCTTGCCAGCTCAGTAGACGTGACCTACCTAATGGCAAGACCTAGCAGTGCCAGCACAATGTTCCTTGCAGGAGCCATGTTCAATCAGCAGTCTCACGTAGGATTGATTGACAGGTTATAAGGACATCTCAGCATCAACTCAATCTTCGCGAATGTACGGCAGAGTTATAGACTTCGCTCGGCTCACCATTCTGGCCGGCCTGACCGCACAAGCGACGATACTGTCTGTAAATGAAAGATACGAGCCTAGACACCATCGTGCCGTACGGAACATCGCTTGCACGTGTGCGATACTCCAGACATTGCATTAGCGATGCTTGATAGTTGTGGTTCCGGGCTCTAGGTCGTGCTTTCGATCTCGCAGCGCAATATATCCAGATAGCCGTCGGGTGCAGCTGTGGCATGACCTGCAAAGGCCTAAATATAGCGATAAATCGTACTCTATAGAACGTTGATTTGGCGAAACGTGGGACCGTCGGCAGAATTAAAGTGCACGTTGTTTGGCTAATTGCTGGATATTTGATGTGATCGTGACATGCATGCGAACAACCGAGAAGTCCGGGGTCGCTAACGCAATGCCCTTGCAGCTTCATATAAGACGGATCCGGCTCTACATCGCCCAACGTATTCAAAACGTTATCTGTGTACCGTCCTCGCCTGGTCTGGAGGCGGACATGCTTGGCGCTTTCTTGTCCAGACTAAAATGGCATGCGAGGATTTCAACATTCGCTTTGGGAAAGGTGGAAGCTGGTAGCGACTTACTCCAGGGTACCATGCAGTCCATCTACGCTCCAGATCATCTATGTTTAGACAAGACGAGATCAGTCTTGTAGATACTCGTACTGATAACGTCCTTGGCAGTTTTTCAGCCAGTGTGGCATCTGTTTGAAGCCAGCCATACTTTCCTGCCGGTAGCCGACGCGGTCTTGACAGATGCATGCATGGCTGATGAAGAAGCCAATCCAGGCAACAGCTGAGTTCTTGTGTTTTGGCGAGGTGTCGAGAAATGCTCACACAATTTGTGTTGCATACACGTGGTATGTAACGTCAAAGTTTTACCCGTCCGCCGGGGGATCCAACAGCTGGTCCAGAGGCCACTTGCGTATCGCTCTTATGCTGAGTGGGGAGACGTGACCCGCTTCATACATCTCAAGACCAGCCCAACCTATCATTGCAGCATTGTCGGTGCAGAACTTGGGCGGTGGAAAATGCAACTCAACATCCGGATAACCATGGGCGCAAAGCGTCTTCGCAAGTCTTACAGCCGTTAGCATCCCAGTCGACGAAATTATGTGTTCTCGCTACTGCAGGCAGACTTACATGTGCCGGAGAAACGCGTTGGCAGCCACGCCACCAGCCATGACAACCGCAGGCACGGCTAGAGTATCTTCTTGAGTCTGCAAGCCTAGAACTACTCGCGAAGCGACATGCTCAAAAGCTGCGCGCATGGTCTCGCGTGCAAGGTCCATGCGCTCTTCAAGGCTAACGTCTGCCGCCGTTCGCTCGACTTTGTTGAATTTTCTTGTGACCGGATCCATACCAAATCGAACGATGCGCTCAACCATTGTCGTAATACCTGAAAAGCTCAGCTCAAGACTGTTGATCTTGACACCTCCACCTGATTTAGTCAGGGGCCGATTGAGTGCCCAGCTCCATTTTGTCGCGCTCTTCTGCATGGCGTCTTCATGATTCAACGGAACTTCGTACCAATCGTATAGGTGTCCATGAGCATCCAAGTATGTCTTGGCTGAATAAGTTGGTGGCTTCGTTACATGGGTTAATGCGTCGCCAGATATTGACTTGTGGGAGCGATCGGGCAACGAAAATGCCTCGAGGAGCGCTCCATACATGGTGCTCTTTGATGTTTCTAGTAACTCTGTAGGCAGCACTACACGAGCGATCTTGTCCAAGCACTCTCCCACAGCAATGTCATTTGTAGAACCCAGCACGCGGTGGTCCGTCAAAGACGCCGAGTGTATGAGCAGTGTATGACCACCTGAGGCGAGGACGGATAGAAACGGAAACTTTGGCGCGGTTTGTATCGACGTCGAATCGTAGATGGCGCTGTGTTCAGGCTCGGTGTGGGCTTCGAGGGCGTTGACCATACGTGGCGTAAGCGCATGAGCCTGCATGTGGTGAACTCCGACGAGAGGTTTCTAGCATCGCTATCAGCAGCAAGTCCGCAGAGAGAAGCTCGCGTAGTACCTGCCATGCTACAGCGAGTCCCTTGGCGGTGTCAAGACCGGTGAAGAGATTACTGCGCATGCCTGGCCCACGAGTGACAGACACAAAATCAGGCAGCCTTCGTGTCGCGAGATCGACCGTGCTTGCTTGCGCATCTTCCGGAGGAATCTCTCCAGCTCGCATCGGCAGAGAGCGCATAGCTTCATGGAGAAGCATGGCCAGGTTCTCTTGGTGCGACAGAAGGGACACCAGCGGGTGAACGCCCTGATAGACGGCATTGTCCGATGTCACTTTCTTATGGAAGTGCAACTGCGCTGTCGTCCGGCCGTGCCGAGTCTCTTTTTCCACTATGGCGACCGAGGTATCATCGCAAGAAGTCTCGATGGCCAGCGTCATCAGACAGCGGCGAGGCCTCCATTGCGGGAGCGGGAGGATTCGCGATCGGACGACGGCTTGGAGTGTTCTGCATCGAGGTCGCATGCCTCGCAGGTCGGCAAGGGCTTGGTGTCGGCGAGACGTGGTGTTGATGCACAATTCTGCATCAGCGGCGGAAGGGTTCCGAGCGGCCTGGGCCCTGTGACGTACTGGCTAGCACCCGAAGCTTCGAGCCTCACATGCCAACTCGCCCATTTGACATCACCTGAGTCGTCTCCCCTAACCGTCTCGACGATGCGATTTACACCCGACGTTTCTCCCCCTCATGGCTGACGTAGACAAGAAGACGGATGGCCCCGAGCCATATTCCTCGACGGGCTTCGACTTCACCCTATTGCCAGACTACGCGAACGACTTCGTCGAAGAAGACCATTTTATCGAATTCGAGAAAGCCCTCGCTGCGCCTGAGAATTCACCATCCACCGAAGACCTCACGGCTCTGCCGCCCGATCGAACCTTCATCTCCGCCCAAAACGACTGGCGGCCGGTCCACCAGCGCGTCAAGCGGCGCAAGAAGAGCAAGGCGCCCCCGCGACGCGGCAAGGACGAGACGCGCGAAGGCTTCGTCTATGTGCTGCTCAAGTGGCCGCTGCTCCTGGTCGTGCTGGGGTGGCTATTCTTCCTCAGCATCGCCTACGTCTTTACTCGCCTGTACATATACCTATACGAGCACTGGATCACATGGCGAGGCACACGGCAGAGACTACGGCAGCGGCTGCAGGATGCGCGATCCTACGAAGAGTGGATTGAGGGCGCAAAGGAGCTCGACGCATATTTGGGCAACGAGTCGTGGAAGGAGAAGGCCGACTATGCCTACTACGACAGCAAGACGATTGCAAGAGTACACCAGCAGATGGTCAAACTGCGGGAAAAGGCCGAAGCAGAAGAGAAGAGCGGACCAGGATCAAAAGCCTCACAAGGCCAGCACACGGCTGTCGAGGACCTTCGTGCGCTCCTAGAAGGTAAGCGCCCCGTCTTTCCCACGCCGCAGAACACATCTAACGTCGCATTCAGCCTCCATGAAGAACAACTTCGTCGGCTTCGAGAACCCCCGACTGTACAGCGAGACGTACTACGGAACCAAAGACCTCGTCCAGAAATTCGTCGACGAAGCCGAGACGTCGCTCACTTTCCTCCTGCAAACCACACAGCTCGACGCAGAGAACAAGCGCGCCCTGTTCAAACACCTCGGCAGCAACTTCGGTCGCACTGCGCTATGTCTGTCTGGAGGAGCGACCTTTGCATACTACCACTTCGGTGTGGCCAAGGCTCTGATGGACGCCGAATTGCTGCCCGAAGTCATCACTGGTACATCTGGTGGAGCTCTCGTGGCTGCACTACTATGCACGAGGACCGACGACGAGCTCAAGAAGCTGCTCGTACCTGCTCTGGCTCATCGCATCACGGCTTGCCACGAAGGCATTCTTACATGGTCAAAGAGATGGTACAAGACAGGAGCGAGATTTGACAGTGTCGATTGGGCAAAAAAGTGCGCTTGGATGACTCGTGGCAGTCTGACGTTCAAGGAAGCATACCAGAGGACTGGACGTATACTGAATGTCTCCTGCGTGCCCTCTGACCCCCACTCTCCGACCATCTTAGCCAACTACATCACGGCTCCGGACTGTGTTGTCTGGTCAGCAGTTTTGGCATCTGCTGCCGTCCCTGGAATCCTCAACCCAGTGGTCCTCATGAAAAAGAACAAGGACGGCACTCTTTCACCCTATTCTTTTGGACATAAGTGGAAGGATGGAAGTCTCCGGACAGACATTCCACTCAAAGCGCTGAACCTCCACTTCAACGTCCGATTTTCAATCGTCAGCCAGGTCAACCCTCATATCAATATCTTCTTCTTCTCATCCCGTGGCTCGGTTGGTCGACCTGTCACCCATCGCCGTGGACGCGGATGGAGAGGTGGTTTCCTTGGTTCCGCCACAGAGCAAGTACGTCAACCACACAACGGAGTCTCAATACGCATGCTAATCAATTGATCCAGTATCTCAAGCTCGATCTCAACAAATGGCTAAAGGTGCTTCGCCATCTCGAGCTTCTACCGCGACCACTAGGCCAGGACTGGAGTGAACTCTGGCTGCAACGCTTCAGTGGGACCATTACCATCTGGCCCAAGTCCATACCTTCAGACTTTTTGTATATCCTCACGGACCCAACCCCAGAACGACTAGCACGCATGATACATGTTGGCCAACAGTCAGCTTTCCCCAAGCTGAAGTTCATCGCGA
Source organism: Alternaria incomplexa (assembly GCF_024043165.1). NCBI lineage: Eukaryota > Fungi > Ascomycota > Dothideomycetes > Pleosporales > Pleosporaceae > Alternaria > Alternaria incomplexa. The sequence continues at coordinate 636,528 of NW_026249864.1, read as the reverse complement.
ATCGTGCCAAGTTGGAATATGCCATTCAGCAAGGAAGACGGAGATTCAGACCTCGTGGGGCACGCGATGACGACATTGTCAACACTCTCAGCGAAGAAGACCTTCGTAGCTTGCTCAAGCGCACAGGGAGCGATGGCCCTGACGGTGAGGCTCTATACCCAGCTTCAGAATCAGAGTCCTCCTCCACTGCAGGACCATCGCGGCCTAGCTCGCCCGTGAATCTCCCTCTTGGTCTTACATTCGCGCGTAAGAAGAAGAACGCGCCAGCTGATCTAGCAAACACTGCTGAGAAGCCAGACGCCCCCGACAGTCCATCGTTGGGAAAACGATTGAGTGGATGGTGGTCCGCTATGTCTCCTCAAGCCACTACACACTCTACAGCCCTCAGAGCCCGTCCCCGTGATTCGCCATTCAGTCACGATCGTCCTAATTCGATGTTCGAGTTCCGACCAAGCGGCGACATTATAGACGTCCCTACGGGAAGAAAGCAGAGTAGGGTTTTCGACGACTCGGATGATGCCGAGGGAAGTCAAGATGTACCAAGGCGCAGACAGCAGCATAAAGGAGGCATGTTTGGCGATACCGATGCTGGTATGAAAGACGCTGAGGATCATGGCGAGGCAGCAGATTTCGGTGACGACGAGGAAGACCGAGACGAAGTGCAAAGTGTTGGATTGGGTCTTGGTGTCGAGGGGCAGGGTTTATAGATTGCCTTCCTTCGCCTTATACCTAGATTAGAATGTAACAATATTAATGGCAAAATTATTTATTTTTAGCTTATGATCCGCTTCTTTTAGGGCCGCGAAAGCCGCATAGAACGTAGACAGCGTGTATGAGGGCATGATCTAGCATTACGAATCATCTCGCCTCATAATGATTCTTCTATCTTTTCTTAGGACTAATATCTCGCATATGTCCGGATGCTCTCGCGACAACGCTAGCGCTTACGCACGTGATAGTCGCGTTTGGCAGGCTTGGCATGTCGTCATAGAGAACACGCTCTGAACGCGCGATCACACGGCAGCCTGCGCCTGTCAGAAATCAACTCGACGACCACTTCCAACCCTCCAAACAGATGGACAACGCCCCCAGAAGAGCGCCATGGGTGTCACTGGCCTCTGGACCGTTCTGCAGCCCTGCGCGCGGCCAATCAAGATCGAAACGCTGAACAAGAAGCGCCTCGCCGTCGATGCCTCCATCTGGATATACCAGTTCCTCAAGGCCGTGCGCGACAAGGAAGGAAACGCTTTACGGAACAGCCATATCGTTGGTTTCTTTCGCCGAGTATGCAAGCTTCTCTTCATCGGCATCAAGCCCGTCTTCGTCTTCGATGGCGGCGCACCGGCGTTGAAGCGACAAACCATCAACAACCGCAAGTCGCGACGTGAAGGTAGACGAGAAGATGCGGTCCGGACAGCTGGAAAGTTGCTGGCTATACAAATGCAGAGGGCTGCTGAGGAAGAAGAGAAGAGGCGGAAGGAAGCTGCCAAGCATCCAAGAGAGGAGCCACCGCAACAGGAGGAAGAGATACCCGATAATCTGGTCTATGCGGAGGAACTTCTGCAGACGCCCCAGGAGCGAACAGAAAATCGCACCTTCAAGAAGAAGGACCAATATCACCTTCCGGACCTGGGCAAGTCCATGTCAGAAATGGGGGCTGCGAATGATCCCAGAGTCATGTCGCTCGAAGAGCTGGAGGAGTACGCACGTCAATTTGACAGAGGCGAAGATATCAATGTCTATGACTTCTCCAAGATTGACTTCGATGGTCATTTCTTCCAGAGCCTGCCTCCGGCTGATAGGTACAATATCTTGAACGCAGCCAGGCTAAGAAGTCGACTCAGGATGGGACACTCAAAAGAACAGCTTGACGCAATGTTTCCAGACAGGATGGCTTTCTCCAAGTTCCAAATCGAGCGTGTGCGCGAACGTAATGAACTTACGCAGCGATTGATGAACCTCAACGGGATGAACGACGATGCATTTGGCGCAGGCGGATTCAATCGCGTTGCGGGCGAGAGAGATAGGGAGTATGTTCTCGTCAAGAACGACGGAGTGGAAGGCGGTTGGGCCCTCGGAGTTGTGCTGAACAAGGAAGAGGGCAAAGCTCACAAGCCGATTAACGTGGACCTACCAGAGCGCCCTGCTGAAGAAGAACAAGAATGGGAGGACGATGAAGACTTCGAGGACGTCCCAATCGAGGGCCTGAACAGGCTGCCAAAGCCCAAGGGGAGCTTGAGCGCCCAAGAGAAGGAGGGCCGTGAGTTCATCGCGAACGAGCTTGCGACACGACGCAGAAGGCTTTACAAGTCGAGGAGAGAGAAGCCAGTACAGTCTAAACCACAAAGGGCTACCCCGGTCAACCAGGATCCAGACTCGTTGTTCCTTGCGGATGACAACGAAGAAGAGGAAGACTGGGAGAACGTTCCGATGAACGGGGCGATCGATGTGGATGATGCAGGGGATGATGTTGAGAACGAGCAGTTACAGCAAGCCATTGCCTTGTCAATGCAACCCGAGAAACAAGTTGTCGCTGAGGAATCTGACGACGATCCAGTGCGTGAAGTTTTCGAACAGAAGCGTGCCGCTGAAGCCAATCCTTTCGCTGGAACGAAGGGTTCTGGAATGGCTATCGCAAGGCTTGCCAATCAACGCAGTAACAAGCTTGCTCCAAAAGGTCCTTTTGAAGGAAGCGACAGTGAAGAGGATATGGACTTGCAGGCTGCACTAGCGGAGTCTCGCAAGTCCAAACGTCCAGTTAAGCCAAGGAAATCGTCATTTACACAACAGGACCCAACACCAGCACCCGCTATCAAGTCTGCGCTAAAGCCGAAGAACGCTGCCGGTTTTGACGGGCCGCTCCCTTTCGAAAGACTCAACCTAGGCAACTCTCTTTTAGGCAAGAAGAAAATGGAGAAGCTCGAAGAAGACAACGCAGGCGGTTTCGAAAGAGACTATGGGCAAGATAAGAAGGATGCCGTGCCACTTCCACCTTGGTTCAGCGGCCAAAGAGATATTGCAAAGGAAGTGAATGCTCAACGGCAAGAAGAGAAGGAACAGTGGGAAGAAGCACGTCAGGAGGAGAAGTCCAGATTCCAGTTCCAGCAGCTCCCAACCCTTCGAAAGCCAGAGACCAAAGAAGTTATTGATTTAGATGCGCCAGCTAGCCAAAATCAGGACCAAGTGATTGCAATCGACTCAGACGACGAGGCCGATGCACAGATGGAAGACGTTCCAGTTGAGGATACCAAATTGAGGATGGGCGATCTCGCTGACAAAGTCAAGGCGGAGCCCCCTAAACCGCTTTCTCCGCAGCAGAAGTCGCCTCCCCGCCAAGATCCTAGTCTGGTGAAGAAGACCCCATTTGCGGATGATTCTGATGAGGAACCAGTGGATTGGTCTGAGAGCGAGCCTGAAGACGAGAGACATGTACAGCAGAAGTCGACCACCGGCGGGAAGTCAGAGCCAACCGTTGTGCACCCTCCAAGGTTTCCGTCCGAAGAATCGGAAGAGTTTGAGGATGTACCCATGCAAACAGAGACAGCCGATTTGACTGAACCTACTAAGTCGGCATCTCCAGAGTTTGAAGATGTGCCTATGCAGGGCGAACCTGTTTCAGCAGCTGCACCCCCAAAATCACCATCGCCAGTGTTTGAAAATGTTCCCATTCGCCAGGAACGACCACGTCGACCACCAAGGGAGCTATCGCCTTTGCAAGGTCCAGACGATCTGACAAAGCCTATCGTCCCTCACAGTGGCGTAGCAGATGACAGCGCACCTCTAGACATGCCTGAAGGTAACGACTCGGATCAGTACTCTGATCCTGAGGACGAAGAACTCTTCGCATCTCTAGCGAAAGAAGCAGAAGAGCATGCGCGATTCGCTCAAGAACTGTCCAACAACACTGCAGCCAGGGTAAATTTCGATGACGAGCTCAAACAGCTCCGTGCACAGCAAAAGAAAGACCGTAGAGATGCGGATGAAGTCACCCAGACCATGATATCCGAGTGCCAGCACTTGTTAACTTTGTTCGGACTGCCGTACATCACAGCGCCTATGGAAGCCGAAGCGCAATGCGCCGAACTGGTCACACTTGGCCTTGTGGACGGCATCGTGACCGACGACTCCGATACCTTTCTCTTCGGCGGTACGCGTGTCTACAAGAACATGTTCAACGCAGCCAAATTTGTCGAATGCTACCTTGCCCAAGACCTCACCAATGAATTCAACCTCACACGGGAGAAGATGATTGCAATTGCCCAATTGCTTGGCAGCGACTACACAACAGGCATTCCAGGCATCGGGCCCGTAACCGCGCTTGAAATCCTCTCCGAGTTCCAAGACCTAGAGTCTTTCCGAACATGGTGGGATGGCGTCCAAAGTGGGACTATCAAGAAAGAAGAACACGCAAAGAAACCGTTCCGAAAACGGTTCCGCAAGAACCAGGCTACCAAACTCTTCCTACCGCCAGGGTTCCCAGATCCTCGTGTAGCCGAAGCTTACCTTCATCCCGAGGTCGACAGTGACCCTGAGCCGTTCCAATGGGGCGTCCCCGATCTGGCTGCTTTGCGTTCTTTCTTGAGTTCTCAGATTGGATGGAGTCCTGAGAGGACGGATGAGGTGCTTGTCCCTGTTATCAAGGATATGAATCGAAGGGAGAAGGAGGGTACGCAGGCGAATATTACTCGGTTCTTTGAGGGGGGTGTCGGGGCTGGCGCTTTTGCGCCGAGAGTGAGGAATGCAGAGAGCGGGCCGAGTGGGAAGAAGAAGGGTACGGGGGCAGCTGGAAAGAGGTTGGGTGCTGCGTTGAATCGGTTGGCGGGGAAGGATGGAGAGACAGGAGATGGGGTGGCGACTGCAGGTGGAGAGGCAGAAGCTGCGCATGAGACGACTACTGGCGGGACAGGCAGGAAGAAGAGGAAGGCTGCAAGTAAGCCCATGTCTTTGGCTGAAAAGGAGGATGGAGATGCGACTGCCAGTGTTGAGGAAGAGGAAGAAGATGAGCTTTACAAGGAGCCCACAGCGAAGAAACCACGGAAGACGCGGAAGGGGAAAGCAGCCAAGTAACTTGGAACAATCTCGATATCATCTATCATTACATCTACCCAACCCTTATCTTATACAATACAACATCCATTCTAATGTCCTCATAACTTCACACTCCCGCCCTCGATCTTCTTCAAGTCCTCCATCGTAAACCTCTTATAAGTCCCGTCCCTCAACCAATACAACGTATCCCCCTTCTCCTCAACAAACCTCGGATCAATCCCCTCCTTCTGCAACTCGACCTTCTGCTGCTTATTAGTCCCCGTCAACTGCATCTCCCTGGTAACCCGAATCCAAACAGGCACCGCAAACGCCGGCAACTCCTTCTTAACATGCTGCGCCAGCTCCGCAAGCAACCTCGCCCCCACCTCACCAACCCCCTGCTCAAACACAATCGCCGCGCACCCCGCGCGCCCATCATGTCCCGGAACACTAACGCCGTATACATTCGCCTCGGCAACACTGTCGTGTTTGCCCACAGCCTCCGATACCTCAGCCGTAGACACATTCTCCGCTTTCCAACGAAACGTATCGCCAATGCGATCGACGAACCAGAACCTCCCTTCCGCGTCCCAGCGCATGAGATCGCCAGACCGGAAATACGCATCCCCTTTCGCCTTGACATCCCGAATAATCTTCGAGTTGGTTGCCTTCTCGTTGCCGTAGTAGCCTTGGAACCCGTCTTTTATATTGTCTGCATCCAGTTTACCGAGTAACTCGCCGGGCTCGTTGTAGTCGCTGATGTGGCACAGACCGGTTTTGGGGTCGCGGAGGGGCTCTGGGGGATCAGCGTTGGGATCCATGCGCACGAGGGTGAGTTTGCGCGTCATGAGGAAGTTGGCGAGGAGGCCGTTGCGGGCGATTGCGCCGCTGGAAAAGGAGTTTGAAGAGCAGTTGAAGAGGCCGCCGGGGGCTTCGGTTGCGGCGTAGAATTCGTAGATGGTGCTGATGCCGAAGCGTTGTTTGAAGGGCTCCCAGACGTCTGGGCGCAGGCCGTTGCCAAAGGCGGCGCGGAGGTGGTGCTGTTTGTCGAGGGGGGAGAGCGGCGCCGAGAGCAGGTAGCGACATGTTTCGCCGACGTAGTGCAGGATTGTGGCGTGTGAGGAGCGGATCTCGGGCCAGAAGGTCTTGTGGGAGAATTTCTTGGATAGGTGGATTGTACTGCCCGCGCGTAGGACGGCGCAGGCGCCCAGGACGGAGGCGGAGCTGTGGTAGAGGGGCATGGAGGTGTAGACGATGTCGTTCTTTAGTGACATCCAGCTTGCGGCGAACTTTGCGCCGCCGCCGCATTTGCCCCAGGACATTACGGCGGGTTTGGGCAGGCCCGTTGTGCCGGACGTGTAGATGAGCATGGCCATGCTGCTGCGCTTTTGGTCGGAGCGAGCCGAGTCGGGGAGGCGCGTCGGCGGGTGCGTGAGGATGGTCGAGGTCAGGGCGTCGTCGAAGAAGATGATTTCGAGGTTTCGCTGCGCAGTCAGAGGCTCGGAGACGGCGCCAGCTTCGACGGCGGCTTGGGGAGTCTGTGTCTGGTTCTTGACTGATTGTGGGACGTCGGACGGTTCCTGCTCAAACGTGTATTTGACCTTGTCTGCGTGGTGGACGCGAGTGAGGCCATGCTCCTTCAGCGCGTCTTCGCTGAACTTGTCCCTGCTCTCCTGGTCCACCAGCACCAAGCGCGCGGTACTCGTCTTGACGGTATGGACCAACGGCTTGCCGGAGAGGTTGTAGTTGATAAAGGCGGGCTTCGCGCCAATGCTCCAGAGGCCAAACCAGACCCAGATGAAGACGTCCGAGTTGACAAAGTCCATTGCGACAATCTCATCCTTGTCCACGCCCTTGCTCTTCAGCCAGTTCCCGTACCGCAGCACGACGTCGTAAGCCTGCGCATACGTCCATGTCTTGCCCTGGAAGATGATCCACGCATGGTCTGCGCGCGCAGAGGAGTGGGCATGCGCCTCGAGTTCGTAGAAGAGGTTCAGCGTGTCGCGTCGTTCCTGCTGCGCGCCGACGATGCTGCTGCCGATGAACGAAGACAGGAGGGGCCAGTCGTAGGTGAAGCCATGGCGGCCATTAAGATACGCGAGACCAGCTGCGGCGGCGGGCAGCGCAAAGGGAAGAACTGGCGGTGGAATGTGTCAGCGAGCTGCGCCGTGTGGTTACAGGCTGACGCGAGATTACCTGACATAACCGGTAACCAATAGATCTGTAGAAACAACGAAACGTATAAAAAATGCTACAATCGCGCAACGTCCAGTATTCGCATAGACAAAAGGAGAGACTTGATCAGATACAATCCACTCATCAACTTTCCGCGACACCCCGTTGTCGCCAGCTAGTGACGTTTGACCACACAGCTAGCGGCAGTGGGCACCATGGGAGCTGTGGAGCCGAGGCATTTAGGGGCACCCCAGTCGTCTCTCGAGTAAGCCTGCCCACCTTCCCTCCGATATCCTGAAGTGGCTGCATTCCCCTCATCGCCCAGACATGGCCAACCTCTTGCATTGCCCGTAGAAAGCCATATGCTACTCCGCGTCGGTGGCATGTAAGTATAGTGTCAATTGGGTGCAGCTGTCCTGCCCCAGCATGCTCATCCAGCAGCTGAATGGTAAACCATCGCCGAGACAATGGCTATAAATCACGTCTGGGTATCTTTGACACGCACAAAGAAGAAACGTCGGTATGATAGTCAAACAATCTCAAGTAGGAATGCCGCTTGCGGCAGCCACCGCAGCTGTTTGCTTCAGATGGCCTTTGTCCAGTACCCGGCCATCATGACAAAGACGCCTACAGGCTACTGCACACTCAAATGCCGTCCGGCATCATGGCAAGAGACGTATCGACTTTTCGCTTGGTCAGGTTCAAGAGTCGTCTGAAGCATAGACGTCTTCGTATGTTTGCTACGTGCATGAATGAAATGTCACCTGCTAATGTGCTCAAGTGAACAAACATTGTCCCAGATCAAGACAGGCGCTTCCAGTAGTATAATGGCGTTCACAAGTCACGACTTCGAGGTGACTCAATCCCCGGATCTCATGGATGTCTCAGCTTTCGAAAACGCCCCTTCAGTTAGCGAGGAGGAGCCGACACAGCGAGAGATCAACGACATGCAACTAGCTCAAGCGATCCGCTACCTGACTGACGAAGGAGGCGATGACACTGGTACCACTTATATGGATGGCGTTGAAACGATCGACGAGGATCTCCTCCAGCGACTTCCACCGCAAGAAAGCAACTTCGACGACCAGCTGTATCAGCGCGCGCAAGCTATGATTCGTCAAGCGCGGCTCGAGTTTGAAGAAGAAGCTACGCGAGAAGATTCATCGTCTTCGCTAGGCGGGGATTCTCCTACGTCGATGATCATAGAGGAGGTATCAGAATCCGATACGCCTTCTGCAACGCAAGCCCTTTATCGAAGAGGCGATACACCGGACGAACCTCAGGTCATGCCCCCCAAACAAGTGCCTGCAGCAGAAACAAAGGTACGGCGCGAGGAACGGTTCAAGTACGGTGGCCCGAACAACGAACCTGAAAAGTGGCACCAGAACTATCCAGCCTCGCTGCCGTTTCCAGAGACCTTCCAGATGGCGCATTGGGAGAGTCTCAAGATTGACTTTGATCTTTCCGAGTCTGGCAAGAAGATGAAGGCAGAGGGCAAGATTGTCGAGACCAACATACCTTTTGATCGCCCTGAATTGGAGCAGTACAAGAACCTCCCGGTATACGAGTCCGGATCACGCTTCAAGCTTCCGATACCCAGTGCCAAAGTTCAAGAGGAGATCAGCAATTTGGGAACTCCTGGAAGCCTGGAAGAGGTTGTGGAAGAAATGAACCAAAATGATGATAAAGTGCGCGTCGGCAACTATAAATATACGCCACGAGTCTTCCTGGACAAATTCTCCGCAGGAACTCAAGGTGAGCAATGTAGTTTTCTTTTGGATGTGTCTCGCTAACATGAACCTGGTAGATCCTACAACGATCCGCGATGCTGTCAACACGACACCTGTCAAGTCTCGTACCGGTGCTATTGGCCGCAGTATTGATCAGCCACGCCTAGAAGACGAGGATGCGCATGCTATAGGGGACAAAGCTCGTGCCGCACAGTCGGCAGCTCGCATAGCTCGTGAAAAGGTCCGTAAAGCAGAAGAAGCTCTCAACGCAGCAAAGCAGGCGAACCTGGAAATACCTACACGAACCCCACAAACCACTTCACCTGTCGCTAGGAAGCTCAATCGAGAGCGCGCGACATCCCTCGAGCGTAGCCCGAGACGCCAAAGCGGTGTCAGTACTGCAGCTCCCAGTCCTGCATCGCCGGATAAGACTAGTATCCATCCACAGGTGGTCATCCCGAACAAGCCAAATGGTCGTCAGCCAAAGTCTACCCAGGCTTCACCTCCCAAGACGCAGCCTACCCCAGGCCAGACCAACGTCGCTACCCCCAAGACTGCCACCAAGAAACAGCCCAAGCGTAAACGCAGTCTCAGCGAACAAAACTACACCCCTGAGACCAAGCGGTCAAAGTCTGTCGTGTCTTCCTCACGGAAAAGCAGCAGAACCAAGACGCAGAAGTCTCCAGGTAAAGCCGTCCACTTCCAACCCGATGAATCTGACGACTCCGACGAGCTTTCTGACGACGACCTCGCAAAAGATGTCCAGGAACTCACCACTGTTATCACGTCCACCAAGGCCAAGCCTACCAAAAAGACCACCAAAACCACAGCGGTTACGAAGAAGGTGAGCAAAGCGGCTGCAGCAGGTAGAGCGGCGCGCAAAGCGAAGGCAGGGAAAGAGGTTGTTCTTGACGACGAACATGCGATTCAGATGGCGAAGGAGCGGAGGTCGAAGTCGCCGGGGAGGGTTCTGAAGGGGAGTACGAGGAGTGGGGCGAAGTATTTGGAGGGGTGAGGTGGTGATACTTGTGGTAGTTACATTGGTGGCTTGGGGCTGGGATGATGAGTTTGATAGAGTTTGATGTGTAATGATTCGATACAAAAATGTCTTTCCCTGCTCTCGAGATAACTCTTCGGGAACTTTGCATTGTTGCGAGGTAGCTTCGTCTGGGTTGTCATCCCCGCAAATGCAGCTCCGAACAACAAGCGGGGCATCACGCTAGGACAAAGACAAGTCCGGCAGCGCACGAAGAAAGAACCGCCTTCCGCCAGCGGTGCCCATGCAGCGCCGATGCAATGGTGAGTAGTCCCAAGTACCCCAGATCTTCAAGCTTGGCAGCCTTCTCATACGATCTAGAACGAATCTGGTGCCTTCCATCCGATTGCATGTGAGTCCTGTCGCAACAAGAAGTCAAAGGTCTTCGCCATCAACCAGCATCGCAACGCATCAACTAACGGACTACAGTGCGATCGCGAATTACCGATTTGCTCGCAATGTGTATCGGCAGGGACTTCGTGTCGGTATCCGCCGCTTAACAAAAGGTGTGAAGAGAGTGGTTTCTTGGAAGCGAAGCTAAGGTTGTAATAGAGGCATCCCATCGGGTTATATATCCTTCGTCGAACAGCGATTGCTCGAGACCGAGATTGTCGTGTTGGAGCTCCTTTCCACGATCTACAATTCTCAGGTACCGATTGAGATGCAACGTCTCTCTGACACAGATCGCCGTGTACTAGCAGAGAATGTGCAGAAGCAGGCCAAGTCGAACAGGATAGAAGAATGGAAGAGCTTTCCCCTCAACACGGACGAGGAACGTCTGTCTTGGTGGTCAAGAAGACAAGATCTTATAAGGAAAGGCATTGAAGCAGGCAGTAGTCACGCATCTCAGGAGAGCCCTGCGCAGACGGAACCGTGGGTCATGGAGTCGAGTCCTGTGGTGGCACAACACTATGAGGATGTGCGGTCATCAGTTGTGGACGGATCAAACCTCCCGTTTGCGCAGCAGCCTCGGTTGGCGCAAGCTGCGTGGCAGTTAGCACCAGATGTACTCGGTGTTCCAGAACCCGCGCCAGGTCTTCTTCATCAAGACCAAGACATGACGGTTATGTCGCCGCGAGGAAATTTAGGAAACGAAGCGTATTCGACAGGCGATGGCAGACCAGAGCCTGTTGCACCTTCGGTGGGCACGTCGCTTGACTCGCGTCCTTCAACTACAGAACAATGGCGTAAATATTTTTGAGATTGTACGAATCTTTGCGATCCTACGTGTATTTTTCCCATGTTGAAACGTGTTATGAAAACAGCATGTAGCAAGTAAAGCACACGTTGACAGTGAATTTGCAACGCGAATTTCAGGCCGAGAAACTGACTCGCGTGGCACTAACGCCATGAGGCTGCCAGGGTTCATAGCTTGTCAAGCGTCATCTTCGTCGCGTCTGTCAGCTCAACCACCTCCAGCCTCTTCTATCTCCATCAGCCACCCACAACTGCAGTGTATGACCGTCGCCGCGGCGATATCGATCCCAGTACAACTAAAGCTTGATATCCAAGCTTCATGTGTAGTGCATCGTCGGATAGATGATGGCCGAAGCCAATGCGAGGTCCAACAAGCGACAGGCTCTTCATGATGAGTCGGAATCTAACACAGCGGTGCCCGATGTCGGGGCGGTAAGGAAACGTAGAGCATTTCTTCAGACAATGGGCCAGCAGCTTCGGGAATTCGGAAACGAAGGAACAAGCCCTCAGGATCACAGTCGCAGTACATTCGGCACCAGCCCCGGCAGCAACCTCAGGCCTCCGTCCAGCGCAGGAAACATTGCCGCGAACCAGGCGTCCGTGCGTCATGTCGATACCCCAGAGAGTGATGCTGCACCCGGAGAAGATGATCAGCTACCCGCAGGTGCTGCAAAGAGTGCTTCAAGATGGCTTTGGAAAACAGACGAAGTACGCCCGCTTGCACCAGAGAGCGTCACATCAGCTATCGCATTTGATGACCTTCTCGAATGGAGTCAGTCTTACTTCGACCATTGGCATCCTGCCTTTCCGTTTCTTCATGCGCCCTCTTTACTGGATTATTTTCGTCAAATCGTGTCGAGAGGCGTTCGCATCGCATCTCAATCTACAGCAAACGAACTCCAACACATCATACTTCGCTCCATCATGTCAATCTCCATCCACGACCGGCGACAGATGAATCTTACACACAAGCTAGTGCCTACGACACTCGTATTCCATTCCGTCAACGACGCCATCAGGAGCGTCCAGTTGGTGCTGACTGAAGAGAGCTCGATCCTCTCTTTGCAGGCTCTTGTTAGCGTACAATTGTTTTTAATTACGATGCACAGGTACAACGCGGCGTCGCGTCTGGAAGGTTTGGCCGTTCGAATGGCCTTCCAGTTGAGTCTGCATCGCTGTCCGTTACATTTATCAGTTCCAAGCAAAGAAGCTGAGCTAAGGAAGCGGCTTTTCTGGTCTGTGATATGCATCGATAGATATATATGCATCCGGCTTGGTACGCCGCTCGGCATAAGGTCAGACGAGGCAAATGTCTGCTACCCACACACAGAGCGACACCTACGGGAGCCTGAGGAAGCTGGTATGTTTGTAGCAGATTGGGTTTCAAGGGTTCTCGGCTAACTCGCCTCAAGATCGCACCCGTGATGACCGACTAGATTTATTGGACTTTCTAGCTCGCCACGCCGACATCCGTGGATCCATCATGCAAACGCGACACCAATCTATGCTGCATGGTAGCGCCGATGATGTCGATCAAGCCCTGGAAGTGGAGGCAGAGCATACTAAGTGGTGGAATATGGTCGATGAACACTTGTCTAATGACGAGCAGACACAAACCATATCCAAAGCACATCAAGTCACACTCATCGTCCTTCGCTTCGAGTCAGTGCTTGCTCTCCATCGTTCTGTGTTAGCAACGTCTAAGAAGAACGCTGCATACAACGCTGCGCTCCAGCGCTGCATATCAGCCTCGCGCTCCATAATAAACACATTACACAAAGCCCTCCGGGGTTTCGGGGCGTTCGATGGCTCACCCGGTCAACATGGATACGAAAGAACTCCTCTGCTTTGGCCATCATTTACCTGGGCAGTATGGATGAGTACGTTTATTATCCTGTCTGCTGCTGCGGACGGACAGGTTACGCGCGACATCGCATTTAGGCTCTCAGACCGAAGCATTCAGATTCTCAAGCACCTGGCGTTGAGGGGTACGAGTTGGCCAGACGCATGCATAGTCGCTATTCAAAACCTTGTCACACGACTCGATAAGCCATGTAGCCGCGACCTTACGAACACGTCTAGGGACAGCTCGCGGCCGGCAACTCATGCTACTCGCGACCCTTCCATTGGCATGGATAATTGGCAAACTCAGAGACAAGTAATAGCAAATCGTTCGGGAAATTACGCGGCCTCAAGACACAATCCAGCGACAGGCACAGTGACGCCAACAGGACAGCTCCAGAGACTTACCGATCAGCCTCATGCAGTACCATATTCCGCAAGCTTCACAACCCAAGCGGCAGAGTCAACCTTATCTAACGCCAACGCACAATCTGCCGATATGCAAAATGCCAACAGCCTAACCTTCGACTATCTTGCGGGAGCAGGGAACTTTCTTGGTATTGCACAGCAATATTCAGACAATCCCTTACCCAACGAGGAAATCATGCATCTCTTCAACGGCGAAGACATCAATTACTGGTTCGGGAACGACCCTGCGATGACAGAAAATCCACTTTATCATGAACAAAGCTTTCATTGAGCGTCAAGAGGAATACTAATAATACCAATTACATACAATCAACCCGATTTTGGCGGTGTGACCTTGCCTAGCGAGGCTGACTTGAATGCAGCATGAATCTCCTGCTCTGCGCCGTCTTGTAATGGCAAAAGTCCACTTCGCACTGTCGCGTGCTCCAAGATACCCCTCGCCACCAGACCATGTTTGAGTGCAACAGTTCCCTCCATGTGCGAGCCACGATGGTAAACGTTCCTGGTGACTGGGAGCAGTCTGTCATGAACAGCTCTCGCACGAGGGTAGTCTCTCGCCTTGCCGGCTTCAATCATCTCAAGCAGCGGTTCGGGCGCGATGTTGCCGTACCCAACAAGCATGCCGTCGACGTCGAAGCATGTGTGTAGCAAGTACTCATCATGACATGTGAGGATAGTAAGATCAGGGTTTTGCTTCTTGATAATGGGAATCTCGACGTCCCAACGGCGCATGTTGCGGACGCCGTTCTTCATAGCGATGACACCGGGCTGTGCGGCAATCTCGAGTAGCGTGTCCAGGTTGTAGGTAGCCTTGGTGTTGTCGGGATATTGGAACAGGATGAGAGGAAGTCCGGACTTCTCGTACACAGTCTTGTATCTGTCCTGGGGCGCTCCCGGCTGATATCCGAAGCGTAGCCAGCCATGGCTGGGGTACAGAAGACCCGCTTGCGCACCAGCAGCCTTGGCGCGTTGAGCTTCGAGCGCAGCCACCTCAGTGCCTTCTGTGGTGATACCAGCGATGATGGGGATCTTGTTGTCCACAGACTTAACAAAGGCCTTGATAACTTCTACTTGCTCTTCCTGGGTGAGGAAAGTGCCCTCGCCAGCGTGTCCCAGCACGACAAGACCCTTCACGCCTGGAATGCTGCCGAGCCAGGAGCCAAGGCGCTGGATGGCTGCGTAGTCGACCGAGCCATCCTTGTTGAATGGAGTGACCGGCGCAGGGACGAGACCTGCGAGGTCGATCTGGGGAGCTTGCTTGACCTCAGGCATGGAACCCATTGTGGTGAGAGAAGTAGTGGGGTTTGGATAGGGAGTAAGAGTTGATTGTAGGAGAGTGGATGAGTTTGATTTGCGTTGGATGGTGCTGAATCTTGGATCGAAAGCTTGCGTTATATGTACTTCGCCCATCCATTACATGGAAATGCCGAGCGGCAAACGTTGGACGATCTCACTGCAGCATACGACTTCGTGCTAGGTCTCGAGCGCATGTTTGGCAGGCGGACTTGAGAGAGTCCGCCAAAACGCCATGATGAATCGCTCCGGTTTGCTCTTTGGAGCCTCGATGGAGTCATGCGAGTAACGGGGACTTGCAATATTCCGACGTAGTGCCACTGGCATGAGCCGATGTGCCGCTCAGGCGGACCGGACATGTCTTTGTCCGCGCTAGCGTCTTCCAGCCGCAAGCCGCTCTCCACCCAGGACCAGCCGACGATTCTCATGGCCAATTACCTAGTCTTTAACTTGACTCGTAGCGGACGCCGCGGGACGCTCTGGACATTGTCATGTTCCCCATGTTTTTCTCCGCGCCGCAACGTAGAAGTTGGGGTCTGGGGAAAGTCCGGGGTCAAGCTTGCTCATGGACTTTCTGGGGAACGTTCGTCCAGCTGGGGTATATAGAAGGCGCTTCTCTTGGGAGGATTGACCTTTTGTGCTGTTCTCCAGGATACTTTAGAATCCTGCACATGACCGAGTCATCAATCCTGCGCTTCTGAAGATTGCCAAACATGGCCAACGCAAACACCGACCGTTACGAAGATACCGAGAAGAATGTACCCCTGCAAATCGACGATGTCGCGACATCCGAAAAAGACCTCAAGGCGCAAGCTGCGCTCGATGGCGCCGACTACAGTGGTGCGATTGCCAAGACAGATCCAGCAGAGATCGCGCTGGTACGCCAGCTCGACATGCGAGTGATGCCAGCGCTCTTTTGCATGTACTTTCTGTACGTCACAAAAACCCTTTAATCTTCACATTGCTAACACTTGTGCTACCAGCAACAAGCTCGACCAGAATGCGATAGCAAACGCGCGCCTCAACGATCTCGAAGACGACCTTGGTCTAGTCGGAAACCAATACAACACCTGCATATCCATTCTTTACGTTGGCTATCTCTTTGCGCAGATACCCAGTAACATGCTCATGTCGTCCAAAAAAGTGCGGCCTTCGCTCTACATGGCTCTGTGCTGCTCCATCTGGGGCTGTGTAGCAGCTCTCACAGCTCTAGTCAAAAACTACACTGGACTGGTACTCGTACGTTTCTTCCTCGGGTTCGTCGAAGCCCCGTTCTATCCAGGCGCTCTATACATCTTGAGCATGTTCTACACGCGCAAGGAAATCGCTACAAGAGTATCTATCCTGTATGCCGGAAACATCTTCGCCGTCTCTTTCGCTGGACTCATTGCCGCGGCTACTTTCGCGACACTGGACGACAAGCATGGAATGCACGGATGGCAGTGGCTTTTCATAATCGAAGGCATCGTCACAGTCGGCGTGTCGATCGTCTGTGTATTCCTACTACCGGATGAGCCGCTCACAACGAAGTGGCTCACACCTGAACAACGTCAACTGGCGCACGATCGTATCCAGCGGGACACTGTTGGACTGGAGCCAAGCAAAGGGGTCAAAGCGGGTTTCATGCAAGCTCTGCGCGACCCAAGACTTTATCTTCTGGTCTTTATGCAGAATATGCATTTGAGCGCTACGTCTTTCAATCAGGTATGTCGCAATCAGCCATTCTTCGGATAACTCTCGTGTTACAGCTACTAACAAAACACAGTTCTTCCCTACTGTAGTCAGGTCTCTGGGCTTCAGTACAACCATCACGTTGGTCTTGACTGCTCCGCCGTCGCTCGTCGCCGGCGTGGTCGGCATATGCATTGGGATCTCGTCTGGCAAGTTCAACGATAGAACATGGCACATCACTGTCATGATGGGTATCGCAGTCGTTGGGTTCGCTATTAGTGCTATCACGCTCAACACCGCCGCGCGCTACATCTCTTGCTTCCTCTTCGCTTCCGGTGCGTTGTCCCCTCCATCATCCCCGTCCTTCTTGACACTCCTATCGTGAGACCTATTACTAACATTGCTTGTTTCAGGCGTTTATTCGGTCAACTCAGTGATTTTGGGCTGGGTGTCAGGGACGCTAGGCCAGACCACGGAGAAAAAGGCTGTGTCGCTGTCCATAGTCAATGTGGTTTCCATGGCTAGCTTTATCTACACGCCTTACCTGTATCCCGCGAGCGACGGACCCAAGTATGTAATTGCTATGAGTAGCAATGCGGCGTTTGCCGGGGCATGTATTGCATCGGCCTGGGCGCTGAGGGCGTGGCTCCAGGTGACGAACCGGCGGCTGAAGAGGGATGGTGTCAACGTTTTCTACGCGTATTAATTGGACTTTGGAGTCTGATTGCACAGTTTATATAGCATCCATGATTATATTGCAAAAGTATTAAATGGAAGTTCAACGCAGCAGATCATTACGAAAAGGGTATCACCAACGCCAATCATTAGAGCACCGAACAAAACCCCAAACACCCCTCTACACCTCCACGATATCCGCATCCCTCTCCAACTCCTCACTCGCATGCTCCCTCCAAAGATGATCCATCAACGCCTCGATACCCCTACACACGGTATCCGACTTCCTGAACCTCGCGCAAAGCACACATGCAAAGCCCCCACCTTCTCTATGGCTCTTGACAATAAAGCGGTTCTTGATGCGAAACGTTCGCGGTACCGTCTTGCAATGCCCGTGTTCGTCTTTCTTCTTGTAGCCGTCGACGACGAGCTCCCACGCTTTTCCGGGTTGGATGGGGACATGTGTGCGGCAGAAAGGACACTTGTGGTCGCCGGTGGGTCGGTAGGCGTCGGCGAGGTGGAGACGGGGGTTGTGTTGGAGGTCTTTGGCGTAGATACAGAAGAGCCTCGTGCTGTAGCGTGAAGATGGAGGCTGAGGCTGAGGCTGAGGCTGAGGCTGAGGTGGGGGAGGGGGTGGAGGTATAGGCGTGGGCTTTGGTTTGGGCTTCACGATTGGTATCGGTTTGATCAAGACCTCTTTTGACTCGCACGAGGAGCTGGAGCTGCTGTCCATGCGCTTCTTGTGCCGCAACGGTCTTGACGGTGGTCGCGGATGGTCGGGTAGTGGAAATGCGCCAGGGACTCTTAAAGGTGCGTCGGGTTGTCGAGGTAATAGCGGTGAGGGGAGTGGTGGCAGCATGCGTTCGTACTGCATGTTTAACGAAGCGATGGAAGCTGCACGCGCTGTGCGAGCCGTCTGAATCAGACGTACAAGGTGCGAGTGCGAAGATGACGGCGCCATATACGTGCTTAGCAGCAGATCTTGTTGAATATTGATGACCGTCTGCTGAAGCTTTATAATTTGAGACTGCAGCTGGGTATGCGTTGTAACTGTTCGACATCAGTACCTGGCGATGTGAACTTGAATGAGAACATACCATCGCCACGCGCAAACGGCTCGCCTAGCTTCCGATACCCACGTTCGTACTCGGCTCGGATCTGAGAGGAAGAGGTGAATATGAGCTCTTCCTCGCTGTCACTGTAGTCGCCTTTCCTCTTCTCTGAGCCAAACATGGAGTCGCGACGACGCCTATGCCATGGCCCCTGAATATGATACTCATCTTCCTCGTCGTCGCTATCTTTCTTACCAGATCTACGTTTGAGCTTGCGGTATAGATCACTGGCAGAACCGAAAGATTCCGTCAAGGTCCGCACGAGGGAAACCACGACTACAAAGTCTTGGAGTAACCCTTTGGCCTAGGCAAGTTCGATCAGCACCTTGTCTATGCATGCGATGACTATCATGTAACGTACTGTCTCTACGGCTTTTTCTGCTTCTTCTTTCATGATGCTAGGCTATGGAATATACAATGAATGCGGAGTGTGAAAGGTGACGGTGGGATGCATATTCAAACCTTGCACTACGAGAACTCACCAGCCGGACAGTCATTCTGACAATGTATCACCTCGCCGCAGTTTGCTCAGCTGAAGTTTGTGTTCGCATTTGATGCATCATGAGTACCTTTTTTGTTTTGGTGAGGAGTGGTCTCATGACCGCGCCAGCTCACGTGCCGTTCAACACCAGATGACTTACCCGGGCTTTCTACAAAATACAAACCGAGGTCATCGACACAACCTGTTACATACTGAAATCTTCGATGTTGTATCTTTACTAGACGTTGCGCGATCGCGCTCAATCTCTCAAGACTTCTTCATGTTTGGCTGCGTTAGGTGGTTATCATTACTCGTGAGATGCGGATGCGGCACATGCTCGTTGTCGCGTGCGCGTCACGTCTTAGACATTCGCGTCTCGTAAAGTGGCCATGGTATCACTCGTCCACATATACATTTGCTTGTGATCTTTTTGGTGTGGATTTGGAGAAGGATGCAAGGACTCGCTCGTTCGCAGTCGTACTCGACCAGCCTGGCTAGCGATACTCCACGTGGATCCTACCTAGGTCCGGTCATATGTTGGATGAGCCCACTTTGGATGAAGGAGGTTTTGGAATGCCAATAGCACCCAGGATGCGGTCTAGCAACCCTGACTCGTGGCGTAGCATGTTCCACTCGTCTTGATGCTTGACCATCATCGTGCCTCCTAACGTTGTACCGTTCAGAGCGACGAAGCCGATCTCACTGCCGTCATCGCGGTGAAGCATGGTGCCCTCGGCGCGTCTAGGCAGAATGACAATGCCTGCAGTCGTCATGGCAAGATTATAGCTCATGGGTAGATCGCCGTCGTCGGTGGGGTGCAGAGCGAAATCGTTCGGATTCGCGGAAATGAAGGCGTCGACTGCGGCTTTCGCGGCGTCGTACAGACGGTTATAGACATCGAGTAACTGGGTACCTGATGGCTCAGAGTCGAAGGGGTAGGCAAAGTGCGTGAACGGCAGAGAAGGATGTTGCAGGAATGCGGGATGCTGTTCTTGGATGCGCGTTAGCTACGAGAAAGCGCAGAGTTGTCAGACGCCTACCCGTTGCCTTGGCTGCCGGGCTCGACAAGATCAAATCTATGAGCAGGCCCCAGTCGCTAGCATTGTTGCTATCGCGCATTCCTTCTACAGGTAGGAACTGCAAGTGTCGGTGGGGCTGAGAGGCGCCGCTGTGGTCCCCGGAGTTGAAGAAGGCGAGGAGACGCTTCTCGTCGCCGCCCGAGTCTGCCTGCCATGCCTTCAAGACGGCGTAGGTCGCCTCCAGATCGTCCTGTTCGAGCACGTGTGTTTGCTTCTTGTTGGGTTTTGTCGCCAGGATGAAGTGCTCGGATATTATGGGGTACTTGTTGAGGACGAGGAAGTGGGTTGGGTTGGCGGCTGGTATGTCGGCCAGGTGGAGGGCGGGTGGGGGGTTCTCGAACGGGTCGATCTTCTGTTTGGGCGTCGCATTCTGGAGCTTCGGAATGGGTTTCTTGGCGAGCGACGGGCAGTATCGTAATTGGAACTGCTGGCGTGTGAGCCTGGTGGTGGTGGCACGGTCGGCATACTCACGGGAATGCCTGCAGATGAGCGGATGATGGCTAGCTCCGTGGGCGAGAACAGCAGATCCGACGACGCCTTTGCAGCCTCAAACTTGCGCTTTGTGATGCTCGGAAGAGCTTCAGATAGCCCGAGAATCATCTTCATTCGTTGTCGCGTATCGATGACAGATGGGGTGGGTGGGCAGTTCAACCGTTCGAGCTTCCACCGCGAGCTAGCGCCAAAGTCTAGAATTGTTTTCACACTTCACGACATCTCCTACACTATCGCCATCACGTTTGTCATACAGCATCTGCTTCGACGTGCCACATTCAATTCAAGGGATATTATATCGTCAAGAACCCGCTCAAAAGACCTCCCGAAACGACGTCACGCCACCGCCATGCTTTGCAGCTTCCCCATCTAGGCCATGGAGGCTTCTTACGCCCCCAAGATGCTACTAAGGCAAACATATCCGCCAACATTACCATCAACATAACAATAGAACAAGGTAGTACAGACAGGGAGTACGACTCCGGAAGTAGCAGAAATAACAGATGCTGCCATGCGGCGATCTTCCGCGCATTCGCAGAAGACATGTGCCCCGGCAACATTCCTCGGTGCCTCAACAGCAACAGTAACGCTGTGCAGTCGGGGAATGTTCCGGTGGTCGCAGTTTTTGCCTTCAAAGTGAACATTACTTGACACCAGTCAAGCGTACTGGAGGATGAGGAGGTGTCGATGCCGTCGCTCGACATGCCCATGTGTATCTCCGATCACTTGCGACCGTGGTTGCGCTCCAACCATTTCCTCTTGCACGTCGCGTTGCCGAAATGATACGATCCACCGTTGTCGGCGATAAACTCTGCGACCTTCTTCCAAGCGACTTTGAGAATCTTTTGCTCAAAGCTTAGCGAGTACGGGTTCTGGAGGTTGCTCTCGATACGATCAAACTCTTGCTGAACGGTCTCATTCAGGAGCTGTAGCTGTCGATGTGTCAGTCTACTATGACGGATGTAAATCCAAACGGTCGGCTTACATCGATTATTGTCCAAACAGGCTTCCGGACGCGATCCTTTCTCGCCTTGGTCAAGGATCGGTAGCGACCCCTCAGAGTAGACTCTGCAGGCTTCTCACCGACCATCTTCGACTTGATCTCCTTGTACGTCTCTCCTCTCTTCTTTCCATCGATCAGCAGCTGATCGTTGTGCTCTCGCTGGGCTTGGGCACCAGCACTGCGTGGAACGTGGAACCTGTCCTGGATACGGCTGTGGAGACCGGCATCCGCGCATGAAGTACTCCAGGGCGTCACAGGATAGTGCGATGTGTTTGCTTCGTCTGTCAACGATATGCTAGTATTACTGGTTGGGTGACTGGAGCGCACAACGTCGCGGGTCCTGAACGCTAGATTGGAGTTGTTATACGCGAAGTTCTCACCGTACCACGGAGAATGGCCAGCGCTACTAGTCTGAGATCGCGAATAATCTGATCCAGAGTTGTAGTCCTCCCCGAAAGAGGCAATCGGTCTTTGGTCCCTTCGACTAGGATAGCCGGATGGCGCTGTGACCTTAGCCATGTCCTCGTCCATCCTCGGGAGTCCTGAGTATCCAGTGTCGCCATCTACATCGTGTACAAGGAAAGACCTGCAGGGAGGTGAAAGGATGGCGACGTTGGTGGTAGTCGCTGAAGGTACGCTCCAATTTCCGCATGGCGAAGATTGGTCTAGCATAGACCCTGGACTGTATGTGTTCTCGAGATCATCGCTGCGGTAACTCTTTGGCGACAGTGATATGCTCTCGTCCAGGACAGAGCTGTTGGCGGTCATCCCACGAGGCAGCCCATGGAGTTCCGAGGACGGCCAGGGTATTGGGTCGCTAAAGCTCTTCGCGATACTGTTTTGTGTGATGGGCGTAGGGTTGTATGTCAGGACCTGATTCCGGCGGAATTGCAGGTCCGAAATTGGTACGACGTAAGGCTGCGTCTGTTGGATAGCATGGTGCCAGTCGAACGGGGGTGTAGGGACTCCGCTCCAGTGCTGGCCAGATGAGTACGCGAGGTTGTTGGAGCTCGGCGTGGCAGGTGCTGCGCCTGTCGACTTGGTGTCCTCCTGCTCGACCCTCTGCAGTGCATACGGCTGGGTCTGCACATAGTGACTTGCCTTCACAGTTGTCAGTTTCGGTGCCGCAACAGCATAGGCGACACTTACCATCATTGAATCCGGCATTCCAGTATAGTCAGGGAAGTCGCGAAATTGATCCGCTGAGGTAGGTTCCGGGACGTAGACTAGGCGGGGCTGAATCTGAGCAAGAGATTGAGGAAGAAGATACTTGCAATCCTGAGGGACTTCTTGAGCGAGAGCCATGACTGCTCTCGCGGCATCCGCCTCTTATGGGTACCCCAAGAGACGCTAACCTTACAATAGTATTGCAAGTCGGCGTGAATGCGCGATTACGCGAGGCCAAAACGGGCGGGATACCACCGCTGTGAAGTGGGCGTGACTGAAGATTGCGGGGTGCTGTCGAGATGTCGAGGCACACGGGCACGTTCAGTATTCACAGGAGTGACACTCTATCATTCGCTCAACGGACCTGACCGCTTCACGAGATTAGGCGGTGGGGATGCGGAGTTCGAGCGAGTACAAAGCTCTGCCAAGGTAGGTAGACAACAACGCTAAATCTTGCAATTTCCAGACTTGGTATTGTGAATGGTCGGCCACAAAAGTGGAGGAGACGAGGCTGGCCCTGCTATCTATATGATGCAACAGTGAGCCCACGCAAGGTACCTAATCGATACACATCATCAGTACGCTAGGCCAGAGCGGCTACGTGAAGGGAGGTAGCCTCACCAGAATGTGCCACGAGATCAGAGGGACCAGGAGGAGCCCAAAGATGGAGGCAATGATCGTATGGACACGCAAACACACTAAGGTCTCTATCGGCGCCCTCTGGCTGGTGGAACGAGTCTTGTGGACAGCGGGGATGGAAAACGCACACGGTGAACTGACGATCCGGATCGTACACCAACAAGACAAAGTGTAAGGATGAAGCCGAAGCCAAATGATGAAACAGGCCCAATCACATATGTTGGGTATGTAGAGGTGAGGGACGATCCGCACAATTATAGTCCAAGACAGCCTCAGAACCTTGACTGAAGCGATGAGACTCACGTTTGAAATACGCCACACCCATGTCTTGCTATACTATGGTACGCGGAGTTAGAGGCCTAAGCTTTCGGGTAGACCCGCCATTTCTTTCAATCAGCGAAGTCTTCCGGAATCCGCGCGGAAGGGTAACGGGTTGTCCGTATAGGCTAACCGCACTCCATTCGTGCAGACTCATTGGGATGTGAAAAGATTGTCAGAAGCAAGCATAACTCCCATCAAGCAACAGCACTGCCATCCCGCTACTCCGTGATGTTCAACGTGGCTAGCTCAAAGAAGGCAAATACCATTTGCCTGACAACTGTGTCGGTCTACACTCCCCTCGCATGGCGGTTGGCAGACCTATAACGACGAGCTGTCAAGCGTCGAGCTGAAGAAAGATTGCTCGTTTAGTGCTAGCTGAGCTGGCGAAAAAAGTTCTACATCGTCTTGTTTGGCCGGCGTGCAGAAGCGAACGGTTATCTGCATGGCATGGCTTGGCAACAAGCCATTGTGTCTGGCGCACCAGTAGGAGACCAGCTGAGATGTCATGGCGTGCAGAGACGCAGGTACGTATGCAATCTGATGCGACGATGTTCGCTGGGTTGGCAGGAGCCTCGCGTGTACTACATGTGTCGTCGATCATGACGCTCACGTCACACATGCGCTTCGCAATCAGCCCTGGAGTACTCCGGACATCGCAACAATCTGTTCCCACGACAAGGAAAAGGCCGAATCTGCTGAAATTCCCGGTGTCGGCTTGTCGCTGGTGAAGGCGGGGAAGCCTGTAAGTCTTTCCTATCAATACCGACTCAATACCGGCTAGACACTGCACATGCTTCGATATACTCACTAATGTGGCTAGTAATAACCCACGCATACAACGATCCACCTCCGAGCTCGCTTATAATCCCCACGCCACCGGAAGGCCGCAGTCCAGCGACCGCCTGGTACCGTTGCCCGACCGCAATAGCGTGGATCTGGTCAGGCATGCGCATCGCACATGCGGTAAATACTTTCCGGTGGCGCATGATGCTGCCTTGACAGGTCGCGGAGACTTAATCTTGCATACGATTGCATATGTCTGGGGAAGCTTGTACCCGTCTCCGGTGGCTGCGCTACCACGCTTCACCGTGAGTGGTACGAAACGGCGACCGTGCAGCGTGCATGCCGCGTGCGAGGACATGATGGTTGAAGGTACGATATGTAGGGTTGTGCGGGACGATTAGGACGTTCGAGCAGAGACACAAGTCTGAGAAATTGAGCAAGAGGTGAAAAGTCTGACATCTTGGAAGACATTTGCACTGACGCGCAGGATTGTCTAGACGCACGTACTGCGTAATCCGCCTTTCACCCCCGCGCCATTTCCAAACAATCCCCCACGCACTGGGATACCTATCAGCCTCCCGAAATCTTCTCGGTCAGATCTTCGCTTTTGCATCAGCCGGCGGCAACAGCTGAACATCCTTCCACGGCAATCCCAAGTACTCCCACATGTAATGGAACCTATATGGCATACCCGTTAGCGCGCCCCACAGCTCTCGAGTGTTCGTTCGCCATGTTTCAACCGTTCGCAGCTCATTCTGTATCCGTTGCGGCATCTCCCCCGTAGCGGGCGCCTTACCGTACATAACTGTACTAGTAAAGGTCCAACCTCGTCGACCCACAACGGAACACACGAGCATGCTAAGCAAAAGGCAGGGCCGGGGACACAGATGAGAGAGCACGTACCTATCACTGCCAAAGAATGGTTCTTCTTCCCCTTTCGAGTTACGCACAAGGAACCATGGGCAGCCAAAGGCACCCCGATCGAGGGCTTCCTTGGTATTATCGTTCAGCTGCTGCTTGTATGGCGGGCTGTTTGCTTTCGCCATGACTTCCCGGGCTTCGTCTTCCTTTAGACGCTGCTTTAGAACTTCCGCAAGTATCTCCGGTTTACTGACATCCTTGCCGTTTTCCCACATTGCATGGTAGATGTCATGGAAGATAGCGACGAAACTCTCCCCATGTGCTTCCTTCACGTAGCATAACGCCCGCTGTGGTAGCAATGAGAGGATCGGAAAGAAAGATGGTGTCTGCAGATTAGGAACGCCAAAGTGGTGTTTCGCTCGCGCGCCATCATACTGGCTGTAGTTCGCCTTTGCTGGCAGGGTCCACGGCGGCTTGTTGCCTGCGCTGCAGTGTCAGGATTGATTTGGCATAGCGAGTACCGGATTTCCAGGCACTCCACATAGGAGGGGATGAGGGAGTATTACCGCTGCCAACATTGATACCCCCTAGAAAGACGGGCACTATACTGTATGAAGTCAGTGATCATGCTTGCTCTTGGCGAGCGCGCAGTCTCGTTGGTAAGGTTTCAGAGAAGGGAACTCGTCTCGAGCTTTAGGTAATGAAACAACGGGTACTGACTCGATTTCTACATTGTGCGCTTCGAGAGTCTGCTTGTTCCTCTCCAGGTGCAGTAAAGCGTAGTATGAGTATGGAGATACTAGTCCATAATTAGCATGTGATGTCGATCAAGAGGACAGTCAGTACGCACCGCAATCTAGATAGCACGTAATTTTGCCTGCCATATTTGCAATACGTCCAAACGTACGAGATGAGAAATCAAGGCCGTACTTGCAAAGATGCTGGCCCTGTCTTATGCGCGTCGTCGTTGGATCGGCGCAGTGCCCAGGTGTCTTGGCTGCCGAGGTCTAGCATGGCCGGACTCTATCACTAATCGCGACCACACCTCCGCCTTTCAGACCGCGAATGATGCGGATACCCCGGATTCTCGCCGCGCAGCTTATGCGTACCGCAGATGCAGCGCCATACGCATTGACCGAGGTTATAGAATGAATGCTCATTGCAATGTCATGTCTGCATGCGTTCCGTAGGCGCCTCTTGCTGTTAGCAACAAGCAACAATTCCCCCAGCGCGACGTAACCTTCAACCCTACGCAATACGCTCTCTCCACCATGCCAACGTCCAACAAACAAGTCGCACTCGTCGTCGGCGCTTCACGAGGCATCGGTCGACAAATCGCCATCGACCTAGCAAAAGACGGCTACGCAGGTGGACATAGCAACCACCTCCTCCGTCCAAGAGCCAAAGCACTGACAACAACGCAGTCGTCGTAGCCGCCAAATCCACCTCCGACGCCTCCAAATGCTCTCCTTTCCCACCCGACCCAAACTCGCCGGCGTCCACCATCTCCACCGTGACCCGCGAGATCCACGAGTCAGGCGGCGAAGCCACGGCCACAAGCGTCGATACACGAGACTATACCAGTATCGAGCGCATGGTCGCCGAGACAATAGCCAAGTACGGCCGTCTGGACGTACTTGTGTACAATAGCGGCGCGATATGGTGGGCAAGCGTAGCCAAGACCCCGATGAAGCGGTTCCAGCTCATGCAGCGCGTGAACGTCGAGGGTCTGTATGGCGTCGTACAAGCCTGTCTTCCGCACTTTGAGCAGCGCGATGGGGCCTGGAAGGGCAGAATCATTATCGTCAGTCCGCCGATTTACTCGCGCTTCTTCCGCGGGAAGACGGCGTATGCGATGGGCAAGGTGGGCATGTCTGTTCTGACAAAGGGGCTAGCGATGGACTTCCAGCGCGAAGGAAAGAGCGAGATGGCAGTTACGAGTATTTGGCCTGCGACGGCGGTGCAGAGTGCTGCGACGCAGAATATGGCCCAGGAAGATGCCAAGGATCTTAGGACTGCGAATGTCTTCTCCGATGCGGTGTTGCAGATGATTAAGGCGCCTGTGGAAGAGGTGAATGGGGAGTTGCTGCTTGATGAGGACTTCTTGCGGATGAAGGGGGTTAGTGATTTTGAGAAGTACAATTTGGTGGAGGGGAGTAGCCCGAGGAGGATTATGCCTGCGGATTTTCCGGATTTGAGAGTCAAGGAGCAGGATGATGAGGGGAGGAGGGTTGATAGTACGAAGCTTAGGGCTTCGAAACTGTGACACTGGGGTCGAGTTATCTAGTTCTTGACATGACTGTACATGTTCAGTTCTTTAGTACTCTGCGTGGCTTCACCATTGATCAAGCTGTCCCCAGCCATCATCCCTGGGATCACCGTCGCCGCCCATACCCCACGAATTAGCCAATGCTTCTGCAGCCTCTGCGGCTTTTTCGGCTTCTTCAGTCTCTTGACGACTGCGCATGGACTTATGAGCCTCGTAGCCATCAATCCATCCGCTGTTATAGCCCAGAGTTTTACCAGCCTGACGTTCGCTGTCGAGTCTCGGCTTGAAAGTTTCCTCAACCGCATCAACTCCTTTCTTGTGCGCTGCATCCAGTTGTCCGTCGAATCCGGCATTTGCGTCGGCGTAGCCTTCGTCATATGCGCTCTCCCAGTTATCATCGTTCCCCTGCGAATGTCCCACGGTGAACCCTCTGGCGTACCCCTTCGCGTAACCTTTCTGATGACCCTGAGATTGTCCCGCGTTCCGACCTTTCTCGTATCCCTGGGCTTCACCATCTACCTTTCCACGAGTGTACTCTTGGACGAACTCTGGGTCGCCACTTGCCCAGTCGTCGCTGTAACGATATGAATATTCCTGGCTATACCTGAATTGGTGTTGAACTTCAATTTCCCTTCGGTGGTCAGAGCAAGTCATGTCTGCACAGCACGCATAGATCCGTCGGATTGTCCCATCTTCCGAGTGGTCGATCCTTCGGATAGTAGACAACAGGATGGTCTCGCGAGCATGACCTGCATCTTCCTGGATCCGTGGAAGCTTGATCTCGTGCTCCGCCTCAACCCAGTCCATCCCGAAAGTTTTGCCTGCTTCATACCCAACGGAATAGCCATCATTGTAGGCTTCACACTCGATCTCGCCCCTATCAGTTGAAGCAATGCGTCTGCCTTCTGCAAGACCCTGGGTGTAACCGTCCTCATGACCTTGCTCTTTTGCGTTTGCGATACTCTCGGTCTTGCGTTCATCCCAATCCGCCTCTTGCAATGTCCAGATGTATCTTTGGGCTTCTTTCACAATAAGAGGCGTAATCTCTTCTAGTCTCTTTTCAACGCAAACATTCAGAGTGAGCTTGAACTCTGTCTCGCTGAGTGTTTGACCTTTCTTCAGATACCACGCTTGTTTCTCGGCGAGAAAAGCTTGTCGCTCGACTGCTAATCTCGCTTTCTCTTCTTCGTTTTGGTCTGTTGTCTGACTCTGTGAGATCTCTTGCTCTTGTAACCTCCTGGACCGTACAGCGTGCTCTTCTCGGTTCTCGTCTCGCTCTTGTTTGACCTGCTCGTTGAGCTGAACGAGCCGGATGCTTGGCTCGCAATACTGTCTCTCCCACTTATCGAATGCTGATTGTTGAGTGCTCTTGCGTGCTGCTGAGTTCTTCATATCCCGACTTGCTTTTTCCACCTTGGCGCCCATAGCCACAACCGCATCAGAGAGGTCTTGGAATGTCTTGGACTTAGTTTCGAGATGCTTAAGCTTCATCGTCGCAATCTTCAAAGTCTCCTCACGCTGCTCAAGCGAGGCCAGCTTGTCTTCAGCCACCCTCACTTTCTTCTCGTATTCTTTTTTCTCCGCTGTGGCGCGGCCAAAGTCGGTCATCGCCCTTCTGTTGCGCTCTTTCAGTCCCGCCATGTCCGAGGCAGCTCTTTTGTTATCCTCAGCCCGTCCTATCTCTGCGCGAACCAATCTCTTATCTTGATCTTCCATCCGTTTTTCCAACCACTCTATGAAGTCCTGACATTGCTTGCTCTCTTGGTGCAAGCTTGCATTGGGTATGTTCTGGAACGCTGGTCGAACGGGTCGAGGTGGCTGTTCGGTCAATGAATGTTGGGGGTGAGGAAACGCGGACTTCTTGAAAACAAGCTTGCCATCTTCTATATGTCAGTAATGTCAGGCAAAGGCAGAAGTCATCTTACCTCGACTGACATTGATCCATCTTCCGCTAATGTTACCCTCCGTAGCTGCCGTGGTAGCGCCATCATCTGCAGCGACTGTGTTGAACGCTGGCATCTCACTTGCAGCCGTGTGACCGGTATCGCGGGGGACGAAAAGGAGTGGCGGATACGCTCACTTTGGCGTCTAGCTGCGTGACGAAATCGCCTAAAGAGAATGCTGTACGAGGTGAAGGGACGATGAGTCAAAGCTGAGACGCGAAAAGGTGAGACTCAGCGACGCAACAGAAGAGGAAGGAGCAATGCTTGGCGGGCAATAGAGCGCGCGAGAAGCGCGTCGGATACGGAACAACAGGGTCGCGCGGGCTAGAAGAAACTACTAGGCGTATTCCATAGAGCAGTACCTTTCGTTGTCTCTAGTCCTTGGAGACATGCGTGCTTCATAGGCACTCACCTTCAGTTTGTGCTAATTGGCACGTGACTTGTTCGATTCACCGCGAGTACATCAGTACTGAGGTGTGCAGATGTCCGCCCAATGGTATACTCACCAAGCTCTTCATAAGCAGAAAGAATGACGGCACATTTGAGAAGACTGTCTACCGAAGACACATGCGAATGAAACTACATTAGGGAGAACTTTAACAAGAAAATGGTCACTACGCTCGGAGAAGGAAACGTACCAAGACAAGAGACGCGACGAAAAACGAAAAGATGAGAATCTCAGAAACAGAACACTCGAGGTTTATGCATTAGCTCACCCATCTCTCCAGTTCATTCAATCCATTAGACACTCAACCCCGATATTACTCCATCATGACGTACGGAGACTGCCTACCCTACCACCAAGTCCTCCTTCCATCATCGTTCAATCCAGCCCTATGCCAATGCCCGATAAACACCATGCTTGCTTGGAAGAGATTAAATCGCAAAACAAAAAAAAAGACAGTTCTACTAGTACAGGGAGCGGTCGTAGATGCAAGAATCAGCCATAAAGGGCCGGGGACGCTCGGTTGAGATCTTGTAGAAGGGTATAATCGCAGGGGACCTGGTATGTAATGCTCGCTGTAACATGTATGCCGAAACGATATATGTGTGTGCGGAATTCGAGCTGGTGTGAAGACGGTCTGCAACACCGCAGTTCGATAACAGTATGGTTGCAAAGCTTAAACGCCTTGAGGATACTTCTGTTGACGAGGTGGGAGGGCGTGTGGTATCTATCCCTCTAATAGAGGCGTCCTCGGCTGGCCTGGCTTGCTCTGCTGGGCGACGTCCGGCTCCTCTCATCTTCCTCGGGAACGTCACTCAGTCTTGTCGGATGGTGATGTCTCATGCCTACCCACTCATCGCCGTAGCCATCGCCACTGTAGTCGGGTGCACCGCCAGCGGTAGAGTGACCCTGGCGTGACGATCCCGCGCTCGAACTCGTTGCGTAGGCACCTGAAGACGTGGCAGTCGTGCCGTAGTGTTGCAGATGCTCAAGCTCGCGTCGACGTGCATCTTCTACATCATACTCATCCGATACTGGAGACTGAAGCGATCGGAACGGGATGCGGCGACCTGAATCATCGCGAATGAAGTTGCCTCTCTCGTCCAGGGCGTACTCGATATCGCCTTCGGACTCCTCTGCCTGAGACGTGACATACGACTGTTCGTCCTCTGGTAGACCTGACTCAGACTCTTGATGTAGATATGAACCTGGTTGCTGGTAAAAAGCCTCAGGCTGAGACATGGCCGGTTGTGCAGGAGCTTGCTGTGCCTGAGACGTGTAGTATGGATACTGTAATGGAGCAGGGGCTAGTGCCTCGTCCGCGACCGAAGAGCCACCAGGTCGAGAGGAGGCGGCGGATGCTGCACCTGATGGGACGTAGGTTCCTTGAGCCACGTGTGCAGGAGGTTCGGGTTCTCGGTGCGCATGGCGAGCGCCTTCCGTGAAGGGATCGGTGTCAGTTGGAGACTGACCTTCCTCGTACGAGTAGTGCTGTTCTATACCCGAGCCACTGCTCTGAGCACCGGCGTATGTGTCGTCCCCATGTCCCCTCCCTTGACGCCCCATGTTCTGCCCCATTGGTACCACCTGCACTCCGCCGACCAACGTAGGCTGCCCTTCTCTGAGTGAGAACGTGCGATCACGTTCCTCTTGCTCCCGTCTTCCAAGCTCCTCCCATGCTCGGCGTGCTTCCTCTTTCGAGATTTGAAGCTCACGCTTCATCTCCGACACCGCTCGTTCGGCGTTCTTCTTCTCAGTGGCCATGCGTTCCATGTTTGCCTCAGCCTCAAGTCGAGCCTCCTGCTCCGTGTTGATTTGTTCCGTCAGTTGAGCCTCGCGCTCTTGAGCTCTTTCCTGATCCTGGCGATGCTCGTAGAACCATCTCTGGAACTTGCGCTCGGAAGATGCGCGTAGGCGCTGCAGCTCAACAACAGCATGGAAAAGGTTCGCTCCAGCTGCAGACAGGTCGGTGATCTGGCGCGACATTTGCTGAGCCAGCGGCTCTCTGCGAACTTCATCGGTATTCTGCTCAAGCCGCCGTATCCAGTAGGAGGTTAGACCTTCCCAATGCGAGGATAGTGTTTCCCAGCGTTCAAAGGCATGCGGAAAGTTGGATGTGGTTGACTCGCGAACCTGTCCGGAGGACGAGCCTGGCGGAGGTGGTGGGCGTGCTGCAGCGGTGGAAGGGCCTGCTTGCGATGAAGCAGCCGTGGCACCAGACGGTCGCCGCGCATGCCCTGAGCCAGCTGGCCGTCTGCCTTGTTCCGCCGTCGTTGGTAGGCCTAGGTTTGCCTGAGCGGGTCGAGACTGCTGCTGCTGTGCTTGCGAAGCTGCCCGAGGTCTGGATTGCGATGCGCCGGTAGTGGTCTCCTGCGCTTCGCTCATGGTGTTTTGTGATGGGATCGGCCTCTCTGGCTGACGAGGCACTCCACCCGATGATGTCGGGTATTGTACATACTGGTCGCCAGATCTCAGAGCTGCCGATTGGGGCTGCCTCTGGGTCCCGGGCTCCGTTGTTGGTGCTCCAGCTACACCAGAAACAGCTTGAGCTCTTCTTTCTGCGCTAGCTCTCCTGCGCTCCTCTTCAGCGGCCTTCCTTTGTTCCTCCACTTCAGCCCGTTGCCGTCTGGCGTTCATGATCTGCGTTGGCGTGCGTATGTTGGACCTGTCAACGGGCACAGGACCGCCTGTTGTGCGCGCGCCGCCATTGGCAGCGCGGCCACTTGTTAGATCGGACATGAGGGCGTTCTCTTCGACCAGATCCGGGGTGAAGGGATGTGGAAGTCGGAGTCCCTCTTCGAGCACAAAACGTATTGCCGAGGCAGTACGTTGGCTGACGCGAAGGGCGGGGTGAGGCTCGGCGTAGGAGGTCGAGCGAGGGCGAGGTGTCTCGAAGCGAACGCGCTGCTGCTGTTGGCTCGGATCGACAGATCTCGCGCGCTCGAAGTTGGGCGTGCGGCGAAGACTGTTTGCGACGCTGCCGGTCGAGCTCGATGCTCTCGAGCGATTGTGCTGCGTGCGATAGAAGGCTTCGGCTTGCTCCTGGCGTAGCTGGAGGGAGGTTCGGTATTCGAACAGTGGCGCTGGGCCGTGGCGGTCGTGGTCTCGTGAAGATGGTTGTTGGAAGGGTAATATGTTGGCGAGCTCAGATGGGTCGCTGGACGTCACCGCGAAGTCAGGGACTCTCACTCAGGCCCAATTGCCCTTGCGCCGTCGAGGGGCACCCGCCGGGTTGGAGAAGATACCCAGCGGCTGGTTCTCTTGGGATTGGGTAAGCAACGCGCGACGGCTTGCTTATATCGAAAGGCACGAAAGCTGGCTGGAGAGGGTAATGTTAGAGACAGAGACTGCGGGAGGGCTAGCAGAGGAGCCATTGCTGCGGTGCGCCCTAGCAATTCCGCGCGCGAGGTAGGGTGGTTGGGAGGAGGTGAAGGGCTGGGAGGTGGCTGGGACGCTTCGTGAAATCAACTTACACCTCTCACCGACAGTCCATGAAACAGCCAATGTACGTGTCTGGATGCGCGATTGGTGACTGTGTATGCGCTGCGCTGTGCTGTGCTGTCGTCGTGGTGCTGGTGGTTGTCCAATGCCTCGAGTTCTGCTGGCAGTGCCGAAGCAGACGTCACCGGACGAAAAGCTGGCCCTCAGCCCCAGCGCTCAGAAGCGCGGCGCCTGCTGCAACGCGCGGGTGGGTAGAAAAGAGTGACGGAAGAGACAGAGGGTCTCGTCTGGATATGCATTGAAGTCGCGCGGCTGAGCAATCGCGGACCTGTGGTAGCGCTTTGAGCGCGAGCGGAGCTTCACCCGGGAAGCAAATACGCCAAACGCTGATATTTGCTGATGTGGAGTCGCACTGACCGACGTGCAGCGAGATGCATGCAAGCGACTGCACTGGGACGAGGATAGCGGACGTCGAGTTGGTGACGGCTACGATCGATTGCCAGCGTGCCAGCTCATCGTGCTTGTTCTGCTAAACCTGGCATGGGGCCAAGGTACAGCGCGAGCCGGAAAGCAGAAAGCCCATCGCCGTCATGACCGGCCGAACGAAGCAAGGCATTAGAAGCCAGCAGTCCAAGATTACGAAGAAGTCATGTAGTTGATAGCTGGAGATTTATTTGGCTCACGGCCTCTCTCATGCTCGTGGTCGCGGTTACCTCATCGCACCTGCCCACCCGCATGCGCCTGCCAATCAGCCGAGTTGTGAGGAAGGAGCGGCCCGTCTCCAGCGGGTCAAATCGTCACAGCATCTGGCCACGAGCGTCGTGTCTCTTCAACCTGACAACAAGCTGCCTTTCCCAAAGGCCCGCATCGCAACGACCAGCTGATGATGAAGTCGTTCGGTATCTTGTACAGCCAACAAACATTCCATCATGTCCACCCCTGGAACCCGCATACACGACATGCAACTCCCAGCCTCGCGTATGCGTTAGACCCATGATCCTGCAGCAACGGAAGAACAAGGAAACATACTGCAGACGTAACGTTCACTAGACCCACAGAACAGCTGTCATCGTCAGACGTCGCCCGTCCCATTTGCGATGAAAAGAGGACGGCACACTTTGCGCACA
This sequence comes from Alternaria incomplexa, assembly GCF_024043165.1. NCBI lineage: Eukaryota > Fungi > Ascomycota > Dothideomycetes > Pleosporales > Pleosporaceae > Alternaria > Alternaria incomplexa. The sequence goes on along the minus strand of NW_026249864.1, from coordinate 602,289 downwards.
CCGCCTCATAACCTGAATCGCAAGCACATCGGACCGAGGCAGCAATCGGAGAGCTGTAGCACTTGCAAAGACGCCGAGATGTCAGCAACGACGGAGAAGCATCGACACAGCCAGGTTGTGGGATGTGTTTTTTTATTCGTGTAGATCCTAGGAAAGGGCCAGACTCTGGAGTGAGACCTAGCTACAAGGTTATTCCCAAATACCTTTTCCCGAGGCTTCCAAGCTCCAAAAGCTCCGCAGACGTGTCGTGGTATCGTAGTTCATCCTCCGCTCCGTCATTGCCCAAGTCCGAATTGTCAATCGTTCGTCGTTCGTCATCCGCCGTCACCCGTCCGCCGTCCATCTATCGGTTCCTATGAAAGTCAAGCAAGGGTCTTTGGGTAGGACACATTTGCTGCTGCCAGCAAGTCCCATCCATGTCTCCTCACTCCCTTTGGTCAGCTGCATGATAAAAATAATGTCGAAACACCAAAAGCAAGCAGGACGCTGAGCAAGACCGGACCAAATTCAAGAAACAGCGCCAGAACCAGAACCAGACAACCGATCCCAAGATCTTCTTACCTTGTGCTTGAAGCTACCGTTCTTGACGGCTGTCGCAGGTTTCACCGAGGCTTCGTCGATGTCTGCGGGCAGGATTTGGTCGAAGCTGCTATCATTGGAAACGATAGAGTCTTCGGAGGTCGCGCTGTCGACAAATACCAGGCTCGCGCCTGTCGGAGAGGTTGCGCCAGAAAAGGTGTTTCCGTCAGCGGCAGGGCTTCCGGTCGTCGCCAGAATGACAGGTGTCTCGCTATCAGTCACTGGGACAGGAGGGAGATTGGCCGAGGACACGGTTTCTTGCGGCTGCAAGCAGGAGGTAACAGCGCTGCCTGGGGACCACGGTGACTGGGCTGAGAAGTAGCCGTCTTCTTTGGCCGCGCCATCTAAGGCCTCGCCTAGGTCCTTCATCTGGAGAGACTCCTTTGTTAGCGGTATCGGGTCGCCACGGTCATCGAAAACCCCAGTCCAATTCGGCCATTGGATCAGACAATGGTTCTTGACGACCTTGCCCTCTCGACTGAGTGGATTGCGAGAAGTCTTTGGGGCTCGTAGACCGCTGTCCACACAATCTTTACCGCAGGTCAACAATGCAATACGGGAGAGCTCTTGTTCAAACGGTAGGTAGTCGACGACAAAGCCGTTGAGTTTGAGGCACCTAGTAAGCAAGTCAGTCTCATTCCAGTACACACTGGTCGCCTAGTCGTGCCACGTATATATGGGGGATGTATCTCGGTAATCGGGGCTTCGTTTGGCTCATGACCACTTGTTTCTTTGGAATCATCCCACTTACCGTAACGGGAACGGTTTGGCCTCCTCCAGTCCAGCTGCAATACGTCCTTTGCGCATGCTGAAGTCATCGAGGTACTCGCCGGTACCGAAGGAGTAGTGTAGTACTCCCTTTCCGTCTATACCCCTGCAGTGTGTTAGCGACAGCACTGTTTGGAACACCGGATGTGCTCCTGTGCATGGGGACTTACTTGTACTCCTTTTCTTTCGAATCTATCTTCGGAACGGTCAAGCCACGGACGTCCTCAGCCTTGTGCCAATGGTCTTTGCGCACGATCGGAGGCGCGGCCATGTCGAGATCCAGGACGTGCATGCCAGTCTTGGACGTATTGCGGAAGACAGTCTCCCAGTAGATGGACTGATAAGAGTCATGCATATGAAACAGGCGGAGCTCCTCAAGCTCGGTCTGCTGGACAAGAGGCTTCATCTCTGCTGGGCTGATGTACGACTTGTACTCGTTCTCGCCATCTTGCTGAAGGCGGACAGGCTGGCCGAGATCGAGGACAAGCTTCGTAAGCGAGGTGGACAGCTTTGTCCAGATGACGGCCATGAAGGGTAGGTCTGAAATCCAGCTGGAGTCTGTTAGCCAGTAGGCCTGCTGCGAGAAGAGGATACACGTACGTCAACTCTTTAAGCGCAGGCATCTGTTCAACAAGCTTCGCTATATGCTCGCCTGCGTCGCGCCACTCCTGCTCACGCTTGGTGAGCCAGTGCGGCTGTTATTGCGTTAGCTTTATCGCTCTTGTTATCACAGAGCCTTCCGCTTACCTCAATCGAGCAATGCGATTGCTCCTCCGGTATACTGGTACGATCGCTGTCCTTCTTTGCCAGAGCCGCCGACTTCCACTCGCCGACGACGTAGAGCTTCGTGACTGGGGTAACACGATCATAGACGTTGATGAGGTAGTCGTCTACTTGCTCATTCACGTGCTTGGGGGAAGAAGTAACGTCGCCAGTCTCGTC